>NC_140570.1:17877970-18415470 GCF_057381845.1 Rhamphochromis longiceps
ACGAATGCTAATTACTTTGATGACAAGTGAAAATGACCATGCAGAGTGGAACAAGATGCAAGACAGCCATCACAAAATCACAAAACCCGTAAGTTGTAATCTGATCCAATTTCTTGTTGTCAGGTTGTCATTGTATCTGCTTGTCATTCTGTAAAAGTCATAGCATGGAACCATTTTGAAAAGTTGCATTATGATGTAATCCTTAGAGCTGGCGATCAGAAGACCTCAGTGGTCACTCCCTCTGAAATTAGCTGCTGGAGTGAATCACAGACTCATTAATGAAGAGTGTTATCACATTCTTGCAGATCAAGATTAATGAGTTGTAATAATGATGCATACCAGTAAAGTGACATTCACTTCAAGGATATTTAATGAAGCTTCATCCTTCTCTGTCCACTGCGAAATACCTAATTGGGATGCAGATTGTCTGGGATTGTTCCTCATAAAATCTAAGATGTGTCTTGTAAAAGAAATCATATAAGCTAATAACAGTACGCTAGCACTAAATATTAATGTGATTTGCATTAATCTCCACTGCATTACGGAGTTGATGATAAAGGGGTTTGTATCAGAGAAAACGATCACCCACTAAAATCAAAGGCCTTTATGTATTGTTAATGTGATATTGGACTGAAATATTATTATGCTCTTATCATATATCAGCTCCCCCAAATGTAGCAGAAATACAATATATACTGGTGTTACTCAAAGTAAAAAATGTTGGGACTTACAATACATGACAGCTGGTTCTGTCATGCACGGGGTCCAATCTTTCCATGCTAATTAGCATATCACACAGGCTACTTATCTGAGCACACACACCCATATATATATATATATATATATATATATATATATATATATATATATATATATATATATATACACATACACATGGGTCAATCACTGAATTCCGGTTTGGTACTGTGAAAGGATATCAGTGCAACAGGTCAGTCAAGAAAAGAACAGACATTAGAAATCTACTGAAACCAATAATGACAAAAGAGCAGAGCTCGTAAAACAAAAGAGAATGAGGCAGATGACCAAGAGTCACTTTAACAGACCTTTAGAAGTCCTCTGCAGAAACTGGAGGATCTTCCAGAAAGACAACTGTCAATTAGCTCTCTATGTCACCCAAAGAGAGGCCTCTGGAGTAAAAGCCATGATCGTCTGGTTTAAATGCAAAGGAGTACAGAGCATGGAAAAAAAACTCTCTCGTCTAATAAGACCAGGAAAAAAATCTTTGAATGCTTTCCTACCCCTACATCTGAGAGTGATGCTATAAAAGAACAAACAAACAAGCAAAAAAACTTCCATTTGTTACTTCTAGTTGTGGATATCATCCAGATTGTGCTAATAGCTTCCAAAAAAAAATCCCTTCAGATGATCGTAAAATGTCCAGCAAGAGAGTTAACAGAGACTAGAAAAAGAGATCACATTTCTTACCGATTAGATTCTGCACAGAGTGACAGGGCATTTTTTTTTATCCCTAACCTTCTGGAAATGCTTGCTCTTAGGATCCTACAGTGTAAAGCACAATGAGATACATGTCCTTTGTGAACTGACATCATTTGAATGAAACTGAACCAAACTGAACTCCAACCACTATTTCCTGCCAACTCAAAGCATTTTTTCATCACCTGGATCATCCTTACACTCAAGTGTGCAGTGCTTTGGGAGGATGAATGCAGAACAAATTCAGAAAGGTCTCTAAAGAAAACCAAGAAAGGCTACAGTCAAACTGCACAAAACAACCAAGAGGCCTAAAGGAGGAAGTTTATAGATGCTTCCTATCCAATTTAACAGAGCTTGAGAGGATCAGCAGGAAGGAATGACATACACTACCCATAGTCAGATGTAAGAAGTTCAATTCAGTTCAATTTTTTTTTTTTTTTTTTTTTGAACTTTTAATTGCAGAGCAGGAAAACAGCAGTCACCAGCATATACATACACAGGACAAAGATGCATCTACATGTATAGCAGGACGTGGGAGGCAGAAAGAGAAAGCCAACAGCAATATTAATAAACAATGAAAAAGGTTAACAATCGTCCCTTTGTTGCCAGGCTAAATCCCGTAAGCCCGATTTCAACCTCTGAGCAGAAGGAGTGTTCAGGTGGGCCAAAAAAGGGTCCCATATGCGATAGAAAAGGAAAGGTTTGTCCTTAAGTGCTGTAGAGAAGGCTTCCATTGGCATGATACATATCACAGACTGTAGCCACTGGTTGACAGATGGGGCCTTATCAGAAAGTTCAATTTTTTTAATATAGTGCCAAATCACAACAACAACTTAAGCCATTTTATTTTGTAAGGTAAAAACCTTACAGTAATACAAAGAAAACAGAGAAAACCCCAACACTCATATGACCCCCAAGGAGTAAGCACTTTGGTGACAGTGGGAAGGAAAAACTCCCTTTTAACAGAAAGAAGACACCTCCAGCAGAAGCAGGCTCAGGTCATCTGCCATGACCGCTTGGGGGAAGTTTGTGTAGATATACCTAAAAGGCTTCAAATACGTGAATGTTTCCAAAGAGGCTCTATGAGCTCTGCATTGAATGGGGGGAGGGGGGGGATCTATGTGTAAATGGACTATATTAATAATAAACTAATAAACTATTTTCAGCAAGAAAAAAGCATTTTTACAAATCATATTTGTACCAGTAGCACTCTTCAAGTAATGTGTTTCCAGCACTGACTGTGTTGTATTATTTGAAAATGAATTTGAATCCTTTCATGTAATTCTTTCATTTGGTTGACTGAACACTACATACTGCAGATTACACTGCACAACTCTAAAGTTGATTTCTCAGTTAACATTTGGTTTTATTTTATTTTATTTTTTTATTTATTATTTGTTTTTTAAATATAAAAAAATATTAACTTTTCTATATCATTTTTTTTTTCAATTTTGATTTGATTGTTTTTTTGTTGTTGAGTCTACTATGTTATTTTGGCAACCTCTTGCATATTTGTGTTCTTTCCTGCAGGTGTGGTCAGACTTGACTTTGAGTTTCTCCTTAGTAATAAGTAAAACCATCTGTCTGTCAACCAGAGGGCAATAGCCTCTGGCAGTTATGTCTTAAGCAGGGCCGGACTGGATTTTCTAATTATATCACAGCCTCACATTTGATAATCTTCCATCACTCCAAGGACCTACAAAACCAGTTCCAGCTTTATTTTTGTATCAGGTAATGAGATATGATTATTATAACTTAGATTATGGTCTGAGGGAGTACCTGATTATACTGTAACTGGCTGTAGAGTGTCCCTTAAATCCTGAGGACAACTACAAAGTACTTCCATAAAAACTGACTGTTTATTGCTTTAAAGTAAGTTGCTTGCTCAGCCTGCATCAAAAGTAGGTAACCATAGCTACAGGGACATAGAAAAAAACTGTTCACACCCTAATGCAGAACATTAACAAGCTAACATCTTGCAAAACTTGTGACTAAGTGACTTTATATTAGGGCTGCATGATTATAGACAAAATGGTAATTACTATTATTTTGTGTAATATTGAGATCATGATTCCTAAAATTTAGTGACAAAAAATATTTTATTCCAGTGTGATGTAAACAGTGCAATAGTTTCAGGCTTTCACACCTTGACATCTGTTCAGATCTTCAGAATGAAATCGGTCCTGCTTATTCACTTTAATCCAGTTTCTTAGAAGAAATCATCAAGGCACTGCATTAATTTTTACATTGTGCTAGTTCATCTTTATAAATTAGTCTCTGCAGAGAAGTAATCTAATGTCTCTCACTTCATTCATACCTGATGATGGATGTGAATAAAACGTGTCGCAAAGCTACAAATTGCAAGGGGAAAATCTATCTATTGTTCAGCATGTTGATGATTTTTCAGAAACATTTGTAACTCACTGTGTTTCTTGGACACATCTTTGGTCAAATAATATGTGATCTCTATGGTCATTTGATGGTCGCATTTCAGTGCGATACAAGACCAAACAAGCTGTACGGGTTCACTTTTATGGATGTTTAAGTTCATGTTGAAGGATTCAAGTTAGCAACTATTGCATTGTTTTTCTTGGCCTTCATGTATTAAATATACTGCAGTTTGTGGTGTGGTTTCAGCAGTGTTGGGTAAGTTACTTTAAATTAGTAACTTAGTCACATTACTAGTTACTTCTATCAAAAGTAACTCAGTTACTTCAAGTTACTCGTTACTTTCAAAGTAATTAGTTACTAGGGAAAGTAACTTTGGTTTTACTCAGAATTCTCTTGTTAACGTGTTGCTTCCGTAACTGGATACCCAGCAAGATTGCCAGTCTTCTAAGCTTGCTTACTTGCCACAAGTGCACTGTGCCACCTACCAATAGAAAGGAAAAGATAATGTGCATATTTCCACGAGAGAAATTCCACGCCTGGACCGTCGTTGACCGCCACCATGATTCTAGCCTGCTTTTTACATCCAACGCAAAACCTGCAGTCGTGGTGCTTTCGATTGTACTCAGAACTCGGAAATTCTGCCTTCTGAATAGGAAGATGTAGGTAACACCAGACTGCAGACGAGCTGCATACAGGACTGGACTGGGACAAAAAATCGTCCCGGGCATTTTGACTAGAGACTGCCCACCATTATAGGAAAAATCATAAAGCCTTTGAATGAAAACAAACACTGTTGTGACAGTGATGTACACTGTCTTGATGGTATATATGTATCAATCTATCAATCGTTTGTTGTAAGACTCAGATAATTATTTTTTAAAAGCTAGACATTTGAAATGAGAATAAGAAAGAAAAGTATTTCTTTGTGCCCCCCTTTCCCTGTTAATGCCCTACCTGGCCCCCTGACAACACTTTGCTAGACCCGCCCCTGCACAGTTACCAGCTGTCAGCTCTGATGATTCAGTAAGGACATCTCCTGGTTTCATCCTCATGTTTCCCTCTCACCGGATAACCAAACCGACATAATGACCAGCAGCTTTTACAGCTGTGGCTCCAGCAAACATCAGCTGATAGTAGAAATTAATATTAAATAAATTCTAACAACAGCTGATCAAGCTTAAACGTGCTGCTGTTGTTTAACGCGACATCCGCTGGTTTCTGGCGCAAAGTGGGCGATAAACAAACAAGAGAGAAAAGCCGATCAGCTGATCATTGATCAGTTTAATGATTGAAGTAGAAACAGGAGAGGGAGGGTGAGAGAATGAGAAAAGAAGAGGCAGCTGTGCAGCAAAGACACAGAATAACTCCAGCTTTGTGTCTTTTTCATTGTAGCTGAAGTCCAGGACAAACTGTTCCTTTTCACCTCAATACCAAACGCGAAATATTTTCTCTGAATACAAGACGATTCCGTTTTTTAGGGCATGGTTGGAAACTCTACTAACTAACCTTATGAACAAAATAAAGTTCAACATCAGTAACATAGCACCCACCCAGCTGTATAGAAACTCCATCATGCTAGCTAGTACGCAGTACGAAAAAGTCAGCACAACGAAAATAAACTCCACCTAAACTTGGTTTATATCTGACCCAGATAGACTGCAGGTCATAACTTCTTACCTGAAGTTCAGTTCATCTGACACTCGGACCAGCGGCCACTTCGGGTCTCTCCTCTTGCCTCCCCTTTCCCTCATCCACCTGCTGGCCTCCACCACTTGCTAATGTTATTGAATCTATGGAAGCTGCGCGATAGCCACCACACGAAGTAACGAATAACGAGCCTATCTAAATCCCAGTAACGAGTAACGCGTTCCTGGTTTTGACATAAGAACTAGTTACCGTGCTCGTTACCACAATAATAACGTAGTTACTGTAACACGTTACTTAATAACGTGTTAGTCCCAACACTGGGTTTCAGGCATTTGAACAGATTACTTGTGTTGATTTGAAGTGTAACTACAGCACTCTTTGCATATTATTTCTTTTTGGTTAACATCGTTTATGCTAAATTTGTGGTCATCTAGAGGAAACCTAAAGCAAGAGACAGCTGTAACTGGATCATAGTGAGGTGCTAATTTAGAGAGTGCTTGATTTGCTTTTCCTTTGCGTTTTAAATAGTGGTGCATTTTAAATATCGCTTGATCAGGCTCATTTAATTGTGAGAAGCCCAAGTTGCTGGGAGAGGTGCTGGTGAGCCAGGGAATTGATGAAGTTGTAACTATGGTAACCTGAGTAAAACTGGTAAACAAATTTTGCCAGTGTTGATGATTAAAGCATCTAAGTTTTGGTCGCTTGTCTGGCGTCAGCTGGCCAGAGTCTCTATCAGACTCAGACTCTGGTTTATTGTCAGTCTGTCTTTGTAGGCCATGTGACACAGACCATCAGCGGCTGATTGTGGCAAAGAGCATAAAAAGAGCAGAGCTGGAAAGTTTTCCCTTCCCCACAAACACACACACAGATATATGGCTCAGATATCCAAGTACACACCACATGACTTATTTCCTTGCAACTTCCCTGCAACATTTAAAGCAAAAAATAAAAAAATAAAAAAATAAAAAAATCAGTAAACTTGTAATGTTCTTGTTCCTTTTCTGTTGCAAGTTTGAGCCATGGGAAATTATCACAAAAACAATCATCACACATCACATCCCTTTCACTATTCTGCTCGCTTTAGTACACATCTCTCATCAGCCGTTGGTGACAGTCATGAAATTGATTTGTCGGGGAAATGCCAATCTTCTTAAAATCCTGTTTAATTTCATTCATTGTTCGTCAACCAACCAGTGTTAGTGGCTTTGAATCTTGCTAGCATAACAGGATCTTTCTGGTGCATAGCTGAGCTGCAGAACTCTGTGCGCTCAGCAGATGTGGATACACGTCCCCAGGTTCACACTATTTACTGAGCCGTGTTTTCATTACATTATAATCTTATGACATGGCAATACTTGTTCCAGGTATTTGTGACAACACTCACAGGTGTCGCTAGGTTATGGTTTGTCCTGTTTTGATAGCAATTTTCATGGAAATATGCAAATCATCCCTGTTTGATATCCTGTTGGCTCATTAATCTCTAATAACGTGCACCTCATGGGACATTATTCCTTTGTTAACAAACCTAATTTTAAACTCGTTATTGCAAACTCATTATTATAATATTGTGATGTACAGGGTTTGTTATATGGGTATGTTACTAATATATGCATGTAGGACCCAGCTGAAACTCATATTATCTGAATTAGGAGATAATATGAAAGTCCTGATCTCAGCCACACATTTCCACATTTCAGGGATTTAATATATAATCTTCTACTAAATTGTAGGGAATGAAGGAAATATAAGGTAACAAATAGGACAGTATTTAGCATACCATTTTCATACTACCACTACTACAACTAAAAATAATAATAACCATAATATATAGAGCCAGATAGGAAATACAGATACCTAGTCTTTAAGTAATTTTAGGAATCCACAAAATTAATCAAAATATTGGTGAAAATATTGGCTAAAAATATATATGTCTATATATGTACATGCATGTATATTCTCATGTCTTTGATGTTTGATTCCACACCAGCAGCACAGTTGTTTACACCACGTTCCTAAAACTGAGTGAGTGTAAAAGAAATCCCAGAAAACAAGTTATTGTTAAAAAAGTGTATGCCCATATGAGGAAATTACAGAAATAAATGACTACATTCTTTTGATATTTAAGTTCCTCTAAAATGCCCGATTGTTTTTATGCCGGTCCTTGTTTATTTCCACTGTGCTTCAATCTTCAATTTCAGGTATCAAAAATAAATGCCAGTCTCTATGTTCTTGGTCCCCGACTGAACAGCAAAATTACAGTGTAAATTGTGGACCTGCGTCTTACAGCATTATAGTGTCCTCCAACCAAACTAGGTTCCTGATAATGATTGCACCTGCTTATGCAACAGCCCACATGAGTCAGATTCTCATCTGTTGAACCAGAAGAGAGAATACAGCTTCTCTAAACAGGAGCTCTAAGCATTTTAGATGTGTTCCACTCTGGTTTTCCATCTCTATACTGTGGGAGTTTAATCTCATTCCAACTGACATATCCCCAGGCACAGTTTTTTTCAGAAAAAAAGGAAACAAAAAAATTAGGACAGATTGAAGATTTTTCTCTCATTCAGGAGCACCAGGGTATTTGGGTATCTGTCTCTGCCTAACTGTCTGACAGTCCCTCTCCCTGTCTCTCAGACCACTTTTACAGAGATTATTTTATCTTATTTGTGGGGGTTGTGGCCATGCTGGCCACAGGGCTGAGGGGGCTTTTATGGAATAATCCCCCACAAAGCCAGTAATAACCTGTCAGTTCATCCCCAGCCAACCTCTTACCCCAGCACCTCCTAGTACATCCCCTCCCTCTCCATCAAAGTTCAACTAACCAACCACAAAGATATCAGAAAGGCACGGGTGGGTGGGGGTAATGCCAAGCTTGAGGCACAGGTCCACGCATCCCAACTGAACCGTAAACTTTTATTTTTTATTTTTTTTACAGGAAATGGACAGATATCTCTCCACAATGAAGCATGACAGCAGAGAGCAGGTCTTCAAACGAGCACTCTTTCTGATGTTGGTTTTCTGCCTACAGTCTGGTGAGATGATAAGAACTCATGGAAGAGAGAAGAGACATGGGCGGAAGCTGTTCTCAAAAGAACAGCTTCACGGGACCACAAAAGCAATCAGGATTAACACGTTTAAAGATATGTGTGAAAGACAAGCAGCTTTCAAAAAGGAAAAAAAAGAATTTTCCACTGTAAGATTCAGTTCATGCAATCTTAAAATAAACTTTGCTATATTGGTTTTCTTAAAATGGTTCTCAGTTACATTTGATGGCAGTTACATTTGATGGCATTTGATGGCCATTACCTTTTCTGCTTTAAATAACAAAAATAGGCGATTTTTTTATAACCAAAAAAAGGAAGCCATAATTGTGAGACTGTCTTTGATCCCCCTCAAAATGAAAGATTAGATATTAATCCGGGCTGCTTTATGAAAATGCCATTCATATGTCCCTCCAACATGATGATATTGTTTGAGCTGATGGAAAAAGCTGTGAAAAGTCACATGTATTAGTTCTCTGAATTGACAAGTGGATTCGCTTTTGCTACACATGTCATGTATATTATTCGAATAGGCGTCACTGTTGGGATAACATTTTCATTGAACTTTATTCTGTCTGAATAAAACAAAACAAATTAATAAAGTTCCTTTGCTCATTCTAGGCTGGTGTACAGTTCTGCTTCAATGGCAGCCGACTACCATGCTTGCATGCTTTCATGTTGTCTTTCTGCGACACCTTCTCTGTTGGTTATTTTTAAACTCCCTTCCTTTGCTCTCATTTTGGGCCAGATGGAGTCTACCCTGAAGCATGTGTTTGGGGCTAAGGCGCACTCCTGGTTAGCCTCGCTCACTAGTGGAATGAGGCCTGTCAGAAGGCATCAGGGTGACTCATCTCAGGAGGATGTGCTAACACATCATTGCCCCAGACTTTTCAGCAAGGGTTGATCGTCCATGAACAATGCAGTTCCCGTCACATGCTCACACTTGGCCAATTCATCATCTAGCCTTCAACGTAGGGCAGGAATGGAGAGAGTGAGAGAGGAATAAGTTTTAATTCATGAATTGAGAAATATTTGGTTTGGTTTGCCCCCAGAGACAGACAGCAGCACTCAATTTGAACTGAGTCTTTTTCTGCTTGTTGCAACTATACAGCATGACCTTTCAGTTTATATTTAGTTTTTACTTATCTATAGGAGTAGGTAAATATGCATCCTTTTCTTCAGCAAAGCATTGTTTTACATACAAAGTATAAGCTCAGCTATACTTCATGTGGCCTCAGTGGGGGTTGTGCATATTTGTTGGGGCACCTGTGGCTTTTGCAGTGAATTTTATGCCAGTTTCTGGTTTACCTCCTCCCCAATCTATTACACTGATGAGATTGTGTGATTGTGATTTGTACAGTCTTTGTGTCCCTGCAGAGTTTCAATTTAGCGCCGCTGCAGAGAGGCCAGAGCGGACCCTGATGAAAGCATTGCAAAATCTCTGTGCTTTCCACTCAAACACTCCAAACCACATGTCAGGTATATGTTGCTACATAGCCTTGATCTTATTTGGAAACAGATACACTTAACCTATACTTACTAATTGAGAGTCGATTGTCACAAGGCTTTGCTAACCAAATACAAATACTACTGCATTTTATACAGTGGCTTGCAAAAGTATTCGGCCCCCTTTAACTTTTCCACATTTTGTCACATTACAGCCACAAACATGAATCAATTTTATTGGAATTCCACGTGAAAGACCAACACAAAGTGGTGTACACGTGAGAAGTGGAACGAAAATCATACATGATTCCAAACATTTTTTACAAATAAATAACTGAAAAATGGGGTGTGCGTAATTATTCAGCCCCCTGAGTCAATACTTTGTAGAACCACCTTTTTCTGCAATTCCAGCTGCCAGTCTTTTAGGGTATGTCTCTACCAGCTTTGCACATCTAGAGACTGAAATCCTTGCCCATTCTTCTTTGCAAAACAGCTCCAGCTCAGTCAGATTAGATGGACAGCGTTTGTGAACAGCAGTTTTCAGATCTTGCCACAGATTCTCGATTGGATTTAGACACCAGACAGGTCAGGGATAAAGTTATTGAGAAATTTAAAGCAGGCTTAGGCTACAAAAAGATTTCTCAAGCCTTGAACATCCCACGGAGCACTGTTCAAGCGATCATTCAGAAATGGAAGGAGTATGGCACAACTGTAGACCTACCAAGACAAGGCCTTCCACCTAAACTCACAGGCCGAACAAGGAGAGCGCTGATCAGAAATGCAGCCAAGAGGCCCATGGTGACTCTGGACGAGCTGCAGAGATCTACAGCTCAGGTGGGGGAATCTGTCCATAGGACAACTATTAGCCATTGTTAACAGAAAACCATAAGAAGTCCCGTTTGCAGTTTGCCACAAGCCATGTCGGGGACACAGCAAACATATGGAAGAAGATGCTCTGGTCAGATGAAACCAAAATGGAACTTTTTTGCCAAAATTCAGTTATTTATTTGTAAATAAATGTTTGGAATCATGTATGATTTTCGTTCCACTTCTCACGTGCACACTACTTTGTATTGGTCTTTCATGTGGAAATCCAATAAAATTGATTCATATTTGTGGCTGTAATGTGACAAAATGTGGAAAAGTTCATGGGGGCCGAATATTTTTGCAGGCCACTGTATATATGTATATAAATGGCATGAATTTACAATTTATATTTACAATTTAAATTGCATCATGTAAGAATCTTTTAGGTTTTATGCACCAGGACATGAAATTTCAACATCCCATCATGACATTTCAGTCTGAAGTCTGGACTGAGTGGGCCATTATCATGATTTCTTCTTTTTTTTCAGTCATTTGATTTTGTGCATATGATAATTATCCTCTTGCATGATGCAATTTGGCCCAAAATCTGTCAGATGGCCTCACAATTGATTTGAAAACAGTCTGGTGCACAGAGCAGTTCACGGTCAGTTCAATGACAGCAAGGTGCCCAGGTCCTGTGGATGCAAAACAAGCCCAAATCATTACCCCTCCATCACCATGCGTGACAATTTATGTGAGCTGTCTGTGATGATATGCTGTGTTTGTTTTGTTGTGATACATCACATCTGTGGATTATGGCTAAACACGTCCACTTTGATACCATCTGTCCGACAGACATTCTACGAGAAGTCTTGTTGTTTGTTCAGATTTGAATCTACGTCTTGCTGTCATGTTATTTTTACAGAGAAGAGGCTTTCTCCTGGCAATACAAACAAGCCATATTGTTCAGTCTTTTTTCTAATTTTATCGTCATGAACTTTAACATTTAACATGCCAACTGCAGTCTACATAGTTTCTCTTGCACAGACTGACCTTGGGGTGAATTTGTTGGAACATCTACTCCATGGCATTTTATTAACACACACTTGAATATTTCCAGCAGACTTCTTCAACTTCTTTGATTGAGATGTTTACATGTGCTTAATTAATCAAGTGTATTTGATTAGCAGCACCTGGCTGCTACTTACCCTCTTAATTTCTCTGAATTATTAGGGATATACTTATTTTTGAGACAATTTTGCTCTTTGTTTAAAAGATAATGCCACAGCGTAAATCACGGTACATCATGGTTCAACTGACATTTCATTTGCCTAATTTTAAGACCTGATAAGGACCAGATAATTTTTTATTATACCCTGATACAGAAATTATTTGATTTGAAAGGGAGTATATTTTCTTTTTTACAACACTATGTATGTTTGTATGCAATTTCGCATGTAGTGTTTCATATTTCATGTTTTATTCTATTCAATTTTATTTCTTACTTGTTTGTTTGTTTTGTTTTGTTTTTTCCTTCAAGGCTAAGAAGACTTTTTTTGTGTTATTTCTTTATGAAATATGTATATTATTATGTCTTTCCCCTTAGCTGTGTCAGGAATCATAAAATATGAGACGGTAGTCATGCTGTGCTTATGAAGTTAAGGCCTTTCTGCTCTTGTGTTTTTTGAACTGCAAGCCACTCTCATTACGCCTTATAGCACTGTAGCCATGGCTCTGCATGTAGTTGCTATTGGTACGGTAAATAAATGTTGATTAGCATGTAAACTACCAAAGATGCTCATAATCTGCACACCCTACAAATATCATAATAGTGTGATAACATAGAACTAGTTGTTTTTGTTTTAATTCGTTCAGTTATCGTCTGTCATTAATCAGTTGTTTACACAATTTGAATAATGATTTTCCTAACAGCATCTTCTTGCTGTGATAAAGCAAACCCCTACAGTATTGTAGGTTTTAAATTGTTGTGGGCATTTCCTCATTTAGGACCATCCTTCAGATAATTTTTTTTCATTGCTTGGAGGAAATTCATATTTTACTCTGTTTGAAACTATTGCATTGATAAAAATATATTTACTTTGAGGAAACACACAACACACAGTATGCCTTGGAGACATGTTCGTGTAATGGAATGATTATTCCAAAATAATCAGTACTGAAGCTTGCATATGAAATCCACTGCCTCAAGCCACAAATCAAAAATTCACAACATTTGTTACAAATGTACATCTACACCAAGTCAGGAATGAACAAGGGCTTGCAACAGGGTTAATTGGAGAGGGGGGGTGGGTTAAAATCACTTGACAATTTGTTCCTATGTGTTACAAATAATGTTCTTTGACAGAAACATAGACATGTTCACATATTTGAATATTTGCAATCAGATATCCAGTGAGGTCCACATGCATACGTAGAGCAGAAGCTTTATCCTTTGACAGCGATGTTGTGTAGATGAACCTAGAGCAAAATAGATCAGTTTTCTTCTCCACTGCATTGTCAATTTCTTCCCCAGAGAGCTGACGCTGTGAATTTCATGACCTCCGTGAAATTCTCTGTACCCGACGCCAAATAAACAAAATAGTGTACTGTAATATCAATGCCATAGAATGGTATTTTAAACACACTTTTTAAAACTCAAAATATATGGTAAATCTCCAGTATTAGAAATGTACATTTCACACATTCTCAACAGATGTTTTCACAGTACTATTAGTGTTTATTGTTTCTTGATAATGCATTATGTGAGCTGCTTTTGACTTTCAAAACATCAGAGGAGTAAATGATTCGAACTACCACAAAGTGTATATCTTAATTTTAACGATAACTATGTTGGTCTCTATATTTGAAAAGGTATTATTGGAACTTTGGGGGCATTTGGGGAATATTATTTACTTGTTGCAAGTACATCAGTGATGTGTCGAAGTACCTAGACTTACAAGATGAAAATGTACACACACTCATAAATGATGCTAAAAAATGACTGTCTCATCTGGGTACTGCTGTCGCTCTCAGTAAAAATATGAGACGTGTCATGATGCAATTTTCTATTCCACAGCACTGCGAGCACTTGACATGTGTCTTCACTCACCATACAACTGATTTATAAAGCAGGCTAACCAGCCTGAAGGAACAATATCCTGTACTGCTCCTCACTTCTGTTTGCCCCTCATTACAGCCAAGATTGGCTCGGACATCCCAGGAGATAGCCATATTAAGAACCAAAAATACCAATGGTCTCCTGTCTCAAAGATGACAGCTCGTTGTCAGAGGTTATAATCTAGCAGTGATCTCAACCAATCTAATGAATGAAATCACCGTCATTCACCGTTCTCCAAGTCCATCTCTTTTGGCATAGACTGTCTGCTCTGTCCTCGAGCTGGGAGAACTGAAGGGAGTCAGACAGAAAGAGAGATTGTGGTTTTTGGAGGATGGTAGGAGAGAAGGAAAGAAAGACAGCATGCATTTTTCCTTGTCTTTTATGAAGGAGGGTGATACTGAGATACAGTTCTCCTCTAAGTTCATTTTAGTTCACTCAGATGCAAATCTGTCAGTCCAGAGACTCTCAACCACATTAAAAATACGAGACCTGCCATATAATGTTGTTTTCATTCCACGTAGGAAAATTACAACTCAAATTGCTGGATCTTCTGGCAAATCCTCTGTTTTTTTGACAAACCGGGACAGCTTTATGCAGATGTGTGCTGAAGCATGCAATGTAATTGGAAAGCCTGCATTCCATAAAGGTCCTATTAGTTCTAGTGATGCTTATTGGCTGTGTTACGTAGTGCCTCTCCTGACCCGTATCCAAAGGTCATATATTGACTCTAATATGTCTCCATTATCCCACTCATTAACCTCGTGATAGCCTACTCAGAGTTTGAGAATGTGATCAGCGGCAGAGAGGGAGACACTAGCCACAGGAGGCTGTCACTGGGTGGACAGTGGTACAGTGGACTGGGGAGTTAGCCAGTCAGACAGCTATTGATCTATGTGGATTAGGAGGCCCTTGTCTGTAGGGGTATCTCCTTCAGCTGACAGATTATTACAGGCTTTGCTGGGATTTGAACCTTGAAAAGACTCCCAGCACAATAACTTTGTATGGCAGAGACATATCTAATAAGATACCAATAAGCTCAGAGAGAGAGAGAGGGAGAGCGAGAGGGAGAGGAAAGAGAGGGAAAAAAAGAAAGGGTTTTTGGAAAGCTTCTGGCAATTGAAGGCAATCTTATTTCTTTCTTCCCCTTCTTGCTTTTTTTTTCTTCATTCCTCCACTCTAATTTTCCTTTAATTCTAAAATTGCACAAGTGGGATTTACAAAACAGATTGACTCCCTTTATTAGTTCAGTATGTCATTATAGATGCATAGCCTTTGAAGCTGTAGAGAGATTTTTCTACTGTATGTGGAGGTATGCGCTGTGCAGGGACTGCGAACATCCACAGCAATGACCTCAAATTTCTCTCATCAGGATTGATTGGAGACCATCAAGGCCCAAGTCCAAACTGCATCCACACTGCATCCAGTACTCAATCTGCACGCACAGCACAGGGAGTCGGCCAAATACGGCAGAAGGAGATGAGAATTCTGTGCCAGCCATGACTTAGTACATAATTAAGGCCTTGGCTCAGAAATGGCAAATCAACTTGCCGCATTTCCCAAAGGAGTTATGAGGTGAAGTTAGGAAGGATAAAGGCAACCAAGGTACTCATTTTCAGATGCTATCTGCCATAAAACACAGAAAGATATGGTTTTGTGTACCAGTTAAGTAGTTGTCGGAGATTGGTGCCAGAAGTTACTCAGCAATCGATGACTGGTATGATGAGAGACCAAGGAGCCGTTTGCCTTTGAGCTATAGTTCAAATCAAAACACTGTGGTCCAAACATGGACGCCTTTTGGAAATGCTGTGCCTTCTCTGGTACGCTGTGTAAAGAATTTTCTCTTTCATTTTTTCCCTCTCTCTCTCTTTCTCTTTCTCCTTCTCTTCACCCTCTCTTTTTCCTCATCAGACTTCAGCCTCCACTGATGATGCCCTGAAGGAGAGCCTGTGTGGGTTGCATACCAAGCAGCGCAAGTCTGCTTTAAAAGCAATCGGCCAAAGAAGTCGAGAGGGGTATCAAACGCGCTGCTGAATATGCATATATAAATGACCTGTTCAGTAATCACGAACAACCGCACAGCAGCGTGTCTGCGGGCTGTTTTGACACAGCTGGGCCACAGCCCCATTAGTCCCACAAATATGTCTTTCAAATCAGTGGTTTGAAGGCATTTCTCTACGCATACAAAAGAAACTCAAATTGTGTTCTGTGAGCAAAATGTTTTAATTCCTGCACAGGCATGAAGTAGAGTTTGTTTCTTCAAAGGGTCACCAACTCTGATTACAACTTAATATTCTGCCTGTGCAGTAGTTCAGCCATGGTGCCTATAGCATTTAGCATGCTAGGTTTGATTGGTTGCCTGGTTGTTTGCTCTGCAGTGAGGTTAAAAAAATGTGTTTTTCTATGATAATGGTGTTGGTTCTTTTTCAACCACGCATAATGAAAGAGATTTCTGTAGAGAATATAGCATAAGAGGGCATATGGTATGCATGTATTTTCAGTATTATAAAAGATGGCAAATAATGGCCAGTAATGGAACTCTGTTTTGCTATGCATACTGTCAAACCAGGACAGAAACTTTTAGAAATATGTGCTCCAAAAAAAGGATTAAGTATTCCTGGGATGGGGCAATAAACTGTCAGTTCAACTACTGACATCATTGTAGCACTATCGCTGTGGCCTCTGAGTGTGGATGTGAAAAAGCTTTCTAAAGAGCCACTACTTTTATTATCATTACATCTCTACATTTCTTTGTTTCCTCAGTACCTTTTTTTCCCCCTTTTTGTCTTTCTTTTTTTATCAACTCAATATTTCTACTGTTGATTATGCTACCCGAGTACGTTTAATATTAAAGCAAAGGTGCAAAGGTGCTCAAAGCTAAAGATGTGAAAAAAATAGATGAAAATAATTGCAGGAGAGTTTAAGTATTTGCACTTTTGTCTTTCTGTCCATGCATTATTTTTATCTGACCTCACAATCATCCAAGATAATATCAGTGGCTGATGAGTCACAGAGACTGAAAAATTAAAGATGAGAAAGATGAGCAAGTATGAAAAATATCCACTGCATTTAATACTTTTTTTTCTTAGTTAATGAATCCTGCCAAGGGCATATGAGGCAGTGTATTCTAATTTTTGATTTTCACAGTCAATAGTGTAAATAAATAAATAAATCATGCACACTTTCACATACTCATGTGCGTGAACACACACCTCCTAATGTTCTGTTACTAAAGGCCACTTTAAATAGCAATTGTAGAGGGACAACACGATATCTCCTCAATTGGCTACCTCAGGCCCCTGCGCTTTTGTTCCGCAGGCTGTATCACTTTTGCTCTACTGGGGTCACAGAGGGTGGTGAGTACTCAAATAATCTCCACTGTCAGGCCATGTACAACCCTCTCTTGAACTTAACTGTGGACCCTTCTGTCACTCATGATGACACATCAATAGTCTCCAAATGTCCTGTTCTGTGGGAGACTTTGCACGTTCTCACTCTCACCCACTCCCCATGTGGCCAGCTATCTCCTGCCAGTGCTGACAGTCAAGCCCGTGTACTGGAAGACCCTAGCAGAGTGCACTCACCATAGGAAGGCTGTTTAGATGCAGATAGAGTCTTGCTCTCTTGCTCTCTCTCTCTCCCTCTCTGGATTTTGCTGTATTTAAAACCCAGCATTCTGTTTACTGTAGGATTACTGCTTTTGTATGTTTCAAATTTGACAGCTGCTTCATTCAACTCCCCAGTGTGGAGGCTGCACGATAAGGCCGATATGGGTTTCTAATCTTTTCCCTGCCTAAATCCTTTCCAAATCTTCTATTTCTTTCTCTCTCCCCATCATTCCTTGCTGTAAGATTAGAGCATTTTCCAGCACAACTCTTGGCTTTTGGTGCAGAGCTGCTGGAACACTCTGGAAGGACTGCTAATGAAGGGAGCTGCTCCTTTGACAGCTGTTGCATCTGACGCAAAGGTTCCTGTATTAAGGCCGCAATCAAACACCCCTCCACAACCCTGTCTCCTGGTACGTGGGTGTGTGTAGCACACATTGACAGCATGCTAAAAATAATTGGGTGACTGGTAAATATCACTCAGAGAAGGCGAGTTTGATCTCTCTGGGAAACTGTTTTATGGAGAGCTTTTTGGAGGATATGTTTTACCGAGATATTGTCACGGCGACGGATGGCCGGTACTGAATAGGACTCAGGTGCAGAAACCCAGAGCGGAGACAGTAGATGATTTAACAGTTTATTACGGTTAAGTGCAAGGGGGAAAAAAAGGGAAACGTGGCAAAGACAGAAAATGACGAGACGTGGAGCCTTGGTGTGGCGTGCCCAGGGGAACGTGGCTAGGGCGAGGGAACGAGGCCTGAGAAGTGGAACGGAGCTGAGTGGGGAACAGTCACACTGAGGGGAGAGGATATAGGAGTTAGGCAGGTAGTGAAGGCAGCTCAGAAGTGGCCAGTATAAGAGCAGCAATTCTTACTTGCAGTTAGGGACCTGGAGTGTTTGAGAGGGGGATGATGAAGATCCAGGGGAGGCTGAGTGGCGTGGAAAGGCTGACCTGAGATCCGGGGCTCCAGATGGAGTGTGATGGCAGGAGGGCAGGCAGGTGAGGCACAGAGGGATTTCCAAAATGATCACTAGGTATCCCGAGTCCGGAGGTGGAGTGAGCCAGGGTGGGTACAGCAAATGGGTTGATGACGAACTGGCAGTGAGTGAACATCGATGTGTGGTTTAAATCCCTCTGGCTTGATAGCCTGCAATAGGCTCCAGGTGTGCAGGAGCTGGAGTTGGCCCTGCCCAGGGGCGGATCCCAGGTCAGTTCAGGAGCCTAATGGAAACTCCAGCCACCCACCGTAGACCATGACAGATATAGCCAAGGCATTAAAATGTACTGACAAAAAGAAAGGCAATGTTCCTTAATGTGCTTTTTCTGCTCGGGGCCCCTCCTAAACCGGGATGACTGTTCATTCACAGATTGTACCAGCTGATTAATTCAGCGTAGAACCCGCAGCTTGCCTGTTGTGATTCCTCTGAGGGCCCTCAAAGCCTTGCACTGCATTACACACAATCTCCTGTCTAGAATTTCCATTTAGGCAAGGCTTCAGGGAAACTGATGGATTAATATTGGTACAGTGGCAGCATTTAGCAAACAAGCATTCATCACAATTTTTACAAAGTATAACTAATGTTGGATTGTATAAGGCATTAGCCACAGCAAACGCTTAGCAGTTGAGGTATTGTTTTCCACTATGAGAAGCCAATTTCCAATTAAACACACATTAAAGTCCAAAGTTATCACCAGAACTCATTACTGATAGCAGCCATATTGCCCTGTCTACCTTTCACTGTCTGTAGAAGATGAAAGATTACTATTTATTAAATGACACTGTGGCATTTAAGACTTATTTATTGTGCATAGTCACCTCTATATCCATATGCAATTTTTGTAATAGCTGAACATTATTATGTCGCTTTTAGAAAAATGGCTTTACCTCTTGTTTGCTTACTGTTACCCTTCTAGTGTTTGCTGAGCCGAGGAGTCTAATCTCCCGCATACAGGTATGCTCTTTGTGTGACTTGTCAACACATCCCATGGCTGTGCCGCTGAAGCACTTCAACTCTTTGGAGACAGCTTCAAAACATGGAGAATGAACTCCTTCACAAATGAAAATAGACTTTGTAGAATTCAGGCTTGTGACAAGAGTCGGGCGTCTCTGCACAAATGTCATTTGGGTGATTTACAAGCATAACCCAAGGCTAACGGCTTCTTTGTTGAAAAAGAAAAAAAAAAGACAATACATATCAGAAAAGCTGTACTCTATCTAGATTTTGAAGGCTGCATTTTTGGAAAATGTTAAAATGCCACTGTATGAATAACAGTGAGCTTTTTTTTTTCCTTCTCCAAACATTTCTCTTAGTTAATGAACTAGTTAGTGCAAATTGTCATGTTCCTTATTATTGGTAGAGGATTATGAAATCACATCCTTCACATCAAATTTGAAATAGTAAATAGCTAGAAGCTTTAAACAGCAATGACTAAAAGGATCTTTGGAATGAATAATTACATTTCAAATTGTCACTGTGGCCATTTTTTAGTTATTCTCACATTGTTTTTACTTGTTTTTATAAACACGAAAAAAAATTGCTGAGGAGAAAACAGAAAGGGACGGGAGACCAAGAGAAAGAAGAAGAAGAAAGAAAAAAACTCGCTTCAATAAATTTCACCTGGAGAAACTGAAACTGCAGATAATGGGCTCAGGCTGAAAAGGCTCTTGAGAAAAATGCGCTTTGTGCTGTCGCAGTTAAAAGCACTTTGGTCAATGCCTTCACATTCCAAAGGTAGCAATGTAGCAGTTGCGTCTTACATGAAAAATGTGGTACAAAGTGGACCACTAAATCTTCTCAGTGTACATATAAGATCTGAGCATGACAGCGCCGAGCAGATTTACGCTATGTGATGACAACCCATAAAATATTGAGCCTCTTAATCAGTAAAATGGAAGAGCTCTTGACTGCCAATTCGGGACTTTGGGTTAATAGATAGGTATTTACCACCGTAATATCCTTAAACCTGTCCATCCCGAACCCCAGGCTCATCTCACCATTTGTCTTGCGCTGCAGCTGAATGAGAGCATGAGCTCTTCATGGTTCAAGAGCTTCACCTTTATATAATTCTTTTTGTCTTCTTCTTCTTCTTCTTTTAGCTGAAGTCACCACTGTGGCTCATCTGCCTCCATCTAACCTTAGCATCCTCTTCAGTTCCACCAACCTTCTGCATGTCCTCCACTACATCCATGTCTCTCTATCTACCCACACACACTGGCCACTTTATTAGTTACACTCTGCTAATACTAAGTGCGTTATTTCTTTGTGGTGTAGATTCATACATAGAAATGAAAAGTTTTTCCAATCTTCTATTGTCCAGTCGTGAACTGTAGCCTCAGTTTCCTGTTCTTAGTTGGCAGGAGTGTGACTTTGTCTTCTGCTTCAGTGTTGGACTCTTTAGTGGGCAGGTTGTTGCATATCAATAACTATGGCACGTTCAAAGTCATTTGACTAATATTTAGTAATGTACAACTAAACATATGTACCGGAGGGAGGATGGAGCATGTTATACTAAATATAAAATGAATAATTTATACATCCATTATAAATTAATAGTAAATTAAACTTAGTATCTATTCTATTAATGTTAACAAACACTGGAATCATAGTTAATGTAGTTAAGTCTCTAGTGTAAGTCGAAGTCTTTAAGTTTCTTGAAGACGTTTCACCTCTCATCTGAGAAGCTTCTTCAGTTCTAAGAGATTTTAAGCCCTATGGGAGTGTCCCCAAGAGGGTCATGGACCCTCTATTGATCCTCTACCTAATCTCACAAGCTAAGGTGTGAAAACAGGCTTGGGTCACAATCAGTCAAGGTTTTGGGTGAACCGACTGCGAAACCTTGCCCACCCTATCATGTGATTTTCTGAGGTTAAATGGCCCAGATGTGAGTGGGCGTTAAGGCGTCTGGGAAGGGATCTCAAAAACTGATGTCGTAAACCACCGCCTCTGTTCAAAGATGGTCGTTCACAGTGGGCATAGATAGCTCCTTTCACTCCTCTTTCAAATCATCTGTCTTACCGTCCTCAAAAGAGTGACCTTTGTCCTTTAGATGCAGAAGGACAGCCGAGCCTTGTCCCGTCCAGGTGGCTCTTCTGTGTTGTGCCATGCGTTTATGAAGTGGCTGTTTGGTCTCTCCAAGGTCTTAGAGGTCTGAGCATTCCCGGCTACACTGTACAGCATACACTACATTGTTAAGTTTTGTCTTTGGGATGAACCAATTTTTGTCTGAGTGTGTGGGTGGGTCTGAAGTACACTGGGATGTCGTGCTTGGAGAAGACTTTCTGAGTTTCTCTCATAAACCTGCTACATAGGGATGACAATACTGTTGTGTTTGTCAAATGCAACAATATTGTCATTTGTATTTGTTAGTGATGGCCAAATGTCTTTGTGGTTTCGTAATTACTTATCAGTGTACCAGTTCTCATTACCAGGACAGCAAATCAAGCTGTTAAGTGAAAGATGTAGAGTTACATACAAGGTGGTATTTAGTTTTGGTGTGTTGCCTTGTGTATGAATTAAGGGAACAGGGAAACTTACCTATCATATTTTAACCCAAACTACTGTACAGTCTTATTGTTAACCTGGTTTAAATGAGGTAGTTAAATCTAAACAAACACACAGCAAAAGTAAAAAATTAACAGTGAATAAGTTAGGACAGAAACTGTGTCGTTAGGTTCACAGACCTGTGATTTATTCCATTAATGTTTGACCAGCATAACTTTTGTACTTGAAAATAGGTATAGTTAATATTTTCAAAACTTTATAACACCCATTAAAATATTCGCTGAACATGCACCAAACACAATTTATTTACTGTTTACCAATTTGAAAACCATTAGCAACTTTAAAATAACCATCCAGATAACTTTCAAGGATAGTTTACCTGTCAATGTATGGGCTATAGTTGTTGTAAAGAGTTGTGTTTCTTTTTTTAATCATCTTTCCTTGAAGAATAATACTTTTACTGTACATCCCTAATCAGTTTAAATGACACAAACCGCATTGCAGTGGTTGCTATTGTTTCCGCTTAGTAGTTATTTTTGTCCCTTCTTAGCATCATATTGAAACTATGTGATTTATATGTTGGTGGCTATTGCATAAACTGAATATGGAACTTGCTCATTTTGTATGGTCAGCTGGGAAATTAGACCACCAGTTCTCACAACATAATAATAGAAATAATATACAGTGTGACCAAAAGGTTTGGAAACACTTTTCTAAAAGAACAAATTACATTAAAAGTTTATTGCCAGCCTTGAATTCTTCTATCAAATGTGCCGACTGCAGCGAGAAGCCCCAGAAGCTTTCATAATGAGAATCACATTCCAAACAATAACGTGTTAATGTAGAGCTATGCCCTTGTCAGTGGTGTGGACATTCTGACTCTCATGCACGGACAGACATGACAGCCTGCTCAGATTCAGCAAAAGGTCAAAATAACTTCAGTCAGTTGCAGTTTGTTCTAACATCATCCTGCTCTCTTTCTGAAGATCACTGTTAGCCAAAATGAGGCAACAGCAGTTTGCTATTACAGTGCCACATCAACCCTGTCACTTTTCCTCATGATGAAAATTAATTATAATGAAGGCTATTAAGTGAGGTAGCATTACCATCATTTAAAGAAAACCTTTGAAGCCATAAAGTACCACACTCAGAAATTAATGTCTACTATATTTAATCTATACTGACACAGCACCGGGTTATAAAAGTGCCCAAAACGACAAAAGCTAATGAAAAATTCAATTTTCTGTCACTGCTAATCTAAATATGACCATCTACGGGAGACACACAAGATGTCAAATTAGTAAAATAGCTCCACACTTTGAAGCTCAACTTTAAAATCTATTCTTTTGTTCACTTACAAACATTCACAGTCATCTTGTTGTTGATATTTAAGTCCAGACTAAATCCTTAGTGCTGTTTTGGTGTATTTTGGGGTTTCTGATCTGTGCTGTAGGATATGTCCTGTATATTTGACTCACATTCTGCCCCTCTCCTTCTCATCTGAGAGGGCAAAGGAGATCATATCCATCTCCATCTCCTGCAGCCAGCCCCCACTCTACTAAAATACTCTGTGCCATAAAGGTGAATTGCTCATGGATGCCGTTCAGTTTCATTGCAGTTTTGGAGAAAGTCCGCTGCACTGAAAACAAGTAAAATCACCTCATCCTACTAGCACTTTTTCATTAGTAGACAGGGAGTTAGTGCTGACTGTACATTTTTCTGCAGTGTATACTTTCTTTCCTGTTTCGCCCTCTCGTCTCCTTTCCACACCCTGTCACTTTTGCTCTCTGCCAATCTTGTCTAAACCTCCCCACCCCTCCACCGCCACCTTTGTCAGCCCTGCCCACCCTCCTCCTCACTCACCTTCACTCCCGCAACCCCTACCGTGGTGTGCTGCTCTCTCCCTGCAACATTTGTCTCTCATTTGAAATGAAGAGGAAATGCCTCCCTGTGGGCTCACAAGTGGCCCATCCCGAGGGCTGCCTGAGATTGATGCCTGTGATCCAGCTGTGCTGATTTACTCCCCGCACCCACAGGGGAGCGGGAGATTACACCGTGCTCTGCTGGAGAGGACGAAAAGCAGACAGACAAAATGAAGCAGAGGGAGCGATGGTAAGATAGTGAGTTAAGGAAAGAGGGAGGGAGAGAGAGATGTCATGAGAAAGATGAACCCATCAGAGTCGTCTCCTACCATTCTGTCCTCTTGTCGAGAACCACGCCTTTCATTACCAAACTGTCTAATTGTGAAACCAAAGCTCTGTTTGATGGTCACTATTTACTTTTCTGTAATTGCTGAGGTGGCAGAACGTGCCCTACCGCAAGTTCTATTCATGATATACACACAGGGCTTGTTGTGTCAAAGTGAAAATCATTATCAGTGTCCCAAGTTGAGAGAACAGGGAGGAAACTAAACAATGTCTTAGTCACAATTCAAGCTTTTGCATTGGCATTCGATAAGGTAAAAGCATGTCTCGGCTGACCATTCCCCCTGTGGTAGCAGAGACAATCTATAACTGTTGTCTCAACATTGATTCCAACATTATCCTCTTGAGGTCATCTGTATTCAGCCAACAGGAAAGAGTGTCCTAAATTTACCTCGTCGTGGCATTAGTTCACTGGCCCCTCCCCTGTCATCAGCTTCAAATTGAATGTGGTGATTGATTACCGGGTCATGGACGAATGATAACACTTTATCATTTCAGCTGACATCATAGTGGAAGTAATCTATTACAGCATGGCACCCAGAAAAGTTCACACATAATGCTTAAATGTACAGTATACCCTCAAATTAAATGTCCCTTGACTGCAACAGCCACTGGAAGCATAAGAGCATCGGCTTTAACACAAGAGAAAACTTGACTTATCTACTGCAAATGATTTAAAATTGAATCTAGTGCCGCTGTCATGTTTATTTATTTATTTACTTGGCAATACCTGTATGAATATTAAATGTAAATTAATGTTTCCACTTTTGCAGTAAAAGACGGGGAAGAAAAGGCTTTGTTGAACATTTATTGACACTTTAAATCTTGCTGTCTGACTGCAAAGAAAATGTACTTTTCCTTTTTGAGAGTTTTACTCCAGTGAGTTTTATGCACTGAATTTATGGTTTCTGAAAAATAAGTTGACAGCACACTGCCTGCTCTGCCCATTTCACCTTTAAGAAGATAGATGCTGGCACTGATATAGTTCCTTGGAGGCAAGATTGCACACAAATACTCAGTTGTGTGTTTGCATGTACACTGCATGCGTGGTTACATGTGCATTATATGCCTGTCTGTGTGCATACAGGGAATCCAACTTATGTGGCAAAATGAATGACATTGATCTTTAACTCAGTAAACACAGAAATTTGTAAAGGCTTTCGTGACCTTTTAGGAGGAACCCATTTGTTTATCTGTGGCTCAGGAGGCATTGATTAGGTGGCAAAAGGAGCAAATGACTTACTGCGACTTGTTGCTCTGTGTCCTCACAAGACAAACACTCCTTCTCCCTCCTGCTTCCCATGGTGTACAGTTGACAGCATCTCTTCTATGTCCCTAGTGCACCTCGGTGGGGTGGTTGTGCCAAAGTCTGATGAGATGAAGCTGTATTGAACTGCTTACCCAAGGCTTTGTCCAAGAACATAGCACAATAAACAGCCTTTTACGTATCACTGTTAGGCGTTTTATCACAAAGTATTTGTGCATGATGTGTGCAGTAGCTACCCAAACAAATAAATCTCAAGAAAGCTCTACCATGTTCTAATGCCCACATTTACAGACACAAAGATCCTGCTCCACTCAGCCCCACAAAACCACACACACACACATACATGCATCACTACCGTCGCTGCCTGTTTTTTCCCCCACTGATATCCAAAGCCACTAGGTGTGAATGTGCGAGTGAATGTGAGTGTGAATGGTTGTCTGTCCCTATGTGTTAGCCCTGCGACAGACTGGCGACCTGTCCAGGGTGTACCCCGCCTTTCGCCCTATGACAGCTGGGATAGGCTCCAGCGCCCCCCGCGACCCTGAAAAGGATAAGCGGAAGCGAATGGATGGATGGATGATATCCAAAGAACTGACAGAGTCAAGATCTTATTTACTTGCACACATAAAGCACATTTATCGTAAATAAAGATAAATGCAAGGCAAAAATGAGGAGAAAATGGTATTCAGTGCATTTGTAAAAAAGCAGCACACTGAATTGTTTTACCAGACTGGCTTTGCCGTTATAAAGAATTTTTCAATCCCCATGCTAAATTTCTCAGGCCGGACCAAGAAGTAGAAAAATCTGTTATTATGACCCATTGGGAACAAAGTACAAAATAAATAGCTTTTTTATATTCACTGTAGGAATGGATCAGAAAGACTAAAGACAATTGTATGTTTTATACACTTGAGAACTCAACACACATGCAGTGGATTATAGTGTTTTTTCTAAGCATATCAGCACTCAAGGTCTTGAACGGATGTGTTGATTAATAATTGCTTCATTACTTTTTTTAAATCATTACATTAAATAAATGTCCTTCTCCTCAGAATAAAAGACAAACAAAAAATGCAGTATGTATTTCTGTCAAAATACATAAATGACATTCTCTGTATTATCTGTTTTTTGTGTGTGTCTTTTTAATTAAAGTAAGGTAGTTAAAGTGATTGTAATTAACCACTGAAAGAGTGTAATTATCCATGCATGTGGGAAACTCCAGACACCATAAAAGACTGGCAGGTGAGCCCAAAGTTTTGCCTTATTTTGGGAATTACACAGACGTAGAAATTAGTCTCCCTTTATTTTAATGCGAGTACTACCGGTTGGAGGTGCACAACAGAAGACGAATAGAAATAGAAATAGAAAAGTAGGAAAATGGTTACGCCTATTCCATCAAATGAGCCAGTGGCCACATATATTGGCACTTCTTCCACTGACAACTATACTGTGTAAATCTCTCATAAGGGACTGCACACACTAAACCATCACCTGCTAATCAGAAGGTCGGTGGTTCGATTCCCTTCTGTGCCAGTCTGCGTGTCAAATATCCTTGGACAAGATACTAACCCCACGTTGCTCTTAATGCATTCATCAGAGGGTGAAGTCAGATAGATGCACTCATCATTAGATAGATGAGTGCTCAGCTGGAGTAGAAAAGAGTTACATAAGAACCTTTTTATTTACCTAGAACACCAAGCTGAAATGTTTTGTTTTTCGCACATTTAGAAAGAGCCCTACTTACATACGTAGCTGTATTATATAATAATCTACCAAATGTGTGTTAATCAGAGATGGGCAGTAACGCGATACTGTAATCCGATTACTTTTTTTCAAGTAACAAGTAAAGTAAGGGATTACTATTGCAAAAATGGTAATTAGATTACCGTTACTTTCCCGTAGGAACGCTGCGTTACTAAAACCGTGATTTTTTTGCGAGAATGTCTCATGACAGTGACGTAAGCGAGTGCGACGTTCATGACAACAGCTGTGTGCGGATCAAAAATGGATAATATATCGAGTGCAGGAGAGAGTATGAGCGTGCAGCGTTTAAAGCGTGGAAGTACTGACCTTACTTTGAGTTTGATTCCATAAAAAGTGACAAAAACATTAGTGTCCGTTGTGCGTGGGAAGAAAACTTCTTTTTACAGCGAAAAAAAACCCCTAAACTTCCAAGCAAGCACTGAGTGCGCTACCACGTAATGGGAAATTCACAGAGAAACTCGCGGATTCTTCCACTGACCGCTGCGGCACACCTGCAACAGGGTAAACCTCCGCCTACCCCACTCCTGCTTTACAGGTGAAAATAGAGCAAAAGGACCGCTAGTCTTTGACTTTATTTATTTTCTGCTGTGTTTAACTTGCATCTATTTGAAAGAGAGAGTGTAAACACACACAAGAAAATTTATTTTATGTGCTGGAATGTGCAGAAAATAGGTTTAAATATTAAACAAATTTCTTCAAGTCAGAGAATGTTGCATATAAAATTGAATTACATTTTTTCTTGATGCATAAAGTTAAAAGGTTAAAACTAATAAAACAAGTTTTAAAAAGGGACTTTTCCATTTGATTACATTTTGTATGATAGATTATGTAGGAAAAGTAGAACTGGGCTGAAAGATCTTTCGCTTTATCATCTAATCAGGTTGTAAATTTTGTTTATAAAAAGTAACTAAGTAACTAAGTAATTCATTACTTTTGAAAATAAGTAATCAGTAATGTAAAGGGATTACTTTTTGGGGGAAGTAATCAGTAATTAGTTACTGATTACTTTTTTCAAGTACCTTGACCAACACTGGTTTTAATTGTGTTCTTTATTATTTCTCAAGAAATAATGTGATGTTTGATCAAGCATACGTTGGTTTTTTTTTTTCTACTGAACTGAGTAAGCGTCTAGAGCAGCAGTGTCAAAACATAAGGCTCAGGGGTCATGCTTTTGGAATATGTGAAAAAGTAGATAGATTTTGGACTATGGAAGCATTTCTTGATCATGTGGAAAAACTGAGACATGCAGTTGAATTATTGTTGATTAAATGTGTTGTTAAACTTCACTCGAATGACCCACATGAGATCAAACTGGGCTGTATGTGGCCCATGATGAAAAGGGAGTTTAACATCTCTGCTCAAGAGTATAGGATCAAATGTGGTACCGTGTCTGAGACGTGTCTGAGCCCAGCGGAGGGCATTAGTAGGTCAATGGATTTCAGACTAATTGCAGCGGGATGCTGAAACACAAATTAATTTGCAAGACTGGAACAATGGCCAAATGGACAAATGTCATCATCTGACAGTCCAACTCTGAAATGATATATAGTGGTAACTCTTATAACGATAATATACCATTCTAGTCCGGATTGTTGTGCATTGACACCCTATCTAGTAGCATTTCATTTCTTCAAGAGATTTGTTAAACTGTATGAAATTGTCTTTTCATTTCATAAATTCAAGTAATTGTTTTTATTAAAAAGATCAGTTGGGGGACTGTTGATAAATAATGCAATTTAAAGTTTAACTCAGTTGAATATCCAGTCTATTTTAATTACATTTTGAAGTAATATTAGTTGTGTTATTTCTTGTAATTATTAAACACACACGTACACACTCACACACACATCTTCTGTGACAGAGGAAGCATAGCAGAAGATGCAGACGTGAAGGCAGTGATATCCTGTGGAGTTTAAAATGAGTTTACAATAGAGATCCATTAGGAGGGCTGTAAACATGTCTTTTAGTTATGGATCCATTCATATCCACATAACTCTTCCCCAAACCCTTTTCCTGGCCATTAATGGACTTCTTGACATGCAATTTAGGCTGCTTAGCCACTCTTTAATCCGCTTGTGCCACCCCAAGTTTATGGGGCAAAGAAAATCAAATAAACAGATGGTAATCTAACTAAATTAGAGCACAGGCGATGCTTCCAAGTACTAAGTACTGCATTATCTATCACATGGTTGAGTTGTTTTTCCTTCATGCTACTTAATAATTTATAGTTTGTTGAAAGAAAGGTCTTTTTGTTGTTCAGTATTTCTGTTTAATCCTAAATGTGTAATAAAGGTGTGGAATCCATTTCAAAGTTAAGTGTATTGCACAGGTTTTGCGTCATCCAAATACAAGTGTGAGTGCATGCGTAAGTTTTTCTACATGTTTTAAGGTAATGTAGTGTACATCCATCTGTGCATGTGATGCATCCATGTCTTTCTATGTGTGCTTGTGTGACAGTCGGAGGATGTTTGCTGTTATTTTTTCCGGCTTTTAGAGCAAATATCAGTGTGTCCCAGCTGAGAAGGCATTACAGGCTGTTGATTTGAGCAGCTCTCGGGACTCAGTACCATAATCTGCGTCTGTTCTTAGGTGCGTTGTACAGGTGGCTGTTCAGGAGAGGAAGGCTGGGGAATTTGGTTAATTAAGCAAGGTAAACAGCAGATAACTGCAAGCCATCCTGCTGGGACCACAAAAGCACCAGACCTTAGACATCGCCTAAATACCTTAGTAACCATAGTATGTATTTTATTCTTTTCTTGTGCTTTTGTCACATGAAAATCTTTGGCTGGAAGTGTATTTACAAATTGCAGCTATTGGGGTTAATGGTTCCTCGGAGATCCATTGTGAACAAGCAAGTTGGCATCCATTCTTGGAGTGGAGGAGATGGTGGTTTTGTTAACGATAATGATAATGCATGCCACGCAGATGGCATAAATTATTTTGTGCAACAAGGGTGTAATACAAAATGGGCCAAAAACAGCACTGGTGATACAGTAATTTGTTCAAATTCAAATTCAAATTCAAATTTTATTTGTCACGTACACAGTCATACACAGTACGATATGCAGTGAAATGCTTAGACAACTGCTCGTGACCTAAAGAAAAAAAAGGAAAAGGCTATGGATAAGATAGGAGTAAAATATATAAATTAAAGTTGAAAATAAAATAACTGTACAACCAAATACACAATACACAATATAGAACTATATAAGAATGTATGAAGAAATATAAATAAATAAATAAATATATACACAATAACAGCAGCTGTACAAGTATTAACTGGAAATGAAGAATATAGTGACCAGTGTTGTGCAGTCCACATTATGTCTTGTGTAGTGCAAATATGCTTAAAGTGATTTAAGTGATGAAGTGAAAACAATGTCCAGAATGTCCAGTGTGTGTGTGTAAGAACTATATGTGTGGGTCAGTACTGTGTGGTGGTGTGATTGAGAGACCGTATCGCCTGCGGGAAGAAGCTCCTCCTCAGTCTCTCTGTGTTGGTCTTCAGGGAGCGGAATCGCTTTCCTGACCTCAACAGAGAGAACAGTCTGTTGTTGGGATGGCTGAGGTCCTTCACGATCTTCCTGGCCTTGGTCCAGCACCGCCTGCTGTAGATTGAGTGCAGGTCAGGGAGCTCGGAGCGGATGGTGCGCTCAGCTGACCGCACAACCCTCTGTAGAGCTCGTCTGTCCTGCATGGTGCTGTTCCCGAACCAGGTTAAGATGTTTCCCGTCAGGATGCTCTCTATGGTGCACGAGTAAAAGTTCCTGAGCACCATGGAGGGCAGTTGGAAGTCTCTCAAGCGTCTGAGGTGGTAGAGACGCTGACGGGCCTTTTTCACCACGGTGTTGATATGACAGGACCATGACAGGTCCTGCGTGATGTGAACTCCGAGGTATTTGAAGCTGTCCACTCTCTCCACTGGGCACTCGTTGATGACGGAGGTCTGGTAGTTCCTCTCCTGCTTAGTGCTGAAGTCCACTATCAGCTCCTTTGTCTTACTGACGTTTAGAAGGAGGTTGTTCCTCTGGCACCAGTTCTCCAGATTCCTAATCTCCTTCAGGTAGGCCGTCTCGTTGTTATCAGAGATCAGGCCCACCACGACGGTGTTGTCAGCAAACTTGATGATGGTGGTGGAGCTGGTAGTGGCCACACAGTCATATGTGTACAAAGAGTACAGCAGGGGGCTCAGAACACACCCCTGGGGGGCTCCAGTGCTGAGAGTGGTGGAGGCTGAGACATGTCCGCCCATCCTTACTGCCTGTGGTCTGCCAGTTAGGAAGTTGGAGATCCACTGACACATAGATGAGCTGAGTCCCAGATGCTCCAGCTTGGTGGTGAGTGTGGAGGGAATTATGGTGTTAAATGCAGAGCTGAAGTCTATGAAGAGCATTTTAACATAATTCCCCCTTCTAGTGTCCAAGTGAGTAAGTGATGTGTGGAGGAGATGAGAGATGGCATCGTCTGTGGAACGATTTGGATGGTAAGCGAACTGTAGTGGGTCAGTGTGTCTGGTAGTGAAGAAATGATGAAGTCTCTGACCAGGCGTTCAAAGCACTTCATCACTACTGAGGTGAGGGCTACAGGGCGATAGTCATTGAGAGAAGCAGGGTGGGGTTTCTTTGGGACGGGAACAATCATGGACTCTTTGAAGCATGTGGGGATCACCGACTGAGATAAAGAGATGTTGAATATCTCAGTGAACACAGGAGCTAGCTGGTATGCGCAGTCTCTGAGGATACGACCTGGGATGCCGTCTGGTCCTGCTGCTTTCCTGGTGTTCACTCTTTTGAAGGCTCTCCTTACTTCATGCTCGGAGATGACGAGCACATTTCCGGTGCTGGCAGTATCTTCCTGTCTGCAGCCGTTTGCGCCGCTAGCACTAGCATCATTGGAGTCCTTAGCTGCAGCCTGGAAGCGAGCATAGAAAGTGTTCAGCTCGTCTGCCAGAGTCACGGCCGCGTTCGTCATACCGGTTGTTGGTGCTTTATAGTCCGTTATTGTCCTTAGTCCCCGCCACAGACTCCTAGAGTCACTCTGTTGGAGTTGTGACTCTAGTTTCCTCCCGTAGCGCTGCTTCGCCTCTTTCACCGCCCTCCGCACGTTATATGACGCGGCTTTGTACGGGTCCATGTCCCCCGTCGTGAGTCCCGTGTTGTAGGCAGCGGTGCGGGATCTCAGAGCGTCGCGGATGGTTTTATCCACCCACGGCTTCTGGTTGGGAAACGTTGTGATAGTCTTTGTCTCCACGGTATCATCTGCTAGTTTCCCGATGAATCCCACGTTGACATTATCATCGGAGCTGTTTCTGAACATGTCCCAGTCTGCGTCATCGAGTGCGTCCTGTAACGCGGCACCGATTGATCCGTCCAGCACGCGACCTTCCTCTGAACCGGAACTTCCTGTTTCAGCCTTTGTTTGTATTTTGGCATGAGGAAGATGGCGGCGTGATCGGATTTACCAAACGGAGGGCGAGATTGTGCCTTGTAGCCGTCCTTGACCGTAGTGTAGCAGTGGTCCAGTGTCCTTTCACCTCTGGTGGGGCAGGTGATGTGTTGATAAAAGTTCGGCATTTTTGTTTTAGTTACGGTACATAAAAACAGTTTGTTAATATAGTAGTGGCTCACAGTCTGTTCTCCAGTAACTCGTTCTAATCTTTGTATTTCTTGATTCAGGATTATTCAGGTAGTACTCATTTATAATTCCTCATTTATTATTCAGCAATTAGTCGCACGTATTTCTTTTGTACTTTACAATTTTGAAATCAAAGTAGCCTCCCCGGCCAGGTCTAGTGAAAGTACTCAGTGAGTTATGAACTTTTCTCTCTGCAGCCTTTAGAATTGCTGAAAGGTCAGCTAAAGGATCACTACATTTGGTCTTTTATGATGAAACAGTGACTAAATTTCTTCATTAGTAGTACAAAACTGAACCCCGTTACTACTATTAATTTGGACAGTAAATGTATTTTCCATTGTGTTACGTCTTCGGTACTTACAAATGCTGCCTGCCTGACTTATTAATAGTGCCACTTCGTGTAGGGTCATTCCATTTCAAATTAACGTGGGCCTTCTGCACAACTGTCTCAGATTTGCATAACGTTTATATGATCCAGAGTTTAAACACATAGAATGATTGCTATAAAATTTTAGCTTCATACATCGAATCTTTTTCAAGATATAACTTTTTGAAAAATGGCCAGTTGACCTACTTTCAGGCCTTTTTTTCACACATTGAAATCTGAGACAATGTTTGAAAAAGAATATCACAAAAGCTATTAAAGATAAAAGCCTGATTCACTGGCCTCTGCTCAGGCTCTTCAGGACTTGTGAATCTGAAACATACGTGTCAAAAAATGTTCTTGGCTATATAAACAGTTTAATATTGACTAGTTAAAATATGAAAAAAAGAGTCCCATATTTGATCACTCACTAATGAAAATCGTCACATTGCAAAATACAATTAATGCTGGTTTGAGCAAATACCACAAGCTGTACAACAAAAACAAAAATATCAGTAGATGGTCTAAACTGAATAGAAGAAAATTCTTCACGGTACTCTAATTCAGCGGTCCCCAACCTTTTTTGCGCCACGGACCGGTTTATGTCCGACAATATTTTCATGGACCGGCCTTTAAGGTGTCACGGATAAATACAACAAAATAAAACTAGTACCGGTACCGAAAAAAAGAAGATTTATTCATAACACACATGAAAAGACCCAGGAAAACTGAGTTAACTATAAAAACGATAACAAAATAACTTCTCATACTCAAACATAATAATTTCTCATGGTTGAGACCTACTCTGCTTTCCATTTAGAGACCTACTGCTGCCTTGGTAGTTTTACAATTTAGGTCAAATTCTAAAAATATTAAGAGGCATTATAAACCCAACAAGTTCATCATGTGATGTTTATCTTTCCGCCCAGCAGCTCAATCGCCCAAGCAAGTGAATGAAGTGTGTCCTTACATTTTAGATTGTAACACAAATCTGAGTTTGAACTCTGTGTAGAGCTTGCATGTATTCCCTGTGTTCCCATGTTGTTTCTCTCTGTGTTAATCCTATAGTCCAAAGACATGCTTGGCTGTAGGTGTAAACTCCTGAAGTTCCATTATTTATGTTTCAGTATTTGTGACATAATCCATCCTGCTTGCATTGCCTTTGGAATTTTTTAACTCTTCCCATTGGAAGCTAATTATTTGCCATGCTTCGCATTACAATACAATGGCAGTTTTCATTCCAAACCTCTAAAAGCATCGGCTAGTAACGGCCTCTTGATACATTAACATTTATACTCAAGTTTAACACAAAGAATGATAACTGCTGCTGTGATATGATAATGTTGTGGTCAGTGGTTCAGACCAAATTATGCTCGCCATGCTGTCAGGTGCCCAGGTTGGAGCTGACCTCCTCTGATCTTTTATCCCGTCCTTATCAAGACACCTGTGAATGTGCTCGCCAGGCTGTGAAATGAAATGATACCCTCTCAGCAATAAGAGCAGCCTTCCATTGTCTTCTTTGCCCCATCCATAATCATACTGAAAGCCGTAAAATAAAACAGTTCTTCTGTATCATCTAGGTTGAAACACCCCCATAATTGCATTAAAACAATCATAGGGTTTTTTTATCATTATTTTTTTTTAACTTGGTCTATTTTGTTTCCCCCGTGGTGGACATTGATGCATTAGCTTATACCATAGTGGTAATGAGAGGACCTTGGTCTCCTCTGAGGTGACACAGTGACCCAAATTAACAAATACAGGGAGTGGGATGTGTAACTCTGTGTGTGTATGTAGGTGGGAATGGGGTTGAATTTGTGTATAGCTGTTTTTCAGCAGGACTATACTAATGGAGACAGTGCAGCATTTTTTAACTTTTACACATATTTTTTTAACTTAACAATTAATCTGAATTATAGAGTTATCGTAACACTTCAGAAGCGATAGACATGCCAATATCCGGAAGAATGGAACCAAAATTTGACTTATATGGAATGCCAGTTTTGTGTTTGCTGCTTACACACGTGTGTGTTGAATCTACTGAGATCTGAATTTTTGTTTTTCTGGCTGTGCAAAGAAAGTGGCAGTCTTCCAACGCAATGTGGCCAAGGTTGATAACTGTAACGCGGCCCAGGTTACGCTCTGACCACACAGTCAGGCTATGAGATTGGTGGGATTACTGGGGAAGAAATGTTGCCGTGGGAACAGTGGAATGAGAGCAGGGCAGGGCCTGTAAAACATGCAGTCAGAGTTTCATATAGATTAGACATACATGACCACTGTCAGCAATGCCAAAGCATTTATGGACATTTTGAAAGAGGATTAGAAAGTGAATCCCTTTGCTCAGTTTCTGCTGAAGGATTTCTCAGGGAAATTACTTTTCGTTCATTTTCTGCTGCACATTACAATGTTGTTATGGGGACATGAAACTTGTAAACAGGCTTATAGATGGCTTAGACTGCCTTAGTGTTTATTCCATGGTGTTTAATTCAAGAAAAAGGGGATTTATTGCTGTGATAATACGAAATTATCTGCTTGGCACTTACTTGGAGTGTAAAACTTAACTTGGACTATATATGTGTGTGTGTGTGTATGTATATATATATATATATATATATATATATATATATATATATATATATATATATATATATATATATATTAGGGGTGCAACGATACACAAAATTCACGGTTCGGTTCGGTACTTTGGTGTCACGGTTCGATATTTTTTCGATACAAAAAAATGTTCATGCATTTTTAATTTGTCATTTATTAAAATTATAAATATATATTTTAACTCAAAAGTACAGTTTTTAAATTTAACCCTAACCCTTGTGCGTGTTTTTTATTTTGACAGCGAATGCGCACCTGCGGACCACTTATGTGCAGCCCTGGTTATTTAGCTCATCATATTGCAGCCACAGAAATTCTTTTGTCCATGAAACCATAAAGCTGCACTTTCTTTTTGCCTTATAGTCTGATTTGTCATAACTTCTCCGTTTTGTGGTAAGCTTTTCTTTGGCTGTCACTTCTTCACCCTGACCTGTCTTATTTGGCTCAGCAGAACTGAAATGCTTTTACACACTCACTCACATAAGCTCAGCGATTCTCTGCACGATCAACCTCTCACATGTTTAAGCTTGCTGCGGGAGATTTCACTTGTCATGTTTGCATAGTAAGCTAACGATTAATAAGACGATGTCAGAGGAATTGGTGCACAAATTATCATCACTCACAGATCAGTGCTGTCGCTCTCTATACACAGTTTGCACGATTGCAAAGTGAAAGCAAAAAAACAAGCGCAAATTCAAACGCGACTTCAATATGTCACATATTGACAGTGGCTCACCGATGCCAATGACATAATTACCCAGCTACATTTCCGAAAGAATGCAAAAGCATTGACATATATTTTTCCTTCCTACAATAGCCCGATGGGCAGGGCAGAGATAGATTTTGGTAGCCCGACTGAAAAAATCGCTAGCTCCAGGACGTCGGGCTAGCGATATTGCAAGCCCTGTATCTGATTGAGGAATCACTCATCTTTGGAAAAGAGAGTTTATTACAGAGAAATGTCTCTTTCCAAAATAAAAGCTATACTATCCGCTTCTTCTGGGCTATATTCTCAGCAGCATAAGGAGAATCATGTGCTAACAGCTGTCTAAATGACTCGGCTAAAGTTAGTAGCATGCTTGCTTTTTTTTGTCTGCTTCCACTTGTCTTTGCACTACGATGATGTCGGCGTAAATGTGCAGTCATATTCGTTGTGTTCCCACTAGTGCTTTCAGGTTAATCTCGTTGAAATGACCTTAACGCCACAACACGGCAAATCTCCGTTAACGAGCTACCGCCGATCACTCCGTGCATGGGGCTAGATGGCCAACACGTTAACGAGCTAACACACTAGTTCACACCAATGTAATTGAGCATTGCATGGCACATCCAACATACTGTTTTACTTTAGTCCATGACTCGCTTACCTTCAGGGTCATACGTCACATGAAAACCAAAATAATTCCAAACGCCAGATCTGAATGACGTTCAATTTGCCTGTTGTAAGGAGAGCTTAACTTCTGTCTCGCTAGCTTGCCCTGCGCTCTTCCTTCTGACTATGCTGTCTGTGTTGAGCGCTCAGTGGATCTGCGCTCGACAGTGCAGCCTAGGCGGAGTAGTCGAACACAGATTCACTGAGCGCTCAACACAGACAGCATCGTCAGAAGGAAAATTGATAAAATAAATTACAAATGTTGTATTGTTCGATACATATGCGTACCGAACCGAAAGCACTGTATCGAACGGTTCAATATCGATACGAATATCGTTGCACCCCTAATATATATATATATATATATATATCATATATGTATATACATAATTACATAGTGACAGACACTTAACAGACTCAATGAGTGTGGCATGAGGTCGAGATGTCATTTAGTGAGCACAGCCCAGCACTGAGAATGCTGCCAGAGACCATCATGGATTCCACCGTGCTGGATGATGTTGTAGGGAGCATAACATTTGTCACAGTGTATCCAGATTCTTTCATGTCTGTCACAGGTTCTTAGTCTGAACCAGCTCTTATATGTGAAGGGAACATGGTGCCAGTTGGTGGACTTGAAAGTTCTGGTGTTCTTGAGCACTTTTGTAGCTGTTGTTAGGTTTAAAAACCTTTTGTAGCTTTAATATATCTCAACCATACTTTCTTCCCATGAGTGAAAACATTAAAATGATGTGAAGACAATAATGGCAGACACATTTCCACCCACAAGCAACATCAGATCTTTTCTGTTTTGATCACATTTTGGAGGTTGTTGTCACATCTCTTATTAGTCTTAACACAGCAGAGCCTTTCTGAATTGCTGGCTTTACTCTGTTATCCAGCATAATTGCTTTTGCATAAGAAAATGCAAATAGGAAAAGTGTGTGCAACCTGTGACAACAGACAGTAAATAAACTGAAAAGTCCACAGTTCAACAAAAGCTATGTCATCAGGTGCATGAATATTATAAATATTCTTTTTTTTTTCAGTTTCTGCTGATCAGTAACCAAAATTCGAAATTGTGTTTTTTTTCTTCTTTTTTGATTATTTAGAGCAGCAATGTAAATACCATAAGTAATGCATGCAGTTTTACTTACTCCTTATTCTTTACTTACTTATTCTAATTTAATTAATTTAAATTTAAACTCAAAGGCCTACAGGCTGCCTCAATAATGTGTAATTGTTTTGTGTAATTTTAACTTTGTTTGTTCGTATGTATTTGTCTTGAAATGTGCTGCCTCTTGGCCAGGACTCCCTTGAAAAAGAGGTCTTTGATCTCAACGGGACATTCCTGGTTAAATAAAGGTTAAATAAAAAAATAATAATAATTGTGTTCCCTTTTTTTCATCTTGCTATTTCAAAGATTTCCATAAAACATGCATCTAAAATGTTCTCCCCGTGTCTGCGTGGGTTCCCTCCGGGTACTCCGGCTTCCTCCCACCGTCCAAAGACATGCAACTTGTGGGGATAGGTTAATTGGATAATCCAAATTGTCACTAGGTGTGAATGTGCGAGTGAATGTGAGTGTGAATGGTTGTCTGTCCCTGTGTGTTAGCCCTGCGACAGACTGGCGACCTGTCCAGGGTGTACCCCGCCTCTCGCCCTATGACAGCTGGGATAGGCTCCAGCGCCCCCCGCGACCCTGAAAAAGGATAAGCGGAAGCGAATGGATGGATGGATGGATGCATCTAAAATTTTATGATATTACTTGATATATAATCATATTTGATAATAATGAAAAATAAATATATGAAAAAATCCTCGCCTGCCTTACCTTGAGACTGGCATTGCATTAATATTTTATACTGTACTCTGAAAAGTTAAGAATCCCATTTCAATGAACTTTTTATGATGGATGTAAAGTGAGAAAATAAACAGATTCTTTTCACATATTATCAAAGGCTTTAGTATGATGAAGCTTTAAAAGCAGAAGGAAATGTTTGAATATACAACAACATATGTATAATGAGGCTGTATTGAAAAAAAAAACCTTTGTTGTGATCAAAGGAAAGTCCATGTTCTTTGTATCCGACAAGAAACCGGCTGTTCTGTGGCATTGTAATAAATACAAAATACATAGGATTAGGAAAATAGAAAGAAATTGTTTCGGTTTACCGAAAAGATTCGTTTTAAGGTCCTAGAAAACAGAATAGAAATCTGGTGTCTAACTTCACATGCCCACGACTTCTTCTAACTATGTTAATCACAAAGCATTATTTATTAGCCTTTTTGGAGAGAAACATCAATCAAAATGCCTGATCATTTTGAATGCAGAAACTGTCGTCTATATTTCATTCTAAAATTTGGTTTGGTTTTGTGAATGAAGGTCACATTACATCCTGCAAAATGCTGGTCAAGCCTTGCTGGGTATGTGCATGGATAATGCATTAGAAGATTCTATATTGTGTGAGTATCATCAGATATAAATATTCTGCTACTTCTACTTCAGGTCAGTAACAAAAAACTGAAATGTCAACAAGAATTTTTAAGTCCTGTATAGAATCACAATTTTATTTCACTTACTTTCTATTGGTTAAGCCATACAATAGCATCACAGTAACAGGAGATCTTACTTCATCTGACAGCAAGAGGAAAAGAGCTAAACAACTTTTTGAGTCCTTGGTTTCTTTTTTCTGTAACGTTCATTCAGTTTAGATTGTGCATAATATTATAGTTTGCTTTTTCGAATTCCGTGGACGAAATGAAAATGATCAGTGCTAATACTCGGAAAAAAATCACTGTACAATTATAGATGCTAACCAGCGTAGGTCATCCTTGAAAATTTATGCAGCCTTGAAATAATCTGAATCATAGAGTACATGTGTATATCCTGGATAGCACATATTGGCATTACCTACATATAGACACAACAAGTAAGACAAACGTGTTGACACCTCCTCCAGAAGAGCATTCATTATGCACACACACAAACCATCAATGACAGGATGCAAGAGGGATGCAAAGGCAACATGGGCCTTGGGTCCCCACTGTAATCTCATTCAGAATGGCAGCAGTGACAGAATGAGTTTTCTCCCCACTGAATAGCAAGACGGCTCTTTGTGTCTTTTTGATTTTCTTTCTTTTCAGATGATGTGTAGGGAAGGAAAGATCCCCTTTGTGTCAAGCCACAAGTCTTAAAAGCTAAGTTGGATCTGGACGCATTTGGGGTGTGTGTGTGTGTGTGTGTGTGTGTGTGTGTGTGTGTGTGTGTGTGTGTGTGTGTGTGTGACAAAGCGAGAGAAAGAAGGATGAGTACACAATGCACAAACAGCCTGGATCCATGTTTTTCTATGATATCCCGCACAAACAATGTTTCTTGAGAAAAATAGCATCACTGCAGCTAAGTTTGTTGACAGTTTGTTGAAAATATCGAAGACCAAACAAGAAAATGACAAGATTATTTTTCCTCTTATTGAGTTTGTTCTGTAGTGCACACTCCTTCGCCTGTACATAAACAGCAACTGCTGCATTTAAACACTGTTTTGAAAAGGCTGCTGAATGTAGAATTTATTATTTAGCTCCTTTGAAGTGGTGATGCGAAAGCAAATAAAGTCTCCATATCACCAACAATGAAATTGCTGCCCCCATTTAATTTCATTCTCTTCAGGGAAAGATGCTAAATTAGGATTATGGAAAATAACTGGATTGTGTTGTAAACCACCAGCATTCAGTTTAAATGCAGCTAAGTTTCTAGGTCTATAGACTATAGAGGTCATAATGTTTTTAATTTTGCCTCTGTACACTACTACAGTGGCTCTTAAACCTAAGAGTCAAGATAACATTGAAGTGCAGACCTTTAACTTTAATTCAAGGGGTTTCATGAAAGTGCTGATGAGCAAAACTGATACACTGGCATGCATAAAGACATTTATTGTTGGTTTCTTTGGATGTTAGACTGTAGCTGAGTCACATGGGCACAACAGCGACTCAGCATTATTCCACTTGGCTGGTGGCCTGTGAATTAGAAACAAACGTATTGTATGACTTACTGTTTGCTAGATGTTTGTCCAGTAAAAAGATTCATGCTAATATAATGGAAAGCAGAAAAATATGATCCATCAAGTGCACAAACTTACCTCTGCCTGTTCTCCATTCTCCCAAAGTATTTGTGCAAAATAATTGGGGTGCAAGTGCCTTTTATTTGTTCTAGGAGCATCAGGGTTCTGAGTAATATTAAGTGGGTAATAGGTAGTAGGGTGTATGGGTTTACTTCTTAGATACATTTACTTCTTTATGGGTTTTCACTGATATTTATTAGGCATTTTGCTTGCTTGTAAATAGTTTCGAAAATGGTTTTATGTAAAAATTTATTTTTGTGTGACAAAGAAACTCTTTTTAATGAAGGTTTCATTATTATGCAGCAGACGGCATTTAAACAGTGCCCAAGTCTTTCTATGGGAAGGCGCTGGATGAACCTTGTTTTTAGAGTGGAAAAATAAATCTACTTCATGTTTCAAATTTGCTCTAGGTCTTGTGAACTCATTGCATCTTTCGAGCTTGATGAAGCTCACACTGGAATACATCTTAACATCAATGAATATATACTGGCCACCTCAGAAACACCAAGAGGCCTGGAAGACCTTCCTTACAGACCTGAAGTCTGTAAGGAAAATCACTTAAAACCAGTCAAGCCAAGTCAAGACATTCTCAGGGAGGTCGGTACACTGACAGATGACACCAAAATGAACTTGTATGGTACGGGCATGTATGAATACCACTGGAACTGGGCCACTGCTTCGTACTGATCATGTGACTGCTGACAGATGGAGCAAGATTTGTTCAAGATTTGTTGATACACTTTTTTCACACTGAAAAAAGTGTATCAAGCAATATCTATAAAATTATTTTATAGTTCTTTTTATATTGTTTCTTTTTTTTAAGTTTGTTATTGGTTGATTTGGCTGTTGTTGTTTTTTAATAACACCAATAATGCGAATACAATGTGGCTAAGGGCTAACATGTGAAGCAGCTTTAATGTTGGTCCTCTTTACAATATATTGCTTTACGATTTGTTTGAGTTAGCAGTGTACTCAAGAGAAAGATAATGCAGGTGAATGTCATTTGTTTTCTGGTCCTTTGGTCACCAGAAGTTTAAGCAAAGCTGATGATGATGCTATTTGAAATGTCAGGGTATCACTATCATTTACAGGTCAATCTGAGGGTGGCATGATTGGCTGCAACAATTGATAGGAATTTTTTCAAAATCCTAAATGTCATTCTGATGCTACGGGAAAAGTCAAAAGACCCCTGAGGTCAGAAGGGTTAATTCTTTGGATGTTTGCATAACATTTTGTGTCGATCAGTGATGATGAACAAACTAAGACCCAAATGCCCACCTTACTTTTCTATTTAAAATTTTAAAAAGAGAAGAAACCCAATAAAACTTTAAAAGCTAGCCAGAATACCAATTTAAATGCATTTGGACACGAGACATTTCAGCATTTTATCAGATAAGCAACCCACAACACAACAGACTTAACCTGCTCCTGAAAAAGAACGACTGCAAAAAAAGACAATATTCCACTTTGTTGGATATTAAATATATATATTTGTAGACTTATGTTTTGTGTATCTTATTTCCTTCATAAATGTTTAATTAGTACTTATGTAAAAACAAAAACAGGCATCTTTTTCAGTTGCTAGGAAATCCAGCGAACAACACAGTTGCGGACTTCTTTGGCTTGCTTTCACAAATGTTTTCTAATTATTCTGACATCTGAAGCTGCTGTAAGTAGGACATGTTTGTGAGTCACAGCATTTGAAAGAGTTTAGTGGAAATAGTCCCTCAAAAAAAAGAAAAATACTTGTTGCAAATATCTCGCCATGGATCCATGTTTTATTTATTCCTTAATGTTTAGTGCTCACTTTTATACCAAAAAGTATCTACAGAGGAAATCCCATTTTCAAAAGGTACTTTCATGGTAAAGACATTTGAGTTGACGAAGAAGATGAATGACAATCACTACTGTCGACGTTATATTAATACAAAGATTATTAAAATATCACATAATGCATAAAAATATTGTAACCCCAATATCCACAGAGTTTCCTTCTGAACACTTTTGAATAGCAATGAATAGGAATAAAGTAGTCCCAAGTGCACTTAGTGGGATGTATTAACCTCAAAAACACATTGAATCTCAGGAGTTGCTAAATCTGCCAAGTTTCATGTAAATGAACTCCCAGGGGAATTTCTCTTGAGAGTGCATGAAGAACAGAGGATGATTATATTTAACAATGGAAAAAGTTCCTCTGTGTAAGCCAGTCTTCACACTCTCTGTCTGCTATTGTTCTGTTCTACTGCATTTGTTTTATACCTGTTATTGCCTGTCATCCACTCAATCACTGAACTAGAACTTCATATGCCTGCAAGTCACTGTTTGTTCCTTCTTAAAGGCAAAGAACTGAAAGGAAAAGGAGCTGTAGAAGTGCAATGGAGGTAACTGATACCAGGGTTTGCACGCCAGTGACACTGTCTTTCAGGACATTACGGAAATAAAACTGCAAGTCTTTGTACAGATTAACAAATAGGCAACCAAAATAGAAACACAACAGCACTGCTGCTCTTAAACAAGACTTGTTTGTGCCTGCTGACTTGGGATGTGAAGATGTATAGTTGTTTCTTTGCAAACATAAGGCGTAACAGAAGGTGCATACGAATGTTGTTACTCTCACCAGGATTTTTTTTTGTCTTATTAAAAACAGAAATACAAAAATGTTCAAAGCGTAACATCTTTCCCGTGTCAATCAAACTTTGAGCAGTGTTTCCGATTAACTCAAACATAAACATGGCATAATTTGTGGCATAACCCCAAATTTTTATGAGGAACAATTTCAAACAAAGAAGAAGGCGCAGGATTACGGTTTGAAAAAAGTAAAATGTATTGTTATTTCATGCTCTGCCTGATGTTTGTCAGCTTGTTTATTGCTAATAGCCCCAGGTAATCATGCATTAAATTGTTTTATTTGGAGTTAAAAAGAGTGCACAGCTATGCTAAGGACTTCTGGACATCACAAAGGCTAAGCTAGATCTGGATGGATAGATGTGAAGCATTTGCCATTGTTCTTTCAGAAGCACCAGACAAAGCACTGGTGAGTAAGAAACAGTCAAGAGAAATGAGTAATCGGCCACGTAACACACTACTTTGATGAGTAGTAAGTGATGTCATTTTTTTCAGTGAGTACTGAGGAATTACTATCATATTTTATCTACATGCTATACATACCTTCAGAGTAATATTGATTGTTGTACATCTGTGTCATCAGCTTGTTCATCTTTTCTTTCATCTTTTTGTGGAGTGACCTTTATTCGCTCCACACCAGACTACTCCAGGCTGCTGAGGTGCTGCCATCTGGGATTCTCCTCAGGGTTCCACAAGCAACACAATATCTCTGTGAAAGTTTAGTCCTTTGGGATTCTAAGCAGCCTTCCAATGGAAACCGAAGACTTCACCTCTCATATTTTCTAAAATAATTTTATGTTTTGTCAACTGATATCTGCACCGTCTGAACTGTGGGTGTGCCAAAAGACAGTTTGCAGGGTTAGTGTTAGGATTCTTATTCTTTTTCTTCTCCACTCCTGCCCACCTCACTCCCACTTGGAAGCACCAGAGGAGCAGATGGCTTGGCATCACCCTGACAGCCCAGTGTCAGCCTGTCTCTTTGGTTTGTCATCCAATCCAAGACTTGCTGTTAGCCCTGAATAAACACAGAAAGTGGCACACCAAAATTAGACATGAACAATTTGAGGGCACCATAAACTGGAATATGAAAACCCACCAAGATATGCCTCAATCAGGAAACAGGTTCGCACGGCACGGCTCCCCCTCGAGGGACAGACACCATTAAAATGTGACGGAAAAAATAAAAAAACAAACAAACACATTTGCTTTGCACAGTTGGTGTGAAATTCCTTTATTTATTTTATATCAACTCTAGGTGAGCTCAGGATGTTCAGAGTGTTTCTCTGTGATAATTTTAATTTTTCTTCATAGAAAAAAAAAGGGAAAAAGCAGTGGGCTGCTGATAAGAGTGCAGGTGCCAAGAGAAGAGGGACCACATCAGCTGCTCTGCAGCTGTTTAATCTTTCTCCTGAATTGTTGGAAATATGAGAATCTGCCAAAATCGATTGAGTCTAAATTTACTTTATCCACAGCTGCAGTAGAACCTTCTCTGATGCCACAACACATCTGTTTTGTTTTTTATACTCAAAAGGAAAATCTCTGTTTTGCATCTATGCCCTTCAGCCCTGAAGGAAACGGCGGGAGGCACTGACAAAGACACTTATGTTCTCACATATGCAGTGTGCACAGACTAGCTATTATCTCACCCCGTGCCTCCCAGCAGGGTTGGCAAAGTCAGATTCAGAGTTTGTATGAACTGGCGTCCGATATTACCTTTATTTGTATTTTATTTTATTTAACAACAAAGAAAAAGTCAAACTTGTGTAATGCACTGGCAGTGTTACCAAGTTGAGAGACATATTTTTGATCAGCAATTTATATATACATTTATGGGTAAAAGTCAAAAATTGTGTATCTCATTATAATTCCAATGCAGCTGTGAGAGCTGATCGCATTCACACAAGAGAATCAGAGAATGCTTGCATTTCCAATCGCCCCAGGAGCAGCTTTTCACTCAACTAATGCTTAAAACAGGGATGGGACTGTTTTTTATGGGCGTCATTTTAACCTGCGCTGAAGTCAGACAGACAAACGGCATAAAGAATTCAGTCAATTTTTGGCATAAAAGAATCAAATTCAAATTCAAATTTTATTTGTCACGTACACAGTCATACACAGTACGATATGTAGTGAAATGCTTGGACAACTGCTCGTGACCTAAAGAAAACAAAAAAGGAAAAGGCTATGAATAAGATAGGAAATAAATATGAAAAATTAAAAAGGGTAAATTTAACTAGGAAGGAATAAAATATAAATTAAGGTTAAAAATGAAATAACTGTACAACACAAATTAGAATGAAGGGTAAATTTAACTGGGAGAATAAGATAAAATATATAAATTAAAGTTGAAAATAAAATAACTGTACAACAAAATACACAATATAGAACTATATAAGAATGTATGAAGAAATATAAATAAATATATACACAATAACAGCAGCATATACACAATAACAGCAGCGTGATTTAAGTAATGAAGTGAAACAATGTCCAGAATGTCCAGTGTGTGTAAGAACTGTATGTGTGGGTCAGTACTGTGTGGTGGTGTGATTGAGAGACCGTATCGCCTGCGGGAAGAAGCTCCTCCTCAGTCTCTCTGTGTTGGTCTGTGTGTGAATCAGTGCAGACTAAGCCCTCTGCATCTGAAAAACTCCCAGTGTGATTTGAAGCTGTAGTAAAAACAGACCAAAACTGCATTGGAGATAACTTCACAAGCATGCACCTTCACAAGCATGCACCTGCACCCTGTAGGGTGCAGGTGCATCAGTATGTTTTGCTCAGAAGCTGATGCTGCCTCATGGCCTGATGTGCAGCTGAAATTTAAGTTAGTGAAATATTCTTTGATTCTATTAATTATGGATTTTCAAGGTTAAACTAATTATCTATTAAGTCTTAACTGTAAGGTTGGCAGAATTTACTTAAAGGGTCAGAAAATATTTTTTAGTGATGACTTGTAAAGTTATATTAAAGATTTCTGGGACTGGGCCCTAGCTGTATTGATTTACTAGTAGGTTATTATGTTGCACAGTTTTCATGTTCGCAAGTTAGTAATAGGAATTTCAACGGCATCGCTAACCGAGCTCTAAGTTATAGAGTAAAATTGCCTGAACTGGTTATTAGATTAACTCCACTCGGGGAGTATTCTTAATATTTGTTACGATGGTCAAAATGCATATTAGTAAAGTATGAGGTTACAGCAAAGCACATCTCCAGTAAGCAGCCCCAGGCTCAAAACCAGGGCCTCCACCCCCTAATGCTGTGCAATCTCTGAAACTGAGTGAGAGAAACTCAGCTAAAGTCATCACACAGTCATCATCTGGATTAACAAGCTTCAAGTAAAGTATTCAGGAACTAAGACAATCCTGATGAGATGCAGGCTGCAGAATGAGGACATGGACCATGACTCAGATTACAGAACTGATTCCTCCTGTAACAGTTAAATGCAACATATATGAGAACTGTGGATGACCAGAGGACCAATAGTGACTACATTAACTAAGAAGCAGCAGGTCCCCCACTACTTAATAAAGGAAAACTACTATCACAAGTTCAAGAAAATCGTTTCAGTCCCCACACACGTGACCATGTGGTGAAACAAGACTGAAAAAAGAAAACCACAAACACCTTTTCTTAATTTCGTTCTGAATTACACCTCACTTCAGAACAGGGACATCATGAAAATTTAAATATAGAATAGTTTTTGGCATTTCTCTTTCTTGACCTTAGCTATACCTGTGTCACAGACTCATACTAACATTCCATTCCCCCTTCTCTCTTTTATCCCTAGTTATGGTATATCCCTATGAAAAATATATATTCTCTCCCTCTTACACCTCTCCCTTGCATTCTATCCTCCCCCTCACCTTGTGCCTACCTTTCAGCTAAAGTGTGACTTCCTGGGGTGTATGCAATTGTCACCTGACACACCTGCAACTGAAGCTCCGGTAACCTTACAGTCCTAGAGTAAGCTCTGAATATTCTCCCACTCTTTATAGTTACATTGTTACATCTACTTTTTTGGAGGTAATGCTCGGGCTTCTCAGTTTTGATCTATGTACCTTGTTTTGACCCACAATGTTGTACAAAAGTCTTGAACTACAACTCATTTCAGTATGCTTTGCTCAGAAAATGGGAGAGCAATTTATAGAAATATGGAAATACAGTACTGTATCACAAAATAAAGGCTGATAGATATCTATCTATCTATCTATCTATCATGAAGAGAGCAATGGGAAGAGGAGTCAAATTTCTGGTTGTGTGGCCAAATAAAGATCCTTCTGATCGTGTTTCTCATATGACAAGTTTTCAGCTAAGAGCTCTTCACTAATCACTTAGTTGTTGCAAAACTAATATTTTGTGCCTGTCAAACTGTTATCTTTGGAATTTTTATTTATATTCATCTTAAAACTTAAGAAACAAACAGAGTGCCAAAAAATATCATTTAAATTGATTCTTTGCAAAGTCATCTCTTATGTGTAGACATAATACTACTTCATCTTTTGAATAAAAAGCCTGTTTTGTGTTTAAATGATTCATAGCTCAGGGTTCAGTGGCTTAACAATCAAAATTTGAAAAAAGCTCTCAAAATAGTCAGGTACGAGGACTATACTGAAAATCAGAGTAAAAAAAGCCAATGTCCAACCCCCTCAATTTTCTGAACTTTAAAATACTTTGTTGTTAAATGCAATCCCAAACTCACCACTGCAATCATCAACAGCTTTTGATGTGTCAGTTACCGCTTATTCTGATATTGCATAATTACACGCAAGTCCTGGTTTGTAGACATTCATTTATCACCTTCATCTATCGTTAAATTGTGTTTTTGTTATGTTATTGTCCCACACACAGTCCCCAAAACGTGCTCAAGAGTTTGCCTTTATATAAAAACATGTATCAATCCTTCAGCTGCCTAACTGATTTGTTTTTGATCTTGTTTCCAAAAAAGACATATGTGAGTGCAAGAATTCTGCTAACCAAACAGACTACTCACTGCTCATATTTGGCCCTCTAAATAGTGCTGCTCTTTGTACATTGCATTGGTCACTGTTGAACTGAACAGTCTAACTGTGTTCATAGGGTGGCCCATTGTTAGTATCTCCTGCAGAACATTTCACTACCAATGGTATGTTTTTGTGATAGCCATTCTTAGTAAATCTGGTACTGAGATGGAACTGATAACATTCATTTCATTTCATTTCATTCATTTCTTTATTTATTTCACACATGGTCCAACAGTGTTTCGTTTCCTACATACAGAACCTCCTTCCCATTAATATAACACTGCACCCATGGGTGAAAAGGAGCAGGAAGAAGAATAAATTCTTGTTAGCACCTGCCCCCTATCTATAATCCAAATATTCTTACAAGAGGGTGCCAATAACCCCCCAAAAACCCTCTAACATCTATTTTTATGTAACAATGCAAAACTGAACAACAAATCAATATAATCAGCAATATACAGCACTAAATGGCAATGGATTTTTTTTCTTCCACATTTAGCCTAAATTACTTTCATGTTCTTCATATTGATTTATCCTTTTAAGTATGTAACACTTTTTAAAACGGTGCATGTTTGTACAACTCTTGAAATTATCTTGAAGAGAATTCTATATTCTTATACCTTTAACTGTCGGACACATTAGCCTTTGTGTAGTCCTAGCAAACTGGTGCTTAAAGTCAAACTTCCTTCTACTGTCCCCACTTCCTGAACACAATACAAATAAACTTTGTAACTTAACAGGTAATGTATTATTTCTTGCCTTGCACATGAATAATAATGTCTGTAATTTCACTAAGTCTTCAAATTTCGACAATTTCGATTTTATAAACAGATTATTTGTATGTTCTCTATATTTAACATTATGAACCATTCGTACCACTTTCTTCTGTAACAAGTATAGAGGATTTATATAAGTCGCATATGAATTCCCCTACACCTCAGCACAATAACTGAGATAGAGGAAAATTAGTGAGAAATATAAAATACGCATTGCCTTATAATCTAATATATCTCTAACATTACCCAGAATATAAATATTTTAAACCATCTTTTTTCTAACATGTTCAGTATGAGATTTCCATTTTAATTTATCATCTAATACTACCCCCCAAAAATGGAGTTCAGTAACTCTCTCAATCGGAACTCCATCAATGGACAAAATTACTTCATCCTCTTTTACCTGTATAGGAATTTCTTTTACTTATGTATTAATCACATTAGTTTATTGTATAATGCCTTGGTGCCACTGGATTTTAACAAGTCTCACACTCATACATTAAGACAAATGGTGGGGGTGTAGTAAGGAAGTTGGGGGAGGCAGACAGCTCCACAGGAAGAATCTTTTGTCTCTTTGAGGACTCTGGGAGGGAGTGTGAACCTTATGTGTGAAACAGCTGTGTACTGCCTTTTGTTCCTGAAGAAGGTATTTAACTGAGAGTCATGCTAGGCTCAGAGAGACTCTGCTGACCGTCTTCCCCGCGGTCATGTAGGCTCTCCACAAGCTTGGTTTTCTGTTCTTTGTGTGTTTGGATTAAAGAATGTTAGCTCCGCTCACCGCTCGTCTGCAGGCTTTATTTAATGGAAAACTTCCACAACATACCCAATTTCCAAAAATCATAAATTTCGTTTTTGTCAAGTTCAAAGATAATTTGTTTACATCAAACCATTTTTTTAGTTTTTCCATTTCAGAAACCATTAATTCAGCCAATTCTTTCAATTTATCCCCAGCACAATAAAATTTTGTATCATCTGCAAACAAAATGGAACTTAACATTTTGGACACATCACAAATATCATTTATATATAAATTAAAAAGGTTTGGTCCCAAAACAGACCCTTGAGGAACGCCACATTCAGTTTTCAGTCTTTCAGAGGAAATGCCTAAATAATGCACATACTGAGTCCTATTTTCTAGATAACTACTTAACCAGTTTAATGCAATTCCTCTCACCCCATAAGTATTAAGCTTAGAAATCAAAATAGAATGTTGCAGCGTATCAAAAGCTTTTTTAAGTCAATAAATACTCCTATTGTATACAGTGGGGCAAAAAAGTATTTAGTCAGCCACCGATTGTGCAAGTTTCCCCACCTAAAATGATGACAGAGGTCAGTAATTTGCACCAGAGGTACACTTCAACTGTGAGAGACAGAATGTGAAAAAAAAATCCATGAATCCACATGGTAGGATTTGTAAAGAATTTATTCGTAAATCAGGGTGGAAAATAAGTATTTGGTCAATAACAAAAATACAACTCAATACTTTGTAACATAACCTTTGTTGGCAATAACAGAGGTCAAACGTTTACTATAGGTCTTTACCAGGTTTGCACACACAGTAGCTGGTATTTTGGCCCATTCCTCCATGCAGATCTTCTCGAGAGCAGTGATGTTTTGGGGCTGTCGCCGAGCAACACGGACTTTCAACTCCCGCCACAGATTTTCTATGGGGTTGAGGTCTGGAGACTGGCTAGACCACTCCAGGACTTTCAAATGCTTCTTACGGAGCCACTCCTTTGTTGCCAGAGCGGTGTGTTTTGGATCATTGTCATGTTGGAAGACCCAGCCTCATTTCATCTTCAAAGTTCTCACTGATGGAAGGAGGTTGTGGCTCAAAATCTCACGATATATGGCCCCATTCATTCTGTCCTTAACACGGATCAGTCGTCCTGTCCCCTTGGCAGAAAAACAGCCCCATAGCATGATGTTTCCACCCCCATGCTTCACAGTAGGTATGGTGTTCTTGGGATGCAACTCAGTATTCTTCTTCCTCCAAACACGACGAGTTGAGTTTATACCAAAAAGTTCTACTTTGGTTTCATCTGACCACATGACATTCTCCCAATCCTCTGCTGTATCATCCATGTGCTCTCTGGCAAACTTCAGACGGGCCTGGACATGAACTGGCTTCAGCAGCGGAACACGTCTGGCACTGCGGGATTTGATTCCCTGCCGTTGTAGTGTGTTACTGATGGTGACCTTTGTTACTTTGGTCCCAGCTCTCTGCAGGTCATTCACCAGGTCCCCCCGTGTGGTTCTGGGATCTTTGCTCACCGTTCTCATGATCATTTTGACCCCACGGGATGAGATCTTGCGTGGAGCCCCAGATCGAGGGAGATTATCAGTGGTCTTGTATGTCTTCCATTTTCTGATGATTGCTCCCGAAGTTGATTTTTTCACACCAAGCTGCTTGCCTATTGTAGATTCACTCTTCCCAGTCTGGTGCAGGTCTACAATACTTTTCCTGGTGTCCTTCGAAAGCTCTTTGGTCTTGGCCATGGCGGCGTTTGGAGTCTGACTGTTTGAAGCTGTGGACAGGTGTCTTTTATACAGATGATGAGTTCAAACAGGTGCCATTCATACAGGTAATGAGTGGGGGACAGAAAAGCTTCTTACAGAATACGTTACAGGTCTCTGAGAGCCAGAGATTTTCCTTGTTTGAGGTGACCAAATACTTATTTTCCACCCTAATTTACGAATAAATTTTTTACAAATCCTACCATGTGGATTCATGGATTTTTTTTTTCACATTCTGTCTCTCACAGTTGAAGTGTACCTCTGGTGCAAATTATTGACCTCTGTCATCATTTTAAGTGGGGGAACTTGCACAATCGGTGGCTGACTAAATACTTTTTTGCCCCACTGTATTTATTATTATCTGTTGCACATGAAATATCGTCAATAGTAGTCGTCAGTGCTAATGCCGTTGATTTATTTTTCCGAAAACCATATTGATTTTCACTTAGTAATTGATGTTTTTCAATAAAGCTATCAAGTCTTTCCACAAAAGGTTTTTCAAGAACTTTAGAAAACTGTGACAGAAGTGACACTGGCCTATAATTATTAAAACTATGTTTATCTCCCTTTTTATACAGAGGTATCACTTTTGCCACTTTCATTCTGTCAGGAAATACGCCAGTATGGAATGAAAGATTGAAAATATAACAAAGAGGAGTAATTATACAGTCTAATGTCTTTTTTAACTACAACCATATCTAAACCATCGCAATCAGTAGATGTCTTATTTTTAGTCTTATTTAAAATTGCTGCAATTTCGTTTTCAGTGATATCAGCTAAAAATATAGACTTAACTACTCTGCTTTCACCTTTCCAATCATTCTTTTGTTCTAACTTATCATGTTTTCAAATTCGATTTGCCAAATTATGGCCAATATTTACAAAAAAGGAACTGAATTCATTTACCACTTCATTCATGTCTTTATAATATTATTTTCCTTATAAAAATACTTATGCAAATCTAAGGCAACATTCTTATTGCCTAATATCTCTCTGAAAATATTCCAAATACCCTTTATATTATTTTTCTTTTCTTGAAATAGTTTGTTATAGTATTCTTTCTTGGCCTTCCTCAATATTAATACTAGCCTATTTTTATAGACTTTATATTTCATTTCAGCGGTCTTTGTTCTGAGTTTTATATAATCGCTGTATAGTTTGTTCTTCTTTTTGCACGCGTTTACTAGCCCCTTAGTTATCCATGGTTTAAAATTAGTTTTCTTCTTCTTAAACTTAAGCGGTACCAGTGGACAATGTTTTCCATACAAGGCCAAATAAGTATTTAAAAACGCATCATATGCGACATTAACATCATTTACATAAACGTCCTTCCAATCCTCTTCTATGAGATCATGTCTAAATTTATTTATTGCATCCTCATTTCTTATCCTTATACATCTGTCCAATTGCTCTTCCTCCTCCTCCTTATGATTTCTCATATTGTAATCTAAAGTAAAAAAAAAAACAGGTAAATGATCACTTATATCATTTATGATGAGGCCACTTTTAATATTATTCCCTAAACCAGCGGTCCCCAAACCCCGGGCCTCGGACCGGTACCGGTCCATGAGTCGTTTGGTACCGGGCCACGAGAGTTGAGGCTCAGGTGTGAAATGTATGGTTTTCAGTGTTATTTTGTTATCGTTTTTATCGTTAACTCGGTTTTCCTGGGTCTTTTCACGTGTGTTATGAATAAATCTTTTTTTCGGTACCGGTACTAGTTTTATTTTGTTGTATTGATCCGTGACACCTTAAAGGCCGGTCCATGAAAATATTGTCGGGCATAAACCGGTCCGTGGCGCAAAAAAGGTTGGTGATCGCTGCCCTAAACTATTAATAAAAATATGATCAATTAATGTTGCTGATGTATCCGTTATTCTACTTGGCTTTGAAATCAGAGGGTATAATCCATTTCCAAGTAGTAATTCTAATAAGTCTGATGCCATGTGATTAGTCTCTTTTAGAAAATCAATATTATAATCCCCACACAAACAGAAAGTCTTATTTCCCTTAGCCCTACTTAATAAATCTTCCACTACACCTATACATTTTTCTGTCAGTGTTCCAGGTTTTCTATATATACACACCTAACAATTATATTACTTCTTCTTTCCATTTCTAATTCTACTGTAACAGTCTCCATTAAGTCGTCAATAACCATAGACATATCTTTAAGTTGTTTACATTTCAGATCACAGTTAACAAAAAGTGCCACCCCTCCTGCCTTCTTATTAGATCTATTTATGTAATATAACTCATACCCATCAATATAAAAATCACAGCCCCTTTTCTCATCTAGCCATGTTTCAGATAACGCAATTACTTTAAACTTGCCTCTCAAACTATGCAAAAAATCATTAATCGGAGCAATATTTTTATAGAGGCTTCTTCAATTAAAATGAATTAAAGAAAATATATTACTTATATCAACGTTATCTCTAAATTGCTCCTCCGTATAATATTCACATGTCTCATTAATTGTGTTAAGCATATTCCCTTCTAGATCAATATTGGCTTCAAAATCATATGATTTATAATCTAAATCATCGCTCCTTATAAATGAGTATTCTTTAAATGACTATTATTCTCACAAAAAAAACCCCCCAAAAAACAAAAAACGAAACAACATTAGCAATCGTGCATTTGTCTACCAACATATAGAGAAAATCCAGCGATCTTATCACAGTCCTATGCCCAAATTACAACCTGACTCTGGTCCTCTTCCATACAGTCAACTCCAGTAGTATTATCACTTATATATATCCAATTCCTCGAGATCCTTAATCGTGATCACCTTAGCCTCTTCTGGTGTTCCATTAAGCTTTATCATCACTTTATAGTTTCTCGTCCAAGTTGCTACCTCCTGCTTAAAACCTACCTACGTCATGAACTCAATGACGTTGTGGAAAACAAGACTAGAAGCCAACTGCACAGAGATCAGCCAGAGCACTGGTTGGTCAGCTAGCCAGAGAAATAAATACAGCTCAAAACAATAGGAATAATACTGAATCCATTAAGATGCATGTGCTGCCAGTCATCAGTTACACAGCTGGAAAAGCAAGCTGGCCATAGGAGAAGAATGATGTCAGTGATGTAATGATGCAAAAACTCTCCTTATTGCAGTCTGCTTGCTTTGTGAACCACCTCACCAGGTTCTATAGCAATGTGACTGGGATGATTTTGAAATATCCAAATTAAAATGACTAGCAAAAACAAAGGGATAAGGATCCCTAGACTAGGCATGCAGGTGAACATTTTCACCAGCTTTGTGATAGCCTGTTTCTGACTTTTAGCTAATCAACACTTTGTATAATACCAGAACTCTGATCTGTATATACCATATGTAATTGTTGTGGTGAATAAACAACAGAATAATATTTCTAAGTTCCTACACATTTTTCTATAAAACTATGTAGATACTGAAACAGCCAAATATTGAATAGTTTGAAGTTGTCATAAACTACATAAAACTGATGCTCATTAACTTTACAAATAGCTTAGATTAAACCCATACAAGGAGCATGCCACCTGAAAACTGAATGAAATTAGCAATTCTGATTAATGTTTTCCGGGTGCACCTTGTGATTACAAGTGCCCTCTTGCTGATTTTGTATATAAAAATGTCTTAGCTTTTATGATAAAATAATCAAAGCGAAAAAAAAAAAATTACAGTGCGAGACTAGATTACCTATTTTAACCATCAACAAATTGCAATTTTCTGCAGCAAATGTGAATTATAATTAGACTGGACTGATTCATGATTAATGATCACACAGTCTCAAATCTTGTGTCATGGACCTCCTGCTTAAAACTGTAAACAAGAGACTGAAAAAAAACAAAGCAATATTGGTACAATATTTGTTGTGTCCGCAATTAGGTGTCTGTGTGAGACACAAAGAGAAATGTGTGAATGAGAGATTAAAGAAAGAAAGAGAGAGAAGGAGGAATGGAGCATTAGAACAATCATATTAGGGAATTGGGGTGTATCAGTGTTGTTACGTGAAATGAGGTGCCCCACTCCAGGTTGGTTCTAGGCAGTGAATTGATAGATGAAAAGAAGAAACAACGGTAGTCAATTATAGCAGTGCATGATTAACCTAAACTAATTAAGACCTTTGGGTAATGGAAGGAAAGGAAACACTAGCCATCCTTTCCTTTTCACAGTGCAAACTCCCAGCACAGAATGCGGAGGCCTCCTTTGTTCTCTGTGTCCCAGTACTCAACCCAGCTGAACGACTGCCATTTCTACTGTAACTCCCTGACAGTGCTTCTCTCCAGTTTGCAATATATTTCAGCCTGTATGTTTGGATGTGTTACTGCGCATGCAAAGCATTGTTATCTTTGTTAGCCAGAAACACTCCTGGCTGGCTCTCTGAAGGAAAGTACGGAAAGTCCATAGATTTAGCTGTGCACACGTTCCTTTGAAAGCGGTATTTTGAAATAAATTACTCACAGGTCACTTCCTGTCCAGTAACTGTCATGGAGCTTTAAAAGAATAATTTGACAATCGGAAGTTTATTTATGTGACTAATTGCAAAGAGTTCAATGAGAAGATTGATAGGATTTTCATTTCTGTAATGTAAATGTGTGGGTTTAGTCAGAGAATCACCACATCTTAAGTTCACTAATTACTACCTTAAGTTACATATATAAAAACATGTATTAAATAAAATACTCACACTATATTCCATTTGCCTTCACACACATGTAACATCTCTATCAACAGGGTTTAATATGATGCCGGCTCACCTTTTGCATTTGTAACAGTTGTAACTCCTCTGGAAAGGCTTTCCACAATGTTTAGGAGTGTGTTCAGTGGGATTTTTGGGAAGTTTCCACTCTAATTCATTCCAAAGGTGTTCTACCAGGTTGAGGTCAGGACTCTGTGCAGGCCGATCAAATTCTTCCACACCAAACTCTCTCATCCATGTAATTATGGACCTTACTTTGTGTGTTGGTTTACTGTCATGTTGAAACAGGAAAAAACCCCGTACCAAAAACGCCCCCTCCACCAAACTATATGCTTGGCACAGTGCAGTCAGACAAGTACCGTTCTTGTGGCAACCGTGATACCCAGATTCATCCATCGGAGTGCCAAACGAAGACGCGTGACTCGCCCACTTCTATAGAGTCCAGTGTTGGCATGCTTTACACCTTTGCATCTGGTGCTTTGATGATCTAAGGCTTGAATGGAGCTGGTAGGCCATGGAAACCCATTCCATGAAGCTCTCTCTTAAGAGATTTGCTCTCTTGAGCTAATCTGTCTTTGTAGAAAGTTGGTGACCTCTGTGCACTATGCGCCTCAACATCAGCTGGCCCTGCTCTGTGATTTTCCATGGCCTACCTCTTAGTGGCTGAGTTGCTGTTATTCCCCCTCTCTTTGTTAAATTACCCACTTTGTTATAATACCATGAACAGTTGACTGTGGAATATTTAGTGGTGAGGAAATTTCACGGCTGGACTTGTTGCACAGCTGACATCCTATCACGGTACCACACTGGAATTCACTGAGCTCCTGAGAGCGACCCATTCTTTGGCAAATGTTTGTAGAAGCAGTCTGCATGCCTAGATGCTTAATTTTAAACACCTGTGACCATTGAAGTGGTTGGAACACCTGAATGCAATTATTTGGATGGGTGAGTGAATACTTTTTGCAATATACTTTATGTCCATGTGCAATCTTTCCTGTCATCTTGGCTTATTGCCTACTAGCAGCCAGTTATCAAGTCTTCTAAATTGTGAATAAGAACATTTCTAAAGTCAAACGAATATTTGCAGCATTGCTGCGATTAGATTGATTTTTATGGCTAATATATCATAATTTACAATTTAAATTCCCCAAACAACAAACATTTATAACAAACATTTACTAATTCTCCCTGAAAAGCCAAAATGTTGGAGTGTACTGACTGGCACTAGAAAGAGAGAAAATTGGATTTAAAATCCATCTCCTCACATATTTGAGCTTGAATAATCAGCCCCCATCTTATCTTAAGGACCCCATAGTATTGTATAATCCCAATAGAGCACTTTGATGAGGCTGGTTCTGCTTCCTTTTAAATGGAAGTTTTTCCTCCCTACTCTCACCAAGTACTTGCTCAGTGGGGGTCGAGTTTTCAATTATTCTAGGGTCTTTACATTACTATGTAAAGCACCTTAAGGCAGCGGTCCCCAACCTTTTTTGCGCCATGGACCGGTTTATGCCCAACAATATTTTCACGGACCGGCCTTTAAGGTGTCGCGGATAAGTACAACAAAATAAAACTAGTACCAGTACCGAAACAAAGATTTATTCATATCACACGTGAAAAGACCCAGGAAAACCGAGTTAACAATAAAAACGATAACAAAATAACGCTGAAAACCGATAAAAACCCTGAAAACCATACATTTCACACCTGAGCCTCAACTCTCGCGGCCCGGTACCAAATGACTCACAGACCGGTACCGGTCCGAGGCTCGGGGTTGGGGACCTCTGCCTTAAGGTGACTGCTGTTTTAATTTGATGCTATATAAATAAAATTTAATTGAAACTGAAAGTGAAGTGATTAAGTTTTCAGTCGTTAATTGACAGAGTTTGAGCATTTTTTTCTAATATCAATTAGAAAAACTTAATTGAGTAGAAGTGACAGTGAAATCCACATAAAAAATACACTGACAAGCTGTAAATGAAAATAAATAAACCAAGCAGGACATGTCTGTGAGATTTATCTCTGATGCAGAATTCCAACACATGGGAATGCTGTGTTTATTTTAAAAGATCAAATTGATGGCGGAAGAAACAGATGACGGGGGACGGGGGACGGGGGGGGGGGTGGTCTTAAAAGTTCTGTCTTCTCTAAAGCTAAAGAATGAAACATCCTCCCATGCTAATTGCATGACTGCACTTTTCTGCTATTCAACCATCTTAACAACTTCTACCGCTGTGTATCAGTCAAAGAATGTCAGCAATCCAACTACTTGTGTTGGAAAGGAAAATGAGAGGAAAACTACATGCCTCTTGGTCCACTGCTTACTTGATGGATTACGAGACACTCAAAACCAGACAAGCATCACAGCAAATACTGTATATTTGCATCAACTATGCAAAACAAGAAATCAAAGACTGTTGGGCCTGGGATTTGCAAATTTAGAAAACAAAGCGGTGCCTAATTGAGGCAGTTGTTCTTATATGTTAGAAATCAGTGGATGATTGGCTGGTTTTATTTCTGAGTAAGACCATCATTTTTATTTTGGTATTTTTTCTTAATATTATACTGCATCATTGACTTAGTGGATGTGGATCAATGCAGGTTCATCTTTAACCAGGACACATTAATTCAGCTGACCTGGATCCGCACAGCTTTGAAGTTGTCAGTGATCTCCACTAGTCATCAATTTGCAAGAGCTCATCATTTAGAAAACTCCCCTTGCTCCATCACTTTGCATCCTGGGAATTAAAAGAAGCTTTTTCCAATTTCTGCTTTGGGTAGGCATAGTGCTGCTTAAAAGCCTACAGGAAGCAGAAGCAATGTGCTGACATCAGGCAAGCTGTTTGGAATTTTGTAATGTGTTTTCTTAGTGTATGTGCACCACATATATAAAGATATTTCACACTCAGACTTACCCTAATTAGCTTATGCCTCCCAGTTGTTGTTGCTGTCTTGATCATTCTCAGTGTCACAGGTCAACCAAATAAAATATTCAATATTTTTAATTAAAGATAAAGTTATGCTTCAGCCCATGGGGTTACTGGCAGATAAGGACTTTTATTGGAACCTACTTCAGGTGCTCCTCTTGAACACAACTTTTGTCACATTATAACACTGTTTCTGTCAGTCAGATTATAGTGGAAAGTGAAGCTTAGACAGGATATCACCATATTTCCACTAATGATAGGGATTTTCTGACATTACATTATCTAAGCTGATTTTAGCTCTCCAAAAAAGCATGTCTCATACAGAGCACTTCTTTGACTTTCCTAATGAACTTACTTCCTATTCAGGTTCAGTCTGCTCAAAATGCCACCTTTTCTACCATCTAATGTCACATTTCCATGTTCAAACGTCAATGTTTAGAATTCAGTTTTTACATGATAATAATCTTTGAAGACCAATTAAAGAGAGGCCAGATGTCACGCTATATTTTGTTATGCATCAACTCGTCTAACCCTTAATATTAAAATTAGCGAGGATGAGATCAGAATGTGAATAATAGATTTGACATTAGCTGACCAGGGTTGTTATTATTGAACATAATTTAGCATAATGCGGTTGATTCCCTTTAATTATGCACACAGGAATATAACATTATTTTGTTTGCATGGACAAAACCCCACTGGTAACCATCTGTTATGTACTGCTGGCGAGCAGCAGTTCTTGTTTGAATGAAAGCTGTATACAACAGGCCGTTTCGGTCAGCGTATTGTTTGCATAAATAGACCCCTTAACCAATGCTGCAACCTTAATGTGAATTATGCTCTGATGATAATAAAACACATCCATAAATTTTAAAATAAATACAATAGCTTGCACATGCCCCAGTGGAATATAATATACCATTTCGCTATAAACCAGGTTCACTTACAATCTTCTCATTGGACTTTGATCTGAACTACAAGCAGTTTATTTAAAGAAGCAACATAGGATCAAAGTAGCTCTGTCACAGAGATGTAAAACATGCAATAATAAACTAAAAGAATGTGTGTTCATCATGTTTTTGGATTTATGATTCTGTGATTTCATATATTATTAGAAGTCTGTTTAATTCTGTGGTATAAAAAGAATGATATATCTAGTTCACATACTGTTCCTAGAAATTCAAGAGCAGGTTCTACAATGAGTGTGAAGGAATCTTTTGTTTAAACATAATAAGTTTGAAGAAGGACTAACATACTTATCAGACTTAACTTTAAAAATTACTTAAAAGTTCTCTTTAAAAATTTAGTTTTTTTGTGAGTCACCCTATATTAGGTGAAGTGTTGGGATCGTTACTCAAGAAAAGTCATGTACACATTACTCATTACTTTTCTTAAAAGTATTGCAGTATGTTACTTAATTACTCACCAGGAGAAAGTAATTTTTTTTACACTATTCATTACATTACTTTCTTGTTACTCTGTTAAATTGATCTGAAATGCATTGACTCACAATTACCAGTTAAAGTTATAAACCTCTGGATACTTCACACACCGCAATACAAATTCACATCCTAATGAGGATGCACATAGAAATTTTCTTTTAGTATTTAAATGTGAGCACAAAGCCGCCAACACAAAGCAAAGATGAATGTCAGCCTAAACAGACTTCACTGATTATGTTATAAAAACATCAACAGGTAGAAACAGGGGCTGCGAGCCTGACTGCTTATCTCTGCCTATGTTAACTGTTAAAGATAAGGCTCTGGCTGCTGAACTAGAGGTCAGCATACACTCAGCTTCTATGGGGTATGGGGTGGCTGTAGCTCAGGTGGCAGAGCAGGTCAGCCACTTATCAGAAGGTTGGTGGTTCGATCCCAGGCTGCCTCCTGGCTGCATGCCAAATATCCTTGGGCAAGATACTAACCCCATGTTTGCCTACTGGTGGTGGTCAGAGGGCCCGGTGGTGCCAGTGTCCGGCAGCCTCGCCTCTGTCAGTGCACCCCAGGGTGGCTGTGGCTACAATGTAGCTTGCCATCACCAGTGTGTGAATGTGTGGGTGGATGACTGGATGTAGTGTGAAGCGCTTTGGGGTCCTTAGGGACTAGAAAAGCGCCATACAAATGCAGGCCATTTACCATTCTAGCTGTGTGTTAGCATTTCCTGCACCTTTATGCTGTTACTTCAACATCATGCTGTTTGTTCTTTTGTTCAGTAAATGTAGTTGCCATATTACCACCAGAGATGGGCAGTAACTGTAAGCCGATTACTTTTAGGAAGTAACGAGTAAAGTAAGGGATTACTATTGCAAAAAAGGTAATTAGATTACTGCTAGTTTCCTGTAAGCACGCTGCGTTACGGCGTTACTAAAGCCGCGATTTTTTTTGCGAGAGTGTATCATGACAATGACGTAAGCGAGTGCGACATTCGTGGCAACAGCTGTATGCAGATCAACAATGGATAATATATCGAGTGTGGGAGAGCGTATGAGCGTGCAGCGTTTAACGCGTGGAAGTACTGACCTTACTTTGAGTTTGAGTCCGTGAAAGGTGACAAAAACATTAGTGTCTGCTGTTCACTGTGTGGGAAGAAAACTTTTTACAACGAAAAAACCCCTTAAAGCACTGAGTACGCTGCCACGTAATGGGAAATTCACAGAGAAACTTCCACTGTCCACTGCGGCACACCTGCACCAGGAAGAAACAGATGACGGAAGGGGGGGGGGGGGGCTACCCCACTCCTGCTATACAGGTGAAAATAGAGCAAAAGGACCACTGAGTCTTTGATTTTTATTTTCTGCTGTGTTTCACTTGCATTTATTTGAAAAACTGAGTGTAAACACAAAAACCTATTTTATTTTAATGCACTGGAATGTGCAGAAAATAGGTTTAAATGTTAAACAAATTTCTTCAAGTCAGAGAACGTTGCATATAATTAAATTTTTGCTTGATGCATAAAGTTAAAAGGTTAAAATTAATAAAACAAGTTTTAAAAAGAGACTTTTCCATTTGATTACATTTTATATGATGGATTATGCAGAAAAAGTAGAATTGGGCTGAAAGATCTATCGCTTTATTACCTATTTAGGGGATAAATCATGTTTTTAAAAAGTAACTAAGTAACTAATTACTTTTGAAAATAAGTAATCAGTAAAGTAATGGGATTACAGATGATTTTTGCGCAAGTTTTTGTATGTTTTTTTTCCCTATCTACCCAGCATGCAGAAAACTGAAGAACCTTTGTAACACAAGTAACAATATAATTGCAGCTGTAATGTAAATACTAAATTTAGACAGAAACAGATTTTTTACTGTAAAAAATATATCACCCAACACCGACATTTGTAGTCAAGCCTTTCTCTTTTTCCAGGCGTTATTGGTAAGACGGCGTTGCCGGCCCTTTAAGTTAATGTTAACCTGTACCATTTTGTAATAAAGTTTTATTGATGCAGAACAACTCTGTTTGTTTTCCTTTTTCATTCTGATTCCGGACTCATTTGTTACTGGTCCCCTCTCTCACATGCCTAGACCCCTTCGGGGGGAACGTAACAATGTGGGGGCTCGTCCGGGATATGACTGGAAGGAACAGCAATTGAGTTTTAGTGAGTTGTTTGCCGGTGGCTTGTTTAGTTGTATTGTATCTGCTGCGCTCTCTCTCCAGTTAGCAAAGGGGAGTGTCTAGCTGAGCGTAAGCTCCTCCTTCAGGCACTCATTTTTTATTTTTCCTTTATTATTTTCGGAGTAATCCCGGGTGGGGATTAGTTCCCTGTCGGGGGTAGGCTTGTCGGTGCTTTGTGCACTTGACGCTTAGCCTTTAAAGTTGCCTCGAGCCTGGTACACTCCAGAAGCTAACTAGGCTAAGATTTTAGTAGGCAGGTCTGGGGAGAGGGTTGGCGGTATTTTTATTTATTGGTTAACCTGTGGCCACACTTTTCCCGCCTGTTTCTCATTTGTGTATTGGAGGTGGTGCTTCTTTGTTGTTATTGTTAGCCTCAGGTAGTTTTTGTTTTAGAGTCAATGGCTACCTTTGATATTGCAGTGTTTAAGGGTGAGCGTGGTGCAGCGTCTCAGCCCGTTCTGCAGGCGCCAGCTCAAGCTGTAGGTCCATTGGTGTCGACACCTGTTGATCAGGGGCTGCCTGAGGACAAACCCATGACAGTGCCTCGCTTCGAACCCCTCTCCATTGAATCAAGTGAAGGCTCGAAGCTGGATGCTAAGCTCCGTGTCCGTCTGGCTCGTCTCCAGCTGGAGAAGGAGCAGCGTGAGAGAGAGTTCCAGCTGAAAAGGGAGCTAGAGCTTAGGCGTTTGGACGCGGAACTGGCTAGGGCTAGGGAGGTCGAATTGAGGAAGGTGGAGGTGGAGGCAGAGACAGCTGTGAGGTTGCGACAGCTGGAACTCCGGCAGGTTTCCCTTCCTCCGACCGCCTCCATTCGTCAGGCGGACACCCCGTTTGACGTAGGGAAAAACAGTCGTCTGGTTCCGATGTTCCGTGACACTGAGGTCGACAGCTACTTCGAGTCGTTTGAACGAATAGCCACGGCCTTGCACTGGCCACGGGATTCATGGGCCATTTTGCTCCAATGTAAGCTGGCGGGTAAGGCTCAAGAAGTTTGTTCCTCGTTGTCAGCTGAGGACAGCTTGGACTATGACAAGCTGAAAAGGGCTATCCTGCTGGCCTATGAGCTGGTCCCAGAAGCCTATAGGCAGCGTTTCCGGGGGTTGAGAAGAGGTCAGGGTCAGTCCTATCTTGATTTCGCCAGGGAAAAAGGTGTTCTTTTCGATCGGTGGTGTGCGGCCTGCAAAGCCACTGACCTGGCTTCGATCCGGGAACTAATGCTCATAGAGGAATTTAAGAACTGCATTGCTGAGCGCATCGCGGTATATATTAATGAACAGAAGGTTTCCTCGCTACAGCAGGCTGCGACGCTGGCTGATGAGTTCGCGCTCGTCCATAAAACCAGTGTCAGTAGGTATGACCGGCGCGATGCCCCAGTGAAGGTTGGTGATGTGCCAGCTACACAGTACCGAAAGGGTGAGGTACTTGTGTCCCATTCCAGTGTGAAACGAAAGTGTTTTTTTTGTTTAAAGTCTGGCCATTTAATAGCAAATTGTGGAGCCTACAAACAGAAACAGTCAGTCTTGAGAGTTAGGAGTGTGCCAGCTAACAAAGCCGATACAGGCGTGGTTTCAAGAGCCAAAACAAAGCTCTGTTTCTTCTGCCACAAACCTGGCCACCTGGTTGCTCACTGTTTGAAAGCAAACTCAAAGCAAAATCGATCTGCTTTCAAAAGAGTGAACTGTGGTTCACAAACCGACAAAGTTGCCAGTCCTAGGCAACAGTTGGAGCATAATTGCTCAGTGGTGTCATTTGGTCACTGTCAGAGATCAACTAATTGTAATCTGCCACCTGATGACGGTCTCTCGGGTCCAGATGACCTACAGTGTGATAGATTGTGTGTGACACAACCATTTCAACCTGCACCTCTGGCTAACCAGCATGCCTTTTGCCATGACCTAGCGAAGAAGCGTCAGAGAAGTGTTGCTGTAAGGCCTTCTAGCTGCCTGATGGGTTCTCCATATGTGATGGCTCAAAAAACATTTGGCTGTCATTTGGGACACTATGTTGAGGGACTTGAGCCAACCCCGTGCAGTGTTTTCAACCCATCAAAAAGGTCTTGGCAGATTCGGCAGGGTATGCCTAACCGTTATTATGGTGGATGGTAGGTGATATGTTTAAAAGCTGGGTAGGACGTTCTATGACAAACCACTGGTTTGTATTTATGGGAGGGGGTGTTACGGCCCTAGCTGGGCCTCCTGATACTGCCCTTGTGTGGGCGTAGTGTTTTTCTCCGCCTCCTCCTCTTTTGCTCCACCCCCCGTCTCTCTCTTGCTCTTCTCTCTCCCCAGGACACAGCTGCTGCTCATTGGACTCATTTACCACCTGGGCCCAGTCAGCAATCACCTCTCGGAGGTCATATAAGCTGGGGATGAGCTGTGAGCAGGGTGTGGGGTGTTTTCTGGTGTCTCTGCGTTGTGTGTGGTTAACCTGCTCAAAGTGTGGAGTTGTGGAAACAGCATAGCTGCTTTGCGTGAGTAGTGTGGGCTTGTGAGCCTTGCCTGCTCAAAGTGTGGAGTTGTGGAAACAGCATAGCTGCTTTGCGTGAGTAGTGTGGGCTTGTGGGCCTTGGCAGCAGTAAAGCCAGCTGCTGATAGTGACAGGGTGAGCTTGTGGGCCCCTGGAAGTACCTCCTCGTGGTGTGGAGTTTTTGTTTGGTTGTTGTGTTCTTTGTTGTTGCAACCCTTTTTCTCTTTTTCCAGGCGTTATTGGTAAGACGGCGTTGCCGGCCCTTTAAGTTAATGTTAACCTGTACCATTTTGTAATAAAGTTTTATTGATGCAGAACAACTCTGTTTGTTTTCCTTTTTCATTCTGATTCCGGACTCATTTGTTACTGGTCCCCTCTCTCACATGCCTAGACCCCTTCGGGGGGAACGTAACAAGTGTGTTGATATCCATGGCCCTTGCTGCTTGTACAGGGTTCTCTCTATTTTAGTCATGCTAAGGAATTTAATTAATCACGCTGTTCAGCTGCATGACTTTAGTTCTAAAGATAAAGCAAGAAAATGACAATAAAATAAGAGTGCAAGTTATTCCTACTTTTCTTTTGTCTGGAAATTTGTTATCATACTTATGTGCTTCTGGTTGACCCTTCCACTTGGTCTAAAAAGTGTAGTTATTTTTTATTTAGGTCACACTGTAGGGTAATGTTAAACAATAAATATTCCAGTGGCTATATACATCAAGTCTACCAACCAGAAGCTCCTGTCATGACCAATTAGAAATGCTTTGTGACTCAAAAATATGCTCACAGGCATGAAGCTGCTTTACCTGTAGCCATTGTCAGTCAAGAAAAAGCAAACACCCCTGTTAACCTTATGCACGAAAAGGAGAGCTTGCTGCCTCAAGTACAACAGCATTTCTGAATGAATATTTTATGACGCCTTGATTATGGGCACATGTAATTACTGCCTTTCCCATAATGCTTGACTAAGCCTTAACATCCAGGAATGAAGTGAAGCAGGGTGCACAGAAGGTTTGAATCCCCCACATCTACTCACCCACACCCCCAAATTACAAATTACTGTAATGTTTTTAAGCTCATTTACATACTTTGATCACTATGTGATGCGTGTACCAATACTTTCACTTCTGAGTGAACACTGCTGCTTATTAAGCCCCTTGAAAATGTGACCCAGTGAAGTAGCACTAGTGCTATTTTAAAGCTATGTAGAACTTGATTCAGATTCAGTTTTTCTCTCCTCATTTCAACGAGTCCATAATTTGCGTACAGTGATGTGACTATAAAGGAGGAAAGTTTATGGGCTTAGAAAGAACAAACAGGTCCACCTTCATTTAAAGTTTTTCTTTATTCTTTTTTCTTTTTTTCTTAAATACATTAAAGAGGTATCAAATATACTGGTGATACCAGCTAATATTCATCACATCCAGAGGCCAGAATGATGTGGAACATTGTTCCAACACCTTCAGTTAATGAGCATTTAAATCTGATAGGCATGTTAATGCATATTACTGTCGAAAGAGTTCATTTTTCGTGTCCTGCAGCCTGGCACTGCTTCCAGTGATAGCATGGAGATACTTGCTCAGTAATAAGAAAATAATGACATCCCACGGCCCACTTACACACTCAGTATATCCCTTTTTCTTCTCATTCCTGTGATGATGTCTCATTCCTAAATTATGAAAATTCCTAAATGATGAAAATTTAGTTGGTCACGGTCATCTAGCTAGTGCCATAGAAGAGAAATGAGCAAAATGGAATAACATTTTTTTAAGATACAAGGTAATTTCAAGTGCAAGTTTTCAAGAAGCTCAAAATATCACCAAACACAAAAACTGTTTCTGCAGTTTTTCACAAAATGTGTCTGCTAGCTAAAATTACAGTTATGGCATATCAAAGGGAGAACAATAAACAAATGAGCAAAAAAACAAAATAAATATGACATTATCAGAGATGGAGAAAGTTGAAAAGACCTACTGTCTTTTCAACTTTCTCCATCTCTGATAATGTCATATTTATTTTGTTTAGGAGACAAAAAAGAAGATGACAGATGATTTTTTTAAAGGTAAGAACTGTTCAGAATGTAGCGTTTCATAAACTTGAAATTTTCTATTCACTTTAGAGCTTTTAAAACCGATACATCATTTAACAACATGATGTGTTGCTGAAAGTTACATTAAGGGTAACAGACTTAAATTATTATTAAACATATTATCAGTTACTATATGGATTTGGTTAGATTCATGCACTTGATTCAACCTTTTGTAGTAGCATGACACTATCAAAGGTTTGGAAGTCAGCCACATTTCTTGTAGCTTGTGAAATATCTGCTTATATCTTGTCAAATTCGGTTAGAGCCCTAAATCCACAAAAATCACTGAATATTGAAGTAGCAGCACAGAGCTAAAGCCACAGGGTAGCTCAGCGTTTATTTTTCCCACTCTTTCCCCATTACTATACCTGATCCTAGGGTTCAGCCACCTGTCAAATCCCATTTTAACCTTTGATCCTGTTCATTTTTATTATTTTTTTTTTTTTTACCATCCATATATTTACTAGTTACCTAGGCCCCAGTTATAGAGGCCTAACGATCTATTGGTGACTCCTTGGCAACCTCTGGTTGCGAAAGAAAAATGCCTAATCCATTACAAGTTGGCAAGTGGTTGCTATTTGTCATTACGTGAAATTCCTGCACCAATAAGATCTTAGTGATTGCTTTGGTCACTAGCAGATTGCCACGATTGCCCATAGTTGCCATGTAAGATAAAGACACATGCAAACTTGACAAAGTGTGATGGAAAATGGAAATGGAGAACATTCATTGTCAAAGTAAAAAAAAAAAAAAACTGTCTCTGATTCCTGTTCGCATTAGACTCTTCACAGACTCACTGATGTTTGCAGTTTGTGTAGGTCTTCCATACAAAAGTACAATTGACTGCAGTAAACTGCTAGTGATCAAAGCAGTTGCAAGGAGGTTTTTTGGCAAAGTGCTGTATACTCCTTTGTGACTAATTTCAAGAAGAGTCAGCGAGCTACTTCTTGTCAACCAGTTAGGGACTGCAGATTTATTACATTTTAAATTTCACAGCAATTATCATCAAACTTCATCAACCACTGCCAAACAGTCCCTTGGTCTGTGGGGCTATGGCGTGAGATGTCTCACGTTCTTTACTGACAACATTTATATCGCTGAGGATGCCATACGATTTTAAAAGGAAAAGTATTGCAGGTATTGCATTGTTTGTGTTGGGGTCTTTTAATTATTGTCATTTGACCAACTAATGGAATAGAAGTGCAGATTTTACTTCTTTAGATAAAAGAAAGCAGGTCACAGGTATAGACATAAGGATATAGCAATAAGCTATGCTCTTCATCTTCATGTTTTTTTTTTTTTCATTTTTAAAGGATGTGAATGTTTGTTTTGAATGTATTTACTTTAACTCACACGCATAGCTGGCATGCTGACATCCCTTGTATAATTTAATTGGCAGTTAGATGGGCACTGATATTATATTCTTGTAGCCAAACTAATCTGGAGCCACATTTCTGAGTCTGGCACTTGTAGGCATTTGCCATCAAGTAAATGGCCTCTTGAAGATCAACCCTGCCAGAGGCCTCCCATCATTTCATTTCTAAAAAGGAAGACTAGCATGTGATTCAAGTATAAATATTTCATTTAATTCCTTAGATTCATTTTAAATAGGCAGTAAACATATTGATGTGATCTTTTCTGATGGTTTAAACTGCTTTTTAAAGTGAGCACTCACATTGCCCTTATTACATTCTGAAGTGTATGTAAAAGATTAACTGCTTTGTATTACATTTCACTTGGTCAAACAGGGCAAATGCCATTATCAATTCAAACTGTATACAGCACTTAAGCTCATCTGTATTCAAAGCATTTTCTGACTTGATTCTATTTTCTTAATCCTAACTCGGGTGTCTGACCTGTGTTTTCTCAGGACATCTGAAGAAGTCTAGTCACTTTTTTTTGTGTGTGTGTCTGTATGTGAGCAGTGTATAACAGCTTGATGCACTACATCAAGGACTAAATCAAGCTTTCATTTCTTGTTACTAGGCTTACAATACAGTAAACTATCTACTGACATACAATAACCTCAGAAAATTACTTCAGACTACATGTCGGGGGCTTTTCCATTGCCGTGGAACATAAAAAGAGTAGTTGCACCTTGAGCGAAAATCAAGACTTACTCTCAATCTCACAAGGTTAATAAGATAATTTATAACAAGCCTGTTGCAAAGCCACCTTTAGCTGAAGTAGCAGTGGACAGACAGTGCATGCATGGAGGCAGACACCCACACGCACACACACACACACACACACACTACTCCCTAACAGGCACTTGCTGAGTCCACACAACACTAGTTTGGCATGACCCTTATCAGAGTCTAGCAGTCTAATTACAGCTCAGGCAGTGAGAATCCATTGATTTGAAGATAAATGTTAGCACACCTGTGTGCTGAATCCATTACAATCTTATCTTAATGGCTCTGGGAAAATGCTTCATTAAGGTTCATTAGAATAATGTGAGGCATTAAGCATTAATTAGTTTACCATTGTGAATTGTCAGATTTACTTCCAGACAAAAACAAACTGTTGTGTTTTTCATTAGGCAGGAATACTGTAAAGCTAACACACACATTATATAACACAATGTTTAAGGCTAGTCCATGGTGTTTATTTTACCCTACACAGAGCACAGAGCACCTGTTTGCCAAGATATCATCAATCTTGGCAAACAGTCTAAGCCACCCCTCTTTTCTTTATATTTTGCTTTTTTATGGGGAAATGCTAGCAGGTGCAAACATACACGGAAATCAAGAATATAAGGCAAAAACACAATTCTAATGAGCTTGAAAGTCAAAATTTGGCATGATCACCTTTACTGTTTCATGCATTTATTCAAGTAATCTTCAGGAGCAATTGTCCAGCCTTTTTAAAGGACATAACATTTTATATAAACATTTGGACAGAAAAAAGCTACAAATGATTTGTAAATACTGGCCCAGATCTGCAAGGTTATCTAGTTTCACTGTCACCATCTGAAGGGAATGGTCCGTGGACTCTAATGAGCTGTGAAATTACATTATGAATAGAGGAGGCTTCGGTCTCCCCAGTTCCTGTGGTTAACTTGAGAAAACTGAGCAGAGGACCAGGACATCTCATCTAACTTAAAATTCTGATGACTGAGTGGAGGGATATGGGGCAGGAGACTCTCTGAGTTTTGAAGACTAAGAGCGACATAATCATGATGGCTGGAATGGCAAATATTATGGAGGAAAGTTATTTCAGGAGTGGGCACACTGGAAAAAGAAATAATGGCAAGGAATGATTGACATATTGCGGGGCGTACTTGGCTTCGTTGGAAAGAAAGATTTTGGGTCAATGAAAAATTGCCTTGGATTTACATCACCTTCATTATTTTTACTCGGCAAGCAGAATTTACAAGCAATGTAAGGAGTAACTGTAACTGCTGCAGCATAAAGTATGTCAGCAGATGTAGCATGTAAAGCTAAGACAATGCAAAAAAAAATGAATACATAAAAAACATAAAAAACTGTTTGTCTGCACTTTTTGATGTGATGACTAGATGCATAATGAATTCAGTTAGTTTCCAGTGAATCATACTAAGTAACACTCTTTCCCATCTTACTTGCCCTCAACAGAACAAGTCTGTGATATTCTTAGTTGCTCTAAATGTTTAACTCCTATAGGATGAACTTATTTCTTTTCAACCTCCACAAGTATATGCACCTCTAACAAACTGTAACTGCTGTGAAATGCTTTGAGAATACATGTAATTATTTGTGTTTTTTTTTTATTTAATTTATCTGAAAAGCTGATCAGATGTTTTTGCAGGCACTCCAAATGTGGCAGCGCATTAATTAACAACTTTTATATTTGTCAGATCATCAGTAACTGTGTTTCTGCCTTCAAAAATATATTCATTCAGGTCATTTATTAACTGTTCAATACATTCTTTTCATTTTTTTTTCTTTTACCTCTCCCTCCCCTCACGAGTCACACTCGACCCTCCTTTTGACAACTGTGGCATCCTCCAGTCCCTCCTCCCTCCACCTCCCTCTCTTTGCCTTAGGCCCGTGGGTGGTTCAGATAATTTGCTTAATTTGTTGCCATTCACTCTCAGGACATGGATCAAAGAACTGTTAAATTGCACTGACGTGGCAGCATCTCGGAGTGACTGAGAGTGGAAGAAGAGAGGGAGATGGAGAGGGAGAGAGAGAGGTAAGCCCTCCAGCTAAAGGAGGAGACTTCCAACATCCTCACTACCACATTGTGTATTTGTGTGGGTGTGTTTGTGAGTGTATGTGTGTGTGTGTATCTACGGGCATGTGTGTGCTATGACATGAGGATGGAGACACCTACCAGAGGTGGGACCAAGTCATTGTTTTGCAAGTCTCAAGTAAGTCTCAAGTCTTTATCCTCAAGTCTCAAGTCAAGTCTCAAGTAATGTCAGGCAAGTCAGAGTCGAGTCTCAAGTCACTGGTGTAAAAGTCCGAGTCAAGTCACAAGTCTGAAATTTTGAATTTCAAGTCCTTTCGAGTCATTAAAAAAAACGAAAAAAAGCATGTTGCAGTTATGCTAAATGTAAATATTAGACCATGTAATTTTTAAATCTGTGTTTTTCTCAACACATGACAAAATAGTGAACTTAGAAAATATACACAAATTGTGAAATTGCACCTCTTTAAAATGCAGCTCAATTAAACCTAGCTCCAAGAATAATTTTCACCGACAGTTCTGAGATAAGCTGCATGTTATTCTTGGATGCGGTTATAGGACCGGCTTTAAAATCGCATGACAAAAATATCATACACATTAAAAAAAAACTGCATCACCAACGTAGCCTGGAAAACATTTGCTAGTTAGATGAAGTCAGCTATCTCATCGTAGCATATTTATATGCATATTTATAATTATACGGTTCTTGGAGTGAGCGCATACACTCATGAAGTTTAGTAACTTCCGGTCACTGCAACAAGCCCAGGTACAGTTTACCGCCGGATGGGTACAGGACCTTGAAACGCACCGTGTAGAACGAAAGACCATCGTACGTATCATAAGTTTACCAGTCTCACAAATCGTCTTCATAAATACACATTCCTTAACCGTTTATTAATAGGACCTTTGAGCTCAACGGTAATTAATTAGTAGTGGAAATAATTTCTGGTAGCATCACAGAAATGTAGCAGTGACAATAATACTGTATGCTGTAATCGTACTGGGCAATTAGTGATACAAAAAACCTGTTTTATCCTGTGAATAAAAGTATATGTTTTTGTCAATGTACCATAATAACAGAAGCGAAACGCAATATTGTGTCAGGACAATTCACTATTTATGCACAATAAACAAAGGAGCATAGCACGACAATTTCTGTTCAGCGCCAGACTTGCTTGTAACCTATATCACCAATTATGTTATGAAAATGACGTATTAACTACAACAGCAGACTGACCTTCGTGTAAATGCTTGGAGCAGACTAACCTGTGAGCTGGAGTGTTCTGGGACGTTATATTTGATCTTTGAATGGCTGCAATCCAGGCCATCCGTCGCCTGTTTGTCACTTCGGAAACATGGCTGAACAATTTCTCTTAAACGTCGTAATCCGATAACAACCGATCTCTTTACCCGTCGGCTTCCCGTGGCTGTCATGCGACCGGCTATTGCAGTTAATAATACAACAGCTTCTTGACATTTTTGTGTTTCTTTTTATCGCTGTGTAACTGATTTTAATTGAAAGCCTGCGTGCGCTAGTACTTCTTGCCACGAGTTCCCAGAATCCTTTGCGGTTCTACCCGTGAATGACGTCACATTTTCAATCTCTATATAATATGCGTGTTAAATTTTATATTTGGGGTGAAATATCAAGTCTTTTCAAGTAAACTGGTTCAAGTCCAATTCAAGTCCCAAGTCATTGGTGTAAAAGTCCAAGTCAAGTCACAAGTCTTAGAACATTTTTTCAAGTCAAGTCTAAAGTCATAAAATTAATGACTCGAGTCTGACTCGAGTCCAAGTCATGTGACTCGAGTCCACACCTCTGACACCTACTCTCTTCACTAGCAGGCCAAGTCGTGTTGGTGTGTGGATGCTGCTGATAATGGTTGCAGCCAATTCAGATAGCCTGTCAATAAACATTAGAGCACTACTACAGTTGGCTGATTGCTGGTATGAGCACAGACTGAGTGGTTATTTATGTTGGGAATATCATGGGATTTGAAATAAAGGGGTTAGCCAGGAATGATGTAAACTTTTTAGATCTCGAGCTCATTTCCTGATCCCCTCTCGGTCCCAAATACCCTGAACCAAGACAATTGCAATTTCTACACCTAAACTACTGATCAGCACTTTTCTGTCCTATTCTCGCTAATTCTAATTAATAAGCTGCATGAAACGTCAACTTACCACAGAGCAGGATCATGAAAAAGACCATTAGAATGATGCAATTACCCAGAGGACTCCGATGAGAGATACATGCAATCAAAGTGTGAAAAGAGGCAGGGAGGCAATGTAGCAGTGGGCTGGGGGAAGGGAAAAAAAGCAGATGTTGCAAAAAAAAAAAAAAAGTCTTCAAAGAGAAGGATGGGCTTGAAAACCCAGGAGAGGGAGCTGTGGGAGCTCTTCTTAGGCAAAAATGTGACAGAGCTCCTCCTGGACCTGGGAAGACACTGAGAACGAATGAACAGCAGGACATATTCTCACTGTCTTCATTTATCTGTCCTTCATTTTCACATCCTCTTCTTTTTGTCTTAAGATGCAAAGATGCAGGATAGAGAAACACACAGACAACGTGTGTCGTTTGAAAAGCAGTTTCAGATAAATAAAATTTTTGACTATAACATTACATACCCTGAGGTAAGCATGTGCTGCATTACTCTACCTATTTTGACACAGGATTTCCGATTTTCAGTATGAACTATGTGACCTGCAGTAAAAATGGAATCAGACACAATTATGTGTGGATATACTACATGATGCAACTCAAACTGAAACTTTTTGTCGCTAATGCACAACCAAGTCCTGCAGTGGTAATTCTGAGTAAACAAAACGCATAAAATATGTATGTGGGGTTTTCAGGTTGTTAGTTTTTAACTGTTGCAAATCGGCAACGCCTGCCTCAAGAGGGTTAAACTCTGTCAGCAAAGGCTTTTGCACTGATGACTTCAGCACCATGGACAGAGACATTTTCCTGCGAGAGATGCAATAGCTCTAGGTTTTGAATGGACAATCCCATGCTGTGGTACTCATCAGCCTGTATGCCATATTGATGTCTAATTAAAAATCATAATTGTATCATAGGATTTTCATTCCTTCTTGAACACATTTCATTTCACAGTGTCCCGTTAGCTTAACTTAACATCAGTGATGTATCATAAGTGATGAAACATAATCATCATCTGTTATCATCAAACATGGCACACTGGTACTGTTTCCTGTTCTTTCAGTCAGGCAATGCATGAGACTGATTCCTTATATGAGTAGGCACAATATACATTTAAAGCAAACAAATACAAGAAAGTGCATTACTTGATCTGATTTAAATCCATCATGTTAGTCTTAAAGTTTTACAATATTAGACTTAAGCAACAGGATGTTTCAGAACCTGATACTGCAAGGTATGGACACAGAGATAGCAGCAGCTAGCAAGAAAGTATAGATGAAGAAATATATGCCTGCATTTTTACAGCATATTGTTAGAGATGGAGCTACATGAGGTTGCATTCAGATTTATTGTATTTGTATTTATGCCAAGAGATGCAAAGGTAGGTAAGGAAAACTAATCACTTGTCTTCATGGTGGCTTACACAAGCTGGGTGTAATGGGAAAACTGAAACTCTGTTCATATATACAACTACCAGGCAATAAAATGATAAAAGTGAGACTGTATATTAAGCGACTGGTTGTCAGGGACAGTATTTGCTGTCCACACTTACATTCTGAGTGACATTTATATAATACTGAAGAATCATGCAAAAAAAAAAAAGAGAGAGAAGGGGGGGAGGGGGGTTAAGATCAGAGAAAAAGAGATTGGCAGCTGAAGATGCAGATGTTTGTGCATGATAAAAGTGACTCGCATTATTGATTAAGTCACTCACCTACGTATGGCAGGAACTGTTTAAATGTATGCTACTGTTCCCTCATTTTTTCAGACTGTACTACAATATTTATGCGCTTCTGCATCTAAATGCTGTATCCCATTTTCAAATAGCCTCGCTAAGCTATAAAGAAATGTCTCATATATCTCAAGAAATGAAAGGGATCTTAAGGCTTTTTTTTTGCTTTTTTTTGAGACAGTAGTTACCACTGTATAATATGGCTCAATGTTACCTATACATGTTTTGTATCCCTGTGTTTTCTATTATCATGTGTCAGAGATATAGATTTTTTTCATGCTCATCCACCGAGGAGGCGGATTTTAAAAAAAATATAGAAATCTAAAGGTGTTCTAACTTTCACATTTATCTTTTAAGTCTACCAGTTATCCTCCTCATATCCTATTCACATAGCCGCTGCCTTATGCATAAATGCATCAACCTGACAAACTTTGTGTTTGCCAATAATTTCCATGCTGTGATTTTTTAGATGACTTGGAAGATGATTCATCATCCATCATAAAATGCGCATGCATGCCAGTCTGTGTAGGCATGCATTCACTGGTGTGGTTTTTTGAAATTCAGGTTGCCAGCCACAAAGGTAACGTGTGAAAAAAGGGCTATTTAGATATGGAAGGCCTGATTGATTTATCAGAAAGAAGCTACTGGAAGCTAATCTTCCTCTTTGCAGATTTCTCCCATTATTGGGCATTGCTGCTGTGCTTTCAGTTCCCCTTCTTTTAATATTCTTATTTTCATATTCTTAACTGTGTCTCAGTTGGGTTTTAGTAGAGTCTATTTTGTTTGTCATTCTTCCAGCAAATTATTGTTTGAATACCCTGTTACAACTGCAGCATTTTTTGTAACATCTCTCCTTCTGGTGATTTCTATCATATGCATGTGGAAGTTCCTGTTTCACACTATCCTGAAAATCCAGCTGTATAAGAGATAATATTGTTGTATTAGTTCTATTTCAGATGCAGATTAAAAGTATAAAGTCAGGCAGTGTTGGCAAGGCTCATAGCCAGAGCTACCTCCCTCCTTTTTAATAAGTGTGAAACTGCATATCCTTTCTGATTTTTACCACTGGGAAGAGATATGGTCAAGGTATCCTTTGGCGATGGTGATGCAACAGCTAAGGCAATGTTAGATACTGAGAGTAAATGCTCCTGTGTGTCATGACAAAGTTTAATTTTTACCTGTTGTGTTTTTTAAAATTTTCCTGAAGACATTGTTTAATTTTAGGAAAAGATCATATCAATATCCCCATTTGAATAACTGAACAAATGATGATCAAGAATACCAGGTGCATTAGAAAGTGATGCAATGTGCATAACACACACAACATAACCTACTAATATGAAATGAATAACATTCTATCTATCTATCTATCTATCTATCTATCTATCTATCTATCTATCTATCTATCTATCTATCTATGAAATATTAAACACAACTGTTGTAATGGAACACAATATCTTGAGTACAGGATATAAAGGCTTTTTCCGAGTCTGAAAATATATTATATATCATTTGTATTCCCATCATATTTGAACATACAGTCATAGAACAACAGAATGAATATAAAACAGTGTTTACAGACTGTCTTGCAGAGCACAGGTTCATCGTAACTGTCTAGACAAGTTCTACTGTCTCCTACCCGAATCGCAGAACAGTGTGGTGCATTGCAAAAGTACAAGATTTTAATGCAATAGGAGCATTTTGTGTAAAAACATTGATATTTTTGGCCTCAAAACTGTGTGTGTGTGTGTGTGTGTGTGTGTGTGTGTGTGTGGGGGGTTAGTTTGTTGTGTCAGGCAAACTTTTTATACCCTTAAAACATTCTTTTAAGTAGCTGATTATTTCGGTATCTGATTAGCTGAATTAGTATTCCCACTATGTGCTTTGCCTGACTATCTGTTTAAGCACAAAAACAAACAAACAAAGCACATGAAGATCCCAACCTTGTATAACTTTGTGTACACAGAAAGGTCATTTCTGCATCAGTCAAGGCTGCTCTGAAATAGACTGAGAAACTCATATGTGAATATCGATTTATTTTTTCCTCTTTTCTCTGTTGCCAATTACAGAGCAGCAGATAATTTCAGCAAGGCTGAAAGGCAAAGTGCATCTATTTTGGAGATGCCAAAATATTATCTGAGAAAAAAGAGGCCCATGTATAACTGAACTCACTTCTATTTTTATTTTTTTTTTAGTCTTCCTGTGGTACACACTATGGTACGGACAGGAGAATGTTCGGTACCATTAAAATGAGAGCAACACAACAAGCTGGCAGAGGCATAGGCTGGATGAATCATGATTTAGATATCATGTTTCTGGGTTGTTTTTAATCCTCAGCACTGTTTAAGTCTTGTACATAATATTTATGTATTTAGTGTGTAATAAAGAGGAAAGGAAAAGACACCAAGAAAATGAAGGTGGGATACTACGCATTCGCGCTCTGCGTTAGATTACTCTGTTTTGGTCTGTTGATCTTCACCACCAGGCAGAACACTCCATCTGTGGCTGCCTCTCAATCCTGAGTAGACCAGACACTCTCTCCACTTCAGTGACTGGTTGTGCAGGAGCTGAAAACTAGCATCTCAGCAGTGCATCAAATAAAAAAAATAAAAAAATGTTCAAAAGATTTACAAACTCAGAGGTAAATGTTTTGCACTGCATAAAAATAAATATGCAATGCTGTCAGAAACTATTAGGATTTTAGTTTTTCATTGTTTTGCTCAATGGAACGGGAAAAATAGGATATGAAATAGAACAGGGACTTTAAGGTCAAAGTGCAACTTTAGTCATGTGTTTTACATCTGTTTGAGAGTCTCTTTGGAACGCTGTCGTTTTTACACTTAGTTGTAACTGCAATAATCCTGAAACACATACATCAGAGAGAGATGTTCTTAACTGTCAGTCAGTGGAGCTCAAACCAACTGAAAGTAGCGTGACTGTTGTAAATCGCCAACAGGGGCATAAACAGCCTCTGGTGTATATGCATCCATAACAAAGGTAAAGTGTATTTATTAGCATAGCAGAACAATATCCGCTTCTGTAGTGCAGTTGACATTTTTATGTTTATACAACGCTACTGGACCAGCTGTAACAACTGATACCCAGGGAACTGACTGAAACATAAGGATTACAAAGGAAACTGAAACCCAATAAACGTAACAATAAATAAATGCATGAAAAAATGACAGCAGAACTTTGCCTGTGGGTTTGAGACTATAAGCAAAAGCAAGGACAGGAACAGATATAAAAATGCATTTCTGTAGACATGCTGCTATAAAAATGAGGACCTGGCAAGAGGTCATCCAAAAGAAGGGAAATATGTTGCAAGAATGACTGGAAACTAACAAATGTCACTACAGACCATATATACAGAAAGGACTGGCTTGCTATTGGGGCCCAGGTGGCATGTAAAGGTGACAGGAAAAACAAAGGCTGGGTGTAAAACAATAATGGAAACATATTGGATATAAACAATTTCAAAATCAAACTGGAAACAACTACAAAAAATATAGCTGGTATGCCACAGCACCATACATTCAGAAAGCAGAGATTCAGATATAAAAATACATTAAAGACTAGATGGTACATAGCATAATTAAACTATTTTTTCGTTTCTGTTTAAAAAAAAAAATCAAATACATAATCCTAGCTATTGTGGTCACTACAGTGAGTGTACGCTGTCAGTCTGATGTTTAAGTCAGCTGTCAATATGTTGGGGGTCCACATCTATTTATTCTGGAGGAGGCTATAAAAAGCTGTAATTGGTACGGTTTTGGCTGCTGTTGGCTTCTGTTAGATGCTGTGAAACTTTCTTTGAAGTGGCTCTAACATTGTTGGACTCAGACACTTATTGAATAAACTCCCATACATACGATGTGAGAATGTAATGAAACAGAGCGAATGAGTGATTTTAGGACACTCTAGCCTAGCATTAGCTAGCATAATGTTAGCTTATAACCAGCTGTTGTTATTGCTTAGCTGGCTTATTGGCAGCTATCTGGAGATGGAAGTGTTGCCCCCCTCCCATCTGCCCTACAACTTTGTTTGTCAGCAGTTACAAAACATAACTAAAAAAATAAAAAGAAATAATAAATAAAGATAAATTATGAGGGTCGTAGGCCTGTTAGCACCACTGTCAATGCTGCTGTCTTAGAACCTCGTTTTGAGGCTGCTCTTGCCATTTAGCTGAAGAGCCTCATCATTTAGCCCACCTGGGAAGTGGGCTAAATGACCCTGGAGTACCCAAGGGCTACACCAATCTTAGTAGTATGTTTTTTGGCAGCTGTGTACCTTGTGCACTGTGGAAAGACATAAACATGGTTGGAATTACTGGACTACTGATAACCACAATAAATAAAACACAATAAAACTCTAGTAAGTCTATGAAAAAGCTTACATTATGGCCTAACATAAAGAAAATGTTATCATAGTGTAAGAAATTAGATACTGTAGCAACCACAACATACAGTCGCCATTACTAATACAAACCAGGAATTACCTGCAGATTCTGTTCACACCTTTCTGTCTTACTCCTCATATCTTCATTCAAACTTGTGCCTGTTGACTACTTTCATAAAAGTGCCATTCATCAAGCCTCAGCGGCATCACTGTTAGCTGCAGATGACAACGGCTGTCAGGATGTGACACTGCCATCACACCAAGTAGGCCAAGTGGGAGCGGCTTGAGATAACATAAAGCAGGGTTGTTTGACGTGAGGCGAGCGACCGGTAGTTAGACACTCAATCAAGAGGGGACAGAAGGGCTTGCCAATCTCTACGGGTCACAAAGCAGGCTCCATCTGTCACTCTGAAGCCCCCAGCTCTCCAATACTTCTCCACATACTGACAGAGAGACACTGGAAACCACTAAAGGGATAGGTACCACACAGAGCCAGCATAGCAGGAGGAGAGTGACTGCTAATGAGGAGAGTTGAGCTCTTTACAGGCTAGTCACAGTCAATGATAGACCTTAAAAGACAGTCAAGGAGCCAAAAGGGGACAAGGAAAGCTAGCATTATCTTTTTGATTTCTAGTCAAAGAAGAAAAGGGCTCCTTTAGACAACTCAGTATTGTGCTTATGACTTGAATACACAACTTAAGCAATGCAAAAGGTTTCTAAGTGGCGAACAGAGCGTATGAGCAATTAAAAATAATGGAATGCATTTCTTTAGTGCTTTTATCTATATACGGTGACATGCAATCTAAGAGTAACGGGACCTCAAACAGAGTATAGCCATAGATTTACACTTTCCAGAAGCTATTATTTTTGTGAAGTCAGGCACTTAAATTGAATCCTCTTTCTGGGGCTTGATATATTTGGCAGCATATGGTGCAAAGACATTGTCCCCATTGAGGCACCTTATACACTGATGTAGAGGGAAAAGCCTGTCTTCTGCAAGAAAGCAAAGTGTACATAATTTACATCGTTCAACTCAGCAAACTTATGAAATAATGATGTGGTGTCTGTTTACGCAAAGGGTCCGTTTTATTATTCTGGCACAAATAAGAGGAAAAAAAGGCAATCAGCTCATGTAAGTGGTACATTTAAACAATTTTGTTTGCCTGTCTGCTGTCACTCAAAGGGGCCATTTAAGGAAAAGGGGGCTTTCAGAGTATTCCCTTGAGTCGGAGCCGCTGAGCATAAGGAGCTGGAGTGGAAGCACCAGAATGCACCGTTTACACAGTGCACACAGCACATCAAATTACAGTGTACTTAGAAATTACTTGATGTGCATATTTGAGCTCTAATATGTGCCTACAACAATATTTTCCGGCTATTCAAACACATCTGCAGTTTGGATTGCTAAATGTGAATTGCGTCTCCAGAAACGCAGGTTCTTTTGTTTTTTTTCTGCGTGTGTGTATGTGAGTATTTGGTTTTGGTATCATTTCTTATTGGATTGGCTAAATCAGCTTTTAAATCTAGTGTCACTTGTACAGCCGCATCTGTTGCCACAGTTTTAATTACGAATATCTCAATGTAGCATATCCTAGACGTGCTCACAACAGACAGCACAAAAGCCCAAAGAATGACAGGCTGTGCGGCTTGGCAGCGCCGCCACAAAGTCACGTGGGGTGCAATCTTGTTGTGAAAACGCTGATATGCCTTGAGACACCACATTAGGAGGCCATCCTCGCTTGTCATCAGAGCTTTAATTGCCACGGCCAGGTGCAAACAGCATGTAATCTTGTTTGTCAGCCGTACAGTTTTATTTTCTAATTTCGTCCTTTTGACAAGCAATTTGGGAATAGAGAGGGATTTGAGAGAGCAGGCGGCCGTGAGCTAGTGGGGTGGAGTCGGATTTGGCGAAGCTGCGAGAGGAGAAAACGGGGGTGTCGAATGCGTACATCTGTGCGTTTGTGTGTGCGGCGGTGGTTATGCAAGTGTGTGTGCACACAGGGCCCCTCATCACTCCTGTTCAACCTTGTAATCTATGTGTCTCCCCAGTCTCTTTGTCCTGAGGAATGCCTGGCTCAGTGAGTGCAGAAAATTACCCTCCTGCTCTGTTCCTCAGCCTCATGAATATCACACACGCAGCACACACACACACACACACACACACACAGTCCTCTAAGCTCATCTAGTTAAAATTCTAAGGGATATGAAAGAGGATCATCCGTTTCCAGATTTTTTTTATTTTTTTTTACTACCTGGCCACCAGACCCATGCTTTGTTCCTAAACCAACCACTAAGAAAACATGAGGAGTTAAACTAAGCAATTCACAGCCTAGATATACAGCTACCTCTTCTTTCCACTAATGGCTGGACCTATTGAGCGCCGTACAATGCCGTCTCGAGAGCTGTAGCTGAGATGACCCCAGCTGCTTAAACTCACAACACGACCGAGAGTGAGTTTTGAAAAAAAATATCCTTCTGCTCGGCTTCATGTTTGCTTGTTTTGAGTATGAATAAAACTTGTGCTTTTTAACCCGGTGTTTTTGCCTGCATTTATGACTGATAATGCCAAGTCCACGAATGAGTCTGTGTGTGAGTCATCATCTTCCTGTTTGTGTACAGTGCAGGCTACCCTCAATCTGACCTCCCCATTTTAAGCTTGCTTGTCCAGCCTTTTATGTAGATGCCCTTTTAGTGGTGCTTTCTTTTATTTCTGGGGGGGTTCTCTGACCCACCAGCAATCTCTGTTCAAGCATTTGTCAAAATGTTTAGCATTGTCATGAGCCCTTTGTCTGGTCGAGGTCCCTCAGATGACTTTTGTTATGACAGGATACCCTAAGTGAGGAGCCAGTGTTTTTTTGTGCTGTACTTTGGCCATTGTGCTGCAAAAGATATTTAAATGGGGGTGCAGCCATAGGCCGAATATGCCTGGTAGATAGAGGTCAGGTGCAATGAGAGGCTTCTTTCAGAGACTATGCTGATGTAGTGTTACTCCATAAAAGATGAGGACTGGGTCCGGGCAAGTTTGAGTGAGGGTGTGTGAAGAGGTACAGAAGAAAAGAGCACCTGTCACTGAGGTGTTCATCACTTTCATGTCCTCACAGGAGAGACTCAGCAGCTTTCACTTGTAGATCAGTGTCTGCACCAGAGTAAAGCAGAAATTAATTTTTCTTTTTTTTTTTAAAGGTGAGTGAGACTGAAAAAAGCTGGGATTTAAATATATAATTATGACAATGAATGCAAAAGTTCACACTCACCCACAGAAGTGGCACATTTATACGCACTAAAGGAAAGTCTGTGTGTCTCAGCTTGTGCGTAAAAAAGGAGAGAAGAGAAAGAAAGAAGAGAGAGCTACAGAGAGAGAAGAACCATGCCATATTCATTTTAAAACTCTGAAATTCAGAAAAAGAAAGTATAATGAGTTTTTTAATTAAGTCGCCCATTTTATCGTGTTTTACATAGCAACACCATTAATACCCCGGTAATTAATTGTTTTGGAAACTTTTCAGTGTCTGGTGATAAAGTTTTAATCAAGCAATGTGGTGCTCTTGCTAAGCCATGTCACCTCTATATTTAATTATTTAGAGTTTAGTGCTGGTTTATGCATTTTGGCAGTCAAGTAGCTGTAAGAGTGCAGCTAACTCTTGTACTACTTGTAGCAGCCAAGACAGACATTCATGCCTTAATCCTGAAGCATGGGAAGTGGTGGAATGCAGCAATGTCTCACCTGAGGGTAACATCTTTCTTGCGCCGGACTGGAAAACTGCTGAGACCTGCAGTGAAGAGGAAAAGCGAAAACATAATCAGGCAACAGCAGATGACGGGTAAGAGGAGGTCTTGATGTTGAGGATAAAATCTATTTTGTCACGTCATATCAATTAAGTGCATTTCTCATTCTTGATATATCTCACATGCTTTTCACGGGTTTGGTGCATCATTCTGACATGTCACCCTGAGTTTGGGTTACATGACTTTGTATTCTTAATGAAAACAGAAAATTGGGGTATTTTTTTTATATGTATGGAGAGAAAATGATTGAAATATGGCATTGTAAGAGAGGAATGCTGTCCCACTATTAGCTCATGCTCATCAGTTACACAGCTGGTGCTTAACTAGTCCTTACAATATTGCCTTGTGCCACCAACAAATTGTAGCAACCATGCCATGGGGTGATACCAGTAGTTTAATTTTAATCTAAGTCACTGTTTAGACTTCCCACAATTAAATGAGCATGATATGATGATATTAAAGATGTACGTAATAGAACAGCAAAGCAAAATCAAATGACACGCTCTCTTAATAATCAGCACCTGAATTTACCCTTGTTGTTGCTGTTTGAATTCCTCCATCAGCTGATAAAGATTTCATCCAAATGACTGCGGCTGATGGAGCCTGACCATACTGTGCACCACACATTAGACATGCAGCTAAATATTTTCTCTATCAACCGTTTTAGCATTGCTCATGCTAAAAAAAAACATGCCACAATATTTGCATACTTACATTTGCATACTGGAATTAAAATGTTCATCTATTTACCTTTTTGTGTTTGCTGGAACACATTTAATTTGCAGCTTTTGGGATAAATATATAATTGGTCTTCACAGTGTTCTCTGCCATTTATATTAAATCTATGTAATAAAAAAAGCAAGGTACAAAGTCACCACAACAGATTATTTAGCCAACTAACTATACTGTGAAGCACATTAGTACACTACATCTACTCTTTCTTCTCTAAAAACATTCTCTTTATGTGTGAGAATTGTGTACATCTCCTATAGGACTGAGGCTTTTATTCAATAGATTGCCGTCAAGAATATGCTTTTATAATGAATGCATTTCACTCAGCTCACTTTCACCAGCTCAGGCCTTGGAGACAAAATATTGATCAGTCACTATTGATGTGCATTGCTACTAGCAAGATTCACGTGTATATGAAATTTTGCTTTGATTATTGTATTTCCCTCAAGTTTTTCAGGCCAAACCCAACTTTCAAGGAAAGTCGAAAGTACTTTCGATTACGGCGTCTTTCCTGTCACAGTGTTTTGTTTTTCTATGTTTTTTTTTTTTTAATGGACTGCAGCAAATTAAATCTCAAGTCTAATTATAAAAGCTCGGACATGTTGACAGGAATGTCAACCACAGAAAGCACAACAACAAGCCCGGCACATTTTCTGTTTCACTGGATGATTCGTACATTCAACACAGTGGGTTCAAACATTATATATAAATCATGCACTGGTTGTTTTATTTTATTTTCAGTCAGAATGAGCAGCTTAATTACAGGATATTCATTCTAGTTTAAACTTTTCTGGACTCTGCAGGCTTGGCCTATAGGTAGTATGTATCCTCTTGCAAGCTTTTTATTTATTTCCTTTTTGTAGTTTTCAGAAAATCATATGACTTCTATGCCCAGACTTACACACATGGCAAGATAAGCATGCACACACACAGACACACACACACATACAGACAAACAGAAGCACAAATCCCTCTGGCCTCCTAGCCTGCCTTCTTCCCCTGCTGCGCTTGATCAGGCATCCTTTCTTCATCTACAGAACACAGAGAAATGGCTGTGGTCCCATGTAGCCTTGTTTTCATTCTGCCTTTTCCATTTTAAGCCCCAGAACACCACTGAAAAAGCAGCTTCATTTTGACAAACTCTTTTAGGTGTCCATCTACTTACTTGTTAGTCTGCCTGGCTAGCCGCCTGCGGGTCTAGCAGCAATCCCATCAGTGACTTCTGTCTCCTGTCAGATTCAAGGCTTCACCCTGGGAAGTCATATTGATGGAGGAACAACTGGCCCTTTGGTTTTGATGGGGGAGAGAAAAAAACTGTTAGAAGATTTCTAATGAAATGAAAATGGCTCTTTTAAGGGCTGTTTTAGTGTGGGATGAAATGCATAAGAGAGAACTGAAAGAGCTGTGATGAAAGGACCAATGGACCAATAGATGATCTTTAAAAACTCAAGCCCTATGAATTAGAGACTTTGGAGTAGTTAATGTAAGATCATCTGAATTTAAAAAGAAATCACAGTTGTTTCCACTAATGAGACAATTTAAGTGCACAATCCATAAGTACAGGTCAAAGAAAACAGGTTTGAGTGTGTTCATCTATATATGGTTATTAAGTACGTTTTGGTAATATCATAATGTCTATAACCTCAGTTTACTGACATTATGGGGGACATATTTTCCAAATTTCCAATATTTTCATCAGTTCACGAGCGTGGCAGAGATTAGTAAAATAATTTAAGGGCAGGAGACTTGTCAGACTTAATTTCAAATCAATTCAGTTTTATTTATATAGCACCCAATCACAACAATTGTTGCCTCGGGGCCCTTATTGTAAGGTAATACAATAATACAAAGAAAACCCCAACAATCAAATGACCTCCTTTCAGTAAACACTTGGAAAGAGTGGGGAGGACAAACATCCTTTTAGCAGGAAAACACCTCTGGCAGAACCATCATCAGATGAAGGCAGCCATTGGTTGGGGTGAGGGGAGGAAAACAGGACAAAGACACTGTGGAAGAGAGCCAAGGAATAACTAATGATTAAATGCAGAGTTGTATAAACACATTATGAGTTAAAAGGGTGAATGAAAATGTCACGAAGTGGGATGGACTCAAGCGCAGACAAGGCAGCTAGAATACAGTTCCGTTTATTACTATACAACACGAAATATATACCAAATATAACATGCAAATATATACAAGTGAGAGGGCGAGGGGAATCCAGGGCACAGGGAAATCCGGGAAAGGAGCTCTTCACACACGAGGGACTTCACAAAAAACACAGCACACCAGCAAGCCTGCACACCAAGGGTTCCAGGGAAACGGAATTCTTGTTTACAGACAACAAGTGATTAATCCAAAGGGTCAGTGATACGAAAAGGCAACAAGAGACTAGTACTCCGGAGCTTACTACCGAGGTAACTCAATAGTCCAGCGGCGAGATGTTTCCAGCCACTGCCTTAAGTAGTGGATGAGTTTAGGCGATGAGCCACAGGTGTGTGATTAACTTCAGGTGCGAGGGCCAGTGGCGGGAGCCCGCAATGAGCTCCGCCCCGGCGAGACACAGCAAGCGTGAGAGAGGTAGATGTAAACAAGAAACATATGTAGCCAACCTGAGTCAGCCGGGCAGACACGGGGACCATGACAGAAAAACAACGACACACAGCTTAAGCCGATTGCAGCATAACTAAGTGAAGATTTATGGTCATCTGATCCAACCCTAATTACATATTTATCAAAAAGGAAAGTTTTACGTCTAATCCTAAAAGTAGAAAGGATGTCTTTCTCCTGAATCCAGACTGGTTCCACAGAAGAGGGGCCTGAAAGCTGAAGGCTCTGCCTCCCATTCTACTTTTAAATAACCCTAGGAACCACAAGTAAGTCTGCACTCTGAGAGTGAACTAATTTATTGGGGTGGTACAGTACTATAAGGTCTTTAAGATAAGATGGGGCTTGATTATTCAATTCAAGTTAACAGGAAGCCAGTGGAGATAAGCCAATATGAGAGAAATATGCTCTCTCATTCTACTGAATGTCAGTATTCTCGCTGCAGCATTTTGGATCAACTGAAGGCTTTTCAGGGAGTTTTTAGGACACGCTGCTAATAATGAATTACAGTAGTTCAGCATAGATGTAACACATAAAGTAATAAAGACTTGCAAATTAACTCCCCTAAATGAGAGAAGCAAATCTTTGGCAAGTTCAACAGAATGTGAAAGTACAAGACAGCTGTGTGTATTAGTAAGTTATTACAGCATGAGCAATTCGTTTTTTATTTTTCACTCAGGCTGGATCTGGTGCAGGCAGACTGTCGGATCTTCAAGAGTGTGAGGACGTAACGGTCAGTCATCATTGCGACAACCACAAACACACTTTTCCATGCCCTTCCCAGATGTCTGTTTCCTACCTGCGTAGCCCACTGTAGTCCCAAAGCTAAGAGATTATCGTGTTGATCTCAAAGTGTGAATCAATTAAGCTCTCACCACATTTGCAATCAATAAACAGCAAAGCCACTGACAGGCTTCCGCCTCAATTCTTCCCCCATTGTTAAAATGTCCTCTAAAGCACATGTGTTGGAACTCCTGCAGAGACAACCAAACAAAATGACTATTCCATGCCTATATCGACAGATACTAAGCAAGGGACTATGGGGAACCAGGGCAAACAATAGAAAAGGGTTTTTTTAAGAATCAGAGATAGATTTGTGTCATGATTGTCAATGATCTGTTCTTTTGCCCTCCATCAGACAGTGAAGCCCAATTTGTATTCCTGTTTCTTTTTTGTAGCTGTCAGGGAGACAGACGTGTGTCCATGTCTGCTGCTGGGGCAGTCAATGAGCCATTGATTTGGAGTCTGAGATGCCCACGTGATGGATGAGGCCCTTCTTAAACAGAAGCTAAAAAAAAAAAAACCAAAAAAACAAATAATAATAATAAAAAAAAAATACCGAGCACAGAATGAGTAAAAGCAGGAGATATACAGTTTTGAAACTTTTTAAACTGCTCACACGGTCATTTCATAGTAAATGCTTTCAAAGCTCTGGTTTTCTTTGATGATTCATTTACGGTTTTGATCTCTTTGTCTATTACCATTGTTGCAGATTCTTTGCCCATTACGTCTTCAAAAACAAAAAGGGTCTGTATTCATTTTTCAAACAAATTTCACATCAAAGGTGGCCACTGAAGCACAGAACACATGGAAACTGCAAAAAAAATGCATATCTGTGTGTGCACATTTGAAGGTGTTTTGCACAAGTACGATGTAATAATCTGTTATGTGCCTTCCATATGCTCTGCTGCTGGGAAAGCTTTCACCTGACAAGCTTAATCTAATTCAGTTCTTTACAGTACTTCAGATGGTCTTCCTGGTGAAGTCAATTAATTATTTAATTACAACTTTCCCATGATGTTGGAGTAGCATCAAAGTAAAAAAACAAACAAACAAAAAACTGCCTTTTGTTTGGATCTTTTTTATATTGTGTGTATTGATATGGGCATCTTGGTTCTCATATGTGCAGGCAGCGCGCTGATAGGCTGTTTTCTCCCTGTTTGTTTTCTCAAGGATGTATTTATGTCAGCTGAAGAAAAAAATAAATAAAATAAAAACAACTTCAATCGCAAGGGTGAAACACAAGGCAAAATTAAACCAGTCGATGCATACCCAGCACATAAGACTTGTTAATTCAGTTGAGGGTGTGTGTAGTCCCTCATTATTTCATTCTATCATTGTGTGTTCTGTCAGGGGGAAAAAGACTCAACATTGTTAGTTTGAAAATGAACAAATGGTCTGCTTTGTAAGGAGAAGCTAACTGTATCAGACTTGTTTGGGCTGGTCTGACTGGACTGGGGTTGGATAGAGGAGGCAAATGAGGCACTAAAAATGATGCATGAAAATATGCAAAAACACATGCAGGCTGTCAGTGTTGCTCTCTTGCTCAAAAAAAAAAGTCATGTATTATGTTACATATTTACTCTCTGCACCAAGTAAACTCAATATATTACTTTTGCGTTACTTTACAACATAGTCTGAGATGTATTGCCACTTACTTAGGAGTTAACAACAAACCTTTAGGCTACGTGCCTCAGGCTCTAGGGAAAAGGAGCAGGATAAAAAGGGTGGTTTTTATATCCACCCTTCATGCAGGCAATTTAGGAACAATCCAAGTAATGGCATTATTGCTTGCTTAGTAACTGAAATGTGATTACCAACATTAGCACAGTAATGTATTACATTAGTGCATTAAAGAAAAGTATAATGTGATTAGAGCAACACCCAGTGCTGGAGCCTATGCAGAATTTACCTGACAATGCACATGTACAACTTAATAGTTTCTTTAGAGAGAGACAAAAGTGTTGAACATCAGTTAACGCTCAGGCTAAACGCTCTACATTTTCCAGGTGTGAAATTGAAGATGGATATGATATAGAATTGCTGTCTTTGCAGAGGTTATTGACTTTGGTTAACTATCTGAGGTAACCGTAAACCTCGAAATTAGGTGTCCTGATTTAAACACGAGTCATATGCACTCGTTCACCTTTGCTGAACAATTTGGAAAAGAGATGCATTTTTTTTTTAAATCTTTCAGGTTTCTTAGGAGCAAATTGAAAAAGATATGCCCATTCATCTTTTAATTATGAATGGCAATTCAATTACATTGGCCCAACTACCGTATGTGTGTTGAGGGAACTCAAGTTATGGCCAAAGACCCTTTTGATGAGCCCAAGGTGACGATAGATTTAATAGGTGGATACAGGGTAAAGTTGGTTGTGAAAGCAGCCATTTGATAAAAAATGATCCCGAAATGTGCTGTAATAATGCAAAATGATGGGTTAACATGCTCAGTCCCTCCTGATCGCCTTGCACCATCCACATTAGTCTAAGTGCCTTGATCATCCATGTGCAAACCCTCTGGGAGAATAGGGTGGGAGGTGTTGTTGGTGAAGGTGTGGTGGCACACTCCTCCTTGCATCATATGAACCCCCTATTTCATGGCTGGCTAACCCGATGGAAAGTAATAGGGTTGTGGGGGTGATGAAGTGACATAGCCAATAACTTTCATTATGTGTTTTTAACCTTGTCCCATTCTCTAATTAATTCTCCAACGGCAGTCAAATGCCACTGTGTGTTAGACTGCATCCCAGGCAATCTTGGACTTGGTAAAACTTTGGTGGTACTGCTGGGAAACAGCAGAGAAGCAAATACTGCTGATACTCGAGCCTTAGGTGAGGTTTTCTTGTGGAGACCAATATATCTGTTTGCTTTTGCAGAGTCAGTCTATCCTTTCCTCAGCTCCTTTTTATAGATCATAGCCTCTTGCCAGATACAATCTGTCTTTCTTTCTCCCACATAGCTGGGAGCTGAAAGATGTTTCCTTTTGTAAGTTTTGTACTGCTAAGGTTTACCATATTGTGTAGGATCAGTAAAAGATACACTAATGAGTCCACCCCCTCACTATTGATCTGGATTCATTTTTGTCATGTCGATAAACCAATAGTCTCCAGACTCGCAACACTTATTTAGCTTGTCTCCTCTTGTTTATGGTCAAAACCAATTTTAATGGGGGTAAATAACAACAAGGGCTTTACGGGACAAAAGAAAAAAAGAAAAAGAAAAAGAAGAAAATCAAGTTTGTGATATTTTGTACACACAGTGAGCACCAAGTGTACTACAGCAGAACTAATCAATTAGCTTCTTTCATTTAATGATGCTGTGGGTTTATGCAAACCAGTTGCAATGAGAAGAATCAGCAGAATGAATAATAGATCACAAGGCTAAATCTGAAAACGGGGTAAGAGAACAGAACGCTCCCTTTAAGCTTTATCTTCACATTATCGCTTGTACCAAATGGTAGGCTGCCAACTGCTCTGCTGTTCAGTGTTTAAGGTGGAATTTCTGGAGTCCATTTTAGCTTTATTGTGTTTCCTCTGTTAGTATAGCTGTTTTTTCCCTTTAATTTAAAACACAATTAAACTTGGGACACTAACTCTATCCTTGTGCCTGCCAAACTCCTTCCACAGCAGCAGAGGCAGCCTCATTTAAGGAAACCCATGGGGTGTTGTGGATTAGGGAGGGTATGCTTTCAGCACCACCTAGTGGCAGCCTCTGAAACAAAGCATTGTTTGTGAATTGGGTAAAAGATGCTTCCTATTAGAATTTCTCCCTATTAATGAGCCAAAAAAAGATAGTTGGTTCCTATTACAATGTGTTATCTTAGAATATGTAGAATCAGATAAAGTTCTCTCTTTACCGTTAAGATCGGCATCAGGAAAAGCAGTGAGAAGTTTGAAGTGCTGAGAAAGAAGGAGGAGTATCACCTTTGCCACTGCTATTCATTACTCTTAAAGGCATTAAGGAAACAACATAATGGCTCATAAGCCAAATGTTGTGGCATGAATCCGTCATTAGCGAAACGAGCAATAGAAATGATAAGAGAAGACATTATCGTATCATACATGCTTGACGTGCATTGTATTTCTCCAGGGTATATCATCAAACCACAAATAGTGCGCCGCTGATAATGTCTTATTTCTCCAGCAATTATATTTTATACATCCTTAATGAGCAGTTTCTCTTTAAAAGCAAACAAAACAAAATCCTGAGTCATTTTGCAGTTTAAGACTTACTCCAGAAGTCCATCCTAATCTAACGAGTTCTAACAAAGAGTCATTTCTCACACACGCAAACAGACCGACGAGCGGGCAAACATCTCTGTCTTTGAATTGTTGATTTTACTCGGAAATGTGTTTTGCCTCTCTTTGCTGCAAATGCAACCGTGTAATGACAGCAGTGTCATTGTGGGAGCCAACACCACACATACTCCACTTCATCTTTAATATATCTGAGTTTGTGTTTTATTTTATTTTATTTTTTTGTGAGTAGATGCAAAAGGAGTCACATCCAAATGGCAACTACCCCTGTATACTGCCCAAAACCAAAGACATAGCAAAAACAAAGAGACTCCTTAACTACGGCATTCATTTTGGCATTAAGGCTCAGCGTACCGCAGAGACCAGAGAACACACTGATGATGAAAAAGAATGTCCTAGATTTTCAGAGGAAGAAGGGGGCTGGGCATGGGGAAAAGAGATTAAAGGACATGTTTTGACAGTGGTAGCTTGTTTCTGGAAAAAGTCCTGCACCCCATTCAGGATCTACACTGTTTCTTGCTTTCACCAGTTCAGATAGAGCCATGACGTGGATTCTGGGGGGGAGTGCAAGGTCAATGTAGTACTCTTTCAAAAGGGGACGGTTTAACATTTACTCATTTGCTAAAACAATGCACATTTATCCACCTGCACCATCATTCCTTCCTCCACTCAGTCCACCTTATCCTTACAAAGTCTGCTCAATATGCCAAGAAAGCTGCCAACATTTGAGCAAACCCGCTCCTCCCCCACATGCTGCACAGGGGCGCACACACACACAGTAATCACACACACACATGCGGCTCCTCATAAATCGCCTACATCAACCAATTCTCTGCCCTCTCCTTCTCAGTATCCTCCCACCACCCCAGCTCACCCCACGGTACTCTTTTTCCTTTGTCTCTCTGGCTTCTTTGTCAGTGAGGCGTGCTTCTTGCTCGCTGTAATAATAAGGCTTTCAATAGGCTGGTGGCGGTACCGCTCCGGCTAGTCCTTATGAGCGGCCCATGGTTCCACAAAGACCACTTGTTGACGCCAGGTGAGACAGAGAGAGCAACAGAGACGAGGGAGAAAACGGTGAGATAGATAGTCAGGGGTGGGTCTCTGCTAGGCAAACAAAGCCTTGGCTATTTCAAGGTTGTCATGTGTCATGCTGTCCATGGGCCCGTCTACACACGGCTGTTTTGCAGAAGCTTGGCCAAAAATATCTTGGACCCTAAATGTCAATCAAAGCCGTATTAAGTGGCTCGTGGCTGAGAGAAGATAGTGTACTTCATTTTGAACATGGGTAATTAATAATGATTGTCCATCCATCCATCCATCTTCATCCGCTTTATCCGAGGCCGGGTCGCGGGGGCAGCAGCCTAAGCAAATGATTGTCTCTTTCGTTATTTATCTTGATCTCTTCTTTTATTTTCTGCTTTTTTTTTTCTTCACAATTTTGACTCATTTTCACTCTATCTGAATCTATTTTGCATTTATTTGTCCCTGAGGAGATGGTAATGTAAGCATTATGCCTCAGGCCACAAAACAAGTCAGAAACAAAACCAACCAGCATTTGTGTACTTTTGTTGTCCTCATATTTTTGATGTGTTACACCTAGAATGATTTAGATATCACTTGAGGTTCTTTTCAGAGATTAATCTCATTATAAGCTTTTTTTTCTCTTTTTTTGTTTGGTTTTGTACCACTTTCCTCTGTCCAGAATGTGCAGACAGAAGAGATGCTCAAACCTCCCTTTCCCCAGCCACTGCCTCTAGCTCTTCCACGGGGATACAGAGGTATTCCCAGGCAAGCCAAGAAACATAACCTCTCCAGCGTGTCGTGGGTCTGCCCTGGGGTCTCCTCCCGGATGGACATGTTGAAACACCTCACCTATGAGGTGTACAGGAAGCATCCTGGTCAAATGCCAATAACTTCAGCTGTGGAAGCTCTACTCTGAGTATGTCCTGAATGTCTGAGGCTATCACCACCATTTGGAAATAACCTTTTTCAGCGTCTTGTACCCATAACCTTATTGTTTCGGTCACCACTCAAAGTTCATGACCATAGATGAGGAAGGATGTGGGTTGTTTCACTTTACAGCAGTGAAAAACAGGTTTTGTTAGGTGATGACTGGACACAGAGTTCTGTAACGCGATAAATTAGTGATATCAAAATTAAATGAATACAGCAAATTGCTGGGGAGGAAAATATTGTTGCTGCCTCTTTAATCTCTAGTTGCACTATAAAAACATTATTTTTGATTAAAATGGTCCTAATCTGAAACACCCCAAATCTAGACATTAATAAGCACACACATTTTAAGAAGTCTGATTTTGATGTTTGGTGCTTTTTACAACTTTTCCTGCTAATGTACAACTGCCCTCCAACATTGCCCCTTTGCTTTCCAGTGACTTAACTGCTCCTGTTATGAAACAGTACTGCGCCAGCATGTTGTGGAAATTAGTTGTATGAAGTCAGTGTTAAAATTTTTGCCACCTGCTTTTCGCCTTTGAGGCTTTTGCCATTAGAATACTCCACAGCCTGCTGAAAATCGGTGTCATCAAATACTCTCATGGACCTTACTACAAGTTGTTCATAGGCAGAAAAAAATAGTGTGAAATGCATCAGCAGTGACCTCCGTGAACCCAAAGCAAGTACCTCCCATTGTCTGCCCTGGCTTGTTTGTGAAGCTGTGCAGTTATGTATTTCATCAGGCTCATGTGCAATTAACCCTCACTGACTGCACCACTGCTGCATAATCTGTAATAATGTGCTTATGTCTTCATTTCAGAAAGCCCTGATTTTCTGCTTCATCCTTATATAAAGTGAAGGGTCTTCCAGATATGTTTAAGGCTGTTTACACAAAATACCCAGGTTGTATATAGCATGTGATGTAGTAATTCTGCATCATTGCCTCTGTATGAACCTACGGTAATAATAAGCAAACTCGCAGAGGTGGGACCAAGTCATTGTTTTGCAAGTCTCAAGTAAGTCTCAAGTCTTTATCCTCAAGTCTCAAGTCAAGTCTCAAGTAATGTCAGGCAAGTCAGAGTCGAGTCACAAGTCACTGGTGTAAAAGTCCGAGTCAAGTCACAAGTCTGAAACTTTGAATTTCAAGTCCTTTCGAGTCTTTAAAAAAAAAAAATGAAAAAATAATGTTGCAGTTATATGCTAAATGTAAATATTAGACCATGTAATTTTAAAATCTGTGTTTTTCTCAACACATGACAAAATAGTGAACTTAGAAAATATACACAAATTGTGAAATTGCACCTCTTTAAAATGCAGCTCAATTAAACCTAGCTCCAAGAATAATTTTCACCGACAGTTCTGAGATAAACTGCATGTTATTCTTGGATGCGGTTATAGGACCGGCTTTAAAATCGCATGACAAAAATATCATACACATTAAAAAAAACTGCATCACCAACGTAGCCTGGACAACATTTGCTAGTTAGATGAAGTCAGCTATCTCATCGTAGCATATTTATATGCATATTTATAATCATACGGTTCTTGGAGTGAGTGCATACACTCATGAAGTTTAGTAACTTCAGGTCACTGCAACAAGCCCAGGTACAGTTTACCGCCGGATGGGTGCAGGACCTTGAAATGCACCGTGTAGAACGAAAGACCATCGTACGTATCATAAGTTTACCAGTCTCACAAACTGTCGTCATAAATACACATTCCTTAACCGTTTATTAATAGGATCTTTGAGCTCAACGGTAATTAATTAGTAGTGGAAATAATTTCTGGTAGCATCACAGAAATGTAGCAGTGACAATAATACTGTATGCTGTAATCGTACTGGGCAATTAGTGATACAAAAAACCTGTTTTATCCTGTGAATAAAAGTATATGTTTTTGTCAATGTACCATAATAACAGAAGCGAAACGCAATATTGTGTCAGGACAATTCACTATTTATGCACAATAAACACAATAAATAAAGGAGCATAGCGCGACAATTTCTGTTCAGCGTCAGACTTGCTTGTAACCTATATCACCAATTATGTTAAGAAAAATGACGTATTAACTACTAAAAAACACTGACCTTCGTGTAAATGCTTGGAGCAGACTAACCTGTGAGCTGGAGTGTTCTGGGACGTTATATTTGATCTTTGAATGGCTGCAATCCAGGCCATCCGTCGCGTCTTTGTTACTTCGGAAACATGGCTTGAACAATTTCTCTTCAACGACGTAATCCAATAACAACCGATCTCTTTACCCGTCGGCTTCCCGTGGCTGTCATGCGACCGGCTATTGCAGTTAATAATACAACGGCTTCTTGACATTTTTGTGTTTCTTTTTATCGCTGTATAACTGATTTTAATTGAAAGCCTGCGTGCGCTAGTACCGCTTGCCACGAGTTCCCAGAATCCTTTGCGGTTCTACCCGTGAATGACGTCACATTTTCAATCTCTATATAATATGCATGTTAAATTTTATATTTGGGGTAAAATATCAAGTCTTTTCAAGTAAACCGGTTCAAGTCCAATTCAAGTCCCAAGTCATTGGTGTAAAAGTCCAAGTCAAGTCACAAGTCTTAGAACATTTTTTCAAGTCAAGTCTAAAGTCATAAAATTAATGACTCGAGTCTGACTCGAGTCCAAGTCATGTGACTCGAGTCCACACCTCTGCAAACTCGAGTGTGACGAGTTGCTTAAATGAAAATGTGACATGTAAGCAGCTCATGTGAAGTTTCTCTTTTGTGATTTTTCTCTCTCAAAGTAGCAACAGTCTCCAAGCAGCGTGCCTTTCTTGTTAAACAGTGAAGGCCGTGTTCTTTAATTGATTCCAGTGTTCAAGCAGTCTAAATTTGAATTGAGAATTGTGTTTAAAACTAATCCAATTATCACAACATCAGAAGAAGAAAAAAAAGTGGGGGAAAAGTAGGCTGTTAGCTCCATCAGTGGAGCTTGATAATTGGTATTTTAATCTTTGCAGCAGGAATAAGCTGTGATTAAGGCATTAAAGTGCTCTTCTTGTACATGGTTAAAAAAAATCTGCATTTTTATTTTTTATCTTACCGGAGTCTAAAATGGAATAAAAGATTTTTATATCCATGATAACCTTTGTGATGTGGACGAGTGTAAATCTGGTCACCTTTGTATGCATTTGTATTGTGGTGCAGATCAGCATGTTTGCTTCAAAATGCAGTGCACTCTTTAGTCTTTAAAGAGCAGAAACGTGGAACTAAGAGGTGAGAAAACTTGTAAAGAGGATGGAAAGTGAGAACAGCAAAAAACTATAAAAAAAACACACAACTGAGAAACACGTATAAATACAAATATGTTAGCTATAATCAGTCTTTGATTCTGCTATCCCTGTGCTTGGCCTCACCACTGCTCAGACCCTGAGGCGATACTTGAGGCTAAAGACTTAACAGGGCTCTGACTCTGAAGCATCAACAATGGACGGGGGAGGCGAGTTGAAGATTAAGAAGGCACACCATGTGTGTGTTTGTCTATTAGTGCCTTTGGGAGACATAAAATTAAGGGAGGGAGAAAAAAAGCACTGTCATTAGCTTCTCATAGTGTGCTCCAGGGATACCATAGATGCCATTAGACTGGGATACAAACAGCAGAGTAGATGATATGTAGAGAAACTGCAGACAAAGCATCAAAGGACAACAGTGCAGACCTGACTTCTAAACTGATCTTTCAGCTTTAGCACTTGTTTCATGTTCCAAAGTCTTAATCACATGAACCTTCACTGTCTCCCTATACTTTCTATAATGTCGAATAAGCTGTCAATCATCAAAACGCACACACACTGACGAAGATTATGTGAACACTTCACGGAAAAAGAACTTTGAAGTATCCTTGCTACAATCACGAGTACAGCTGAAGATAGGTAATATTACATTAAAAGCCAATTAGCAGTCTGCTGAAAGAGATCTGACAAATAGCCCATTAATGTGACTTTTTAAAGGCAACACTGGATAGCCATTGAAGGTTTAAAAAGGACAAATAATCTGTGCCCAAATTACTGGTGCAATTACTGGTGGAAGGGAAAAGAAATTAATAATTTTTAAAAGCAGCTAAGACGAACAATATTTAACATCGTGAAGTCTTGAAAAAACGGCAAATGCAAAAAGAAAAAAAACCTATTCAGCATTTAATATATGAGTCACACTGCTACCAAGCAGCGAGGTTATTTAGTATTTTTTTCCCTGAAGCGTTCATGTCATCTTCGTGTATGGCAAGTTCCATACTTTAAGCACCCCAAAGGTTTATGCTTGGTGTAAGTTCACTGTTGACTGTATACATAGGGGCAGATTACAACCATAAACTGTGAAGTGGAGAATTCGAATCATGATCATTTACATTTGCATACAGTGTAAATATCATCCCTGTTGATTAGGAAGAGAGAGAAAGAGAGAAGTTGTAGACATGTAGAGCAGGCAGGACGTGTGTGATGAAAGCAGCCAAACAAAGGAAATGTCACATAAAGTGATCCTAAAAATAAAAAGAACTGAACTAATTATGCTCTGTTGTTGTTTATAAGATGCTAGTGCCTCCATCTTTTATTCATCAAGACGCAAGGCGGCTGGAGGTTCTCTGTCTTGCTCTCTCATGCTCACTCCTTCAAATCTCATTTCAAACAGAACCCATTGAGCCATGGAACTGCATTCTGAATCACAATGAACTTGTTTTTCTTCAGCAAGAAAAGGATGGAGGAGGAAAAATGGCAAGAGTGGATCTTTACCATGGCAAACAAATAGAAAGAAAGGGAACGGGGGTTTCTAAATGTTACCTGACAATCATTGCTGTGCAGCAGGCAAAGACGTGGATTCACAAAACAGGAAGTTGATGACTTGTTTTGGTAGCGGGGGTAAGCCATTGTCAGTCAGCCTTAACCATCTTTGCTCCAGTGCACTCATTTTTAGTTTCCAAATGAAAAAGAACAAAAAAAACCAAATAAATACATAAATAAGTAAAATATGCATGGAGACAGGACAAATGAGCATTTTGACATACAAAACCTTAAAAAAGTCCTGTATTCAGAAAGAAACTTCCGGAGGCAAGTTAAATTAATTGAGTTAGTCATCCCTACTACAGTCACTTTGCCTCAGGAGGGCCTCTTAATGTGAGATTCACATTATCTAATGGGGAATTTCATGCTCATCTCCTGAACTGACCAAACTATATTGTCTGGCTATGCCTCATTAGACAAACTGCGGGATTTTTCTCCCCATAGGTGTACCTGTTTTTCTTCTTTTGGGATCCATAGACATGTTACATTTCTCATCTACAGCCACACATTCCTTTTGGGAATATTTTCTGTCACTATGGGGATTTTAAGTCTCTGTGTTAACAAGACCCATCACAGTTTGACAGACTTTAGTGAAGGCGCACGGAGGAATTTATCTTGTAATGAAAGAGATGTCCAAAAACTGAAAGAAGAGAAAATCACTTTCTTTACATTGTTTCTGGCTCACTAAGCAAAGGACATATATGTATGTGTGTGTCACAAAGCTTATACCTAATGGGTTTGTAGGTAAAATAGTAAAGTGCAAGTTATTTTTGAGATAAAAAACAAACAAACATGTCTTTAAATCCCAAGAAATCATCAGAATTTGTATGATTCATCTCTGAGCTACCATCTGGCCTTGGCTTCTGTTAATAGGGGGTTTTGCTCTGAGCTAGCCAACACGTGGTTGCAGACTGTAGGAGAGAGAAAGAGGAAGAGTGGAAGCAGAGAGAGAGGAGAAAGCAGGAGGTAAAAAAGAGAAACTTAAAGGTGAGAGTAGGAATGAGGAGGAACAGAAGAAGAAGAACAAGCAAAGCATGAGAGACAGCGGGATGGGAGAAGATGGGTGAAATTTAGTGAAGGAAATGAGGATGGAGAAATATAGAAAACAGAGAAGGTAAAAGATTGAGCAGATGAGGCAGGAGCCGGAGAGAGTGCAGTGCACTCTAGGCGGGAACATGTATTTAGAATAAGGAGTAAAAGCAGAGAAGTGGAGCTTTGGTGTACATGTGCCCCGGGGAGGATAGTGTGAAGTACCTTTTGTCTTCCCACCATCAGGAGCTTCTTTTGAATAAACCAACCCAAGCATTTCCTTTTCGTAAATCTCACTTTAAAGAAGGGCAAAGCTAAAGCTTCTCCCACAGTGGTGATCTAGTATAGTTGTACCTCAGCCCACACAAATCCCTTCCTCAATAGCTGTGGGTGTGTAACAGCTTCATTTCCATTTTAGAGCACAGTGAGATCGCTTGCTGCCTAGACGCATAAGAGAAGCCTCACCTTGGTTGTGAGCCTGCATATGTTGTCCACAGTGATTGGCAAGGCCGTGTGACCAATTTGATTTAAAGCTTTATGCCTGTTTTCTTTATCCTTGAGACTTGTCAAAAATGACACGTGGCATCACTGCAAGGCAGTCATACTTCTGCTGCTGCAGCTGCTCGCGCTTCTGCAGCATCAAATCCCACTGGGAAATAACAAACTTGGGAGATGAATTCATCTCCAGTGATCATCATTGTTGCTCTTTAATTCTTGCAGGTGTGCTTCACCATAGATCCCATGGGTGCAGGAGTGTAAATGCAGGAGGAACAGAAGTGTTGCTATTGCTGTAACCAGACTGAGAAGTTAAAGAAAGATTGCATTTGAAACACAGAGTGTTGCGTGTTACTGGAGGGAGTTGGTAATTAAGCCTGGGGCAAAGTGGTAATGGATCAGCCCAGAACTGTCATCTGTAACTATGGCTTGCCTCTGATGATGGAACGGTTTTCTGTCAACCCACAGAAATCAAAGTGGGAAAAATGAATAAAAACTTCAACGATTCATTTGGCCCAAGTCAAACAGCAACTGGTGTGGTGCAAAATATTAACAAGGGAGAAAGCATACTATGTCAAAATATAGTTTAAAAGAGAAAGAAAACAAAACTTAAAAAAAAATAATAAAGCCTCAAATAAATAATTAATTAAAAATATTGAAATTAGCTCTGTACCTAGAAGCTAAAGTTATCACGGCATGCAATATTAAGAAAGTGTAAACTATAAATGTAGGTAAATTATGGATGAATTCTAAATTGTGGATATGAATATCACAAATGAAGAGACTTTGGCAATTTCATCTTTTACTAATCAAAAGTTGTTTAAGTGTCCCTAAAGGCTCAGTCAAATCCAGACGCACACAAATGCACACACTCAAACACACTTACAGGCAATTTCGTACGGTAGACTAAATTGGTATAAACCAGAAACTTTGCATTCTGAAGCATTAAAGACTTTCTTTGCCTTATCGGCAGATCTATTTTCAGTATGCTGGCTGTGCACTCTTCAACTCTTCACTGTAAGTAAAAATAGCTTGCTGGGACTTGTTGGTCCTTTTTGTAGACAGTGCTGTTGAAAAAAAAAAAGAAATTATTGCCTAAAACACTAACGCAAAATGACCAGGTTATTTAACTGGTTCATTACTATTCCTTTTCTCTCTATTTGTGAAATACATCAATCGCTGGAAACGTTACGTCCAGATGAACAGAATCAACTTTTGGAGATACATCAATCCAAAAACATGCTATGACATCATATCATTAAAGACCACACAGTTCTTCTGTCATTCATTAATTATTCATATACACACATTAACATGTGCACACCACATGTATGACAGCAGGCACGGGTACATGTCATAAAGACACATAAAATAACACAATAATCTTGTTAGTTATCCAACAACTGTATTGTGCTAAAGAATTGATTCTCTTTTTGTATATCAAAGACCTCATTAGAAAAGCCCACCTACTCGGTTATCTCCATTTCATTGGGCCCAATAACAAATCTGATAGCCCTGGAACAGTTTCAAGGTTAATCATCCAGCAGTTTTGCTAAATGAATACTAATGCTAAATAAATGATGATAATAATAATTTATCAAACCAGACAAATAAGGACAACTCAGTTAATTATTACCAAATTTAATTACTAAAAAGTAAAAAAAAACAACCCTCAGTTTAGTGTCATGTTACTTTAATTTGCTGTCAGCTGTAAACATTGAGTGATGTATCTGGTGTCATGGTGGTTACCTCCAGGGATTCTGTCTATTGATTTCTATGCATTTATAGAAAATTAGCTTGAATCGACATGAGCAATCACAAGTTGAATCTTAAGTTACTACTACTACAAATTTACATACAATTGCTCCCTTGTGAACCATATCATATGTGCTACCATATGGACAAAGATGTAGGCAACCAAGAGGACTGAAACATATTTGTAAAGCATGTTATGAAGTCCTGATGTCTGAGTGTAGAGCTTTTTTACTCGGATAAATTCTACTGAGATTAAAATCTCATTTTCATGACTTGAGTAAGTGTAATAACAGAAGATACTGAAAAACAGTAATACATACTGCAATATGAAAATGCAAAACAGAACATGAAATTAATGGCGCAGTGGAGCATGACTCATAGACTGTACACCTTCCTTTAGACTCTGGAACAAAATTAAAAGGAAGAAAATTGGAAGACACAGCACCAAAGGAAGAGGAAAGACAAATGCGTGTCTGTCCTTGTGACTAGACGAAGGCGATATCAGGATCTTTGTCACTGGGGAGGCAACAGAAGGTAACACTAAATATCCAGAGAATTAGTGAATGAGTATAGCTATGTAAAAGTAAATAGAGGACAGAAAGACACTGAAAGTGACACTGAGTTTTTATGCTTATTTAATGAATAAAAAAGGTTATGCAGTTACAGTCACTGGTCTGCTTAAAGCAATAAGAGGAACAGTTAAGACAAAGAATATGTTGAATTTCACTTGAAAATATGAAGCGGAAAACTTTGTGGATGTAATGAAAAAGGGTAGGGAGGGTATGTTTAGGGCCAAAAACAAAGATAGCAATATACGTACTACCAGTCAAAAGTTTGGATGCAGTTGCTATGCTGTGGTAGCCATGCTGGTTCAATGCGCCTTCAGTTTTGAATAAATCCCCAAAGGTTTCACCAGCAATGAACCATCACACCTCCTCCTCCAATGCTTCATGGTGGGAGACCATCCATTCTAGTTTTTTGCATCGTACCAGACTGCGCTTCACTTCTTAAAGTAATGTTGGACTGTTGTTTCTCTTTATGTAGCTGACTGGTTCTTGCCATAATTTGATTTCTAACAGTTGTCTATAGGGCTATATGGCTGTCCAGCTTTCTACAAACCTGACTTCTGCACAGCAAAACTGATGGTCCTAACCCCATCAAGGCAAGAAACTCCACAAATGAATCATGACAAGCTACACCTGTCAAATGAAAACCACTTCAGGTGACTACATCATGAAGCTCATTGAGAGAAGACTAAGGGTTTGTTTGTGAACAAAGAAAAGGGTGGCTACTTTTAGGAATCTAGTATATGACATATGTAGAGTAATTTATAATATTCTGATTTTCTTTTGTAATTCCATAATTCTTGTTTCATACATTTTTTGTTTTCACAATGTTTCTACAGTGTAAAAAGCAGTAAAATAAAGCAAAAAAACATTAAATGGGAAGGTGTGTCTGACTGGTAGTATAGATAGGTGCATCCAAGGACTAGCAGTACATGTGGAGTGCAAATAGTGAGAAAAAAGCCATAAATATCATAAACCATGCTGATTTAACCTTCTAGGACCTGGCGACCACATATGTGGACATCAGGCCCATTTAGAGCAAAATCAGGTAAAAAGATCATTCTTAGCTTTTACATTTATCAGGTCCCAATCAGCCCAAATAGCAAAGCGAAATTAAAAATGCATTCCACGAAAGAGTTTAGGTCTTAGGAGGTTAAACTTGTTTAGACTTGTTGAATCAGGAAATCACTTAAATAGAACCTGTCTGACAAAGTAAATCTGGTAAACGATCTCAAAAAGCAGCACATCATGTTACAACCGAAAGAAACAATCTGAGAAACAAAGCCTTTGACATCAGTCAGTCTGAAAAGTGTCACAAAACCATTTGTAATGCTGCACTCAAAACGTGCGGTTATCCTAAATGGGCGTTCTTAAAGTCAGCAAAGAGGCACAGAAAAGAAGCTCAGACACCAGCGAGGGAGGATAAGAAAGACAGACGCAACAACATTGTCATCCCCTATGTAGCCGGTGTATCAGAAAAACTCAGGAGAGTTTTCTCCAAGCATGACATCCCGGTGTATTTCAGACCCAGCAACACGCTCAGACAAAAACTGGTTCACCCGAAAGACAAAACTCCAAAACACAAACTTAACAATGTGGTGTATGCTGTACAGTGCAGCGAGGAATGCCCAGACCTCTACATTGGAGAGACCAAACAGCCACTTCACAAGCGCATGGCACAACACAGAAGAGCCACCTCCACAGGACAAGACTCAGCAGTCCATCTGCATCTTAAGGATAAAGGACACTCTTTCGCGGATGCCAATGTTCACATTTTGGACAGAGAGGACAGATGGTTTGAAAGAGGAGTGAAAGAAGCCATCTATGTCCACTGTGAGCGACAATCTTTGAACAGAGGCGGGGGTTTACGACACCAACTGTCTGCCATCTATAATCCAGTTTTGAGATCCCTCCCCAGACACCTTAACGCCCACTCACATCCTGGGCCATCTGATCTCAGGAATTCGCATGATAAGGTGGGGCCAGGTTTAACAATGAGCTCACCCGAAACCCTGGCTGATTGGGACCCACACCCAGTTTCACACCTTGGCTCAGGCGATTAGAGGATCATCAGGGGGTCCTTTTGTCCCTCTGCGAGGGGATACTCCCACTAGGTTTAAATCTGGGACTCCCCACCATTTGACCTTAGAACTGAAGAAGCTTCTCGGATGAGAGGTGAAACATCTTCAAGCAACTTAAAGAAGTCCAGACGCTTTTCTTTGCAAGCTCCTTTGACTACGATGACCTGGATGACTGAGAACCTTCACAGACAACAAGATTTAAAGAACTGCAGGCCTCACTCTACTCAGATAAGGTCAGTGTTCACGAACAATAATAACTAGACTGGGCAAAAATGGAAAGTGCAGGACGTGAAAACAACAACAAAAAAGACTAATGTCACATTTGCTGAAAAAATATCTTAACGAAAAACTTTTTGTGCATATAGTGTAAGCTATTTAAGTATAAAAACAAAGCTGAAACTTGTGAGACTTCATTAGAGGTGCAAGCCTCACAGCAGATGCCATTGTGTCAAAGTAACTGATGATAAAAAACTAAAATATATGAATATAATAATATATTCACACAATAATAATATATGATTTTCCCGGCCTGGTCTTTTATAGCATATAAGAAAATCATGTACAAAGACTGATGCTGCAAAAGTAAAGCAGAGCAAAGTTATAGAGGTTTTATTAGAGACATAGTTAGGAGTTTTGCAATTTGGCATCATTTGTAACAGCTGATATTTCTTCAGTATTGAACAGCAGAAATTAGGCTTTCTTGTCAGAGTCATATTTAGTAAAAAAGCAAAACAAAACAAAACAGTGGCCTTTAAATGTATCAAAGATATGTATGGGCAGAAATCTGTGCCATCAGAAACTGAATTTGAATAAGTTAAATTTGAATTTGAATTGCTCCGATTGAATCTGAATTGTAACTTGAATAAATGCTTTTGAAAACTGAATTTGAATTAGTCTAATTTGAAATTGAATTTATGGTTTGAAAATGATCATCACTAAATTGAAATTGAATTTATATTTTGAAAATGAATTGATTTGCTTTGAAACTGCATTTTATCCTTTAAAAATTCAGCTCCCGAATAATTTCAGTTTCACTTCTCACCATTCAGTTTCAGTTCTACGATTCAATTTCAGTTCCAAAATTCAGTTTTTTGGAACTTACATCCGGTTCCGGTTCAAGCGCAGATTAATAGAACTACGTTTTACTAGCAGACCGAAAGTGTTACTGACGGGAATCTACAGCGTCTTGAGCTGAATTAAGACTTCAGAAGTCATTCGTCATGTCGAATGACCAGCGGATGAACTCTCAGGTTGGTAATAAATGTACTACATGTATAAGAACAAGCGTCATGTTAACAAATGATAGCCGTAAGGTAACTTTTATGCTTATTGTAGCTGTTAGCTAAAAACGCTAATTTAGCGTAGTTTGCCCTGAATTCAGCTTTGACAAACAAATATGATCGACTGTTTCTAGTAGAATTCCAAAGTTGTCATCTTGGACCCTCTCAGAGTGTCACGGGCTGCGACGGCAGACCGTGGAGTTGTAGAGAAAGTAGGGCCCAAACGCGAGACTCAAGTGAAGGACAGTGGATTTATTTATGGCGAGTGGACAGAAACGACAACTATATACAATTCAAGCACTGTGACTCCTGTGGCGATTCCTCCAAGAATCCCACACAGTGCACGTGTCCATAGCAGTGAAAAGGTGACAACTCCAAAAACCCGATTCCACTCTGTGATTTCCCCTCGTGACGACGTTCCTGACTCCCGACTCCTGGTGACACAAAAACACACACAGCTCAGCAGGCAGCCTTTAGTAGCGAAGCCGATCACAACACACTAATCTACGGAGGTACTTAACAGGTTCGACTTAGTATAATCCCGCGCCGACTGGGGCTCCGCCACCTTCTTAAATAAGGCGCCCCTCATGAAGCCATCAGCTGCAGCTGGTGAGGGCTAATGGGCGGCAGGTGCGGCAGTCCCCAGTGCGGGAACACTTCCGGGTCGCAGTCCCCTCAGCGACCCCAAAACATCCGGGAGCACCCAGGGAGAAAGGACAAAAAGGGAGAGAAAACCACCATAACATATGAAAAAACATATACAAGAAATACATGAGCTCTGGGTCATCAGACCCAGACCATGACACAGAGTACCCCCTCTGTATGCTTGCAGAGACCCCTACAGTAGGGAAACATGCAAAACGGTGTCCAAACCTTTGTATTTTAGCTTTATTTATGTCTTACACAGCATCCAAACTCTTTAGCTAACTTAATAACTTTAGCTAAAGTGAATAGTTAGTCTAATTCATTAGTGCAGCATTACTGGGTCACCTCTGTTTGAAGTGATATAATATGATATACAACTATCACTGTGTTTAACTACCATAATAATTCTTAGGGTACTGAGTGCATGCTTAATTAGATATATTTTTTAAACATACTGCTCCATTACTATGTTTGACAGGCTGAAGTTGTCGGGTCACCTCCTAAATCGACCATCTTTTACAGGTGTTTTGTGCCAGAAATGGAGTGTCCACTGAAGACTGAAGATACTGAATCTCTACGCCTTGCCATTGATCCCTATTGTGCCTTCATCTAGACAAGAGACATTAACTTAACCACTCTCACATGCTCTGTACCTACATCACATTCCCTGACAGTCGTAGCTTGGCTCATCTGAGGGTGAAATTATAAGAATGTGTTATTTTGCAAAGTGCTCTCTAGTGTTCCTAAATAAAATATGGCATTGAGGTCATTTCTTTTGAATTAATCCCTTCTTCTGAAATATAAGAACCTCTTCTGGTTTTAATGGCACTTTGGATTTCCTGACTTTCTGTTCCACTTCCAAACCCAAATAGATGCTGACAAGCTGACACAGTAACATGGAAGAGGGAAAGACGTTGGAAAGGACTACTACAAATAAACCTAATGCCTAACAATGAAAAGTGTAAAATAAGAACAATAATAATAATAACTAGAAAAATTTGCATTTCCTGCGAAAATGCAGTGTGGATGCTTAAAGCTGAAGCTGTATGCAAAAAGTAGCTGAAAAAGCTGAAAAGTTGCAGAAATTGTAAAAACTTTGCAGAAGCAAAGGAACATTGCTAAAATGTAATAATTTAGCAGAACTGCAATATCTTAGAGGAAACATAATACTTGGCAGAAATACAATAGCATAGCAGAACTTAGCAGAAATATTGTAACTTACCAGAAACATGATAACTTCTCAAAAATACAAGAATTTAGGAGAAATAGTATAAGATAACAGAAAGAATATATTTAGCCAAAAATACTTAAACATTACAGAAACACTATGATTTAGAAAAATAATACAACATAGCAGAAATACTGTGATTTACAGGAGACACTGTGATGAACTATGAATATTGTAATTTTAAATTAATACTATGTTTTAGCACAAATACTATAATTTGACAGAAATACTATCATTTGGCAGAAATACTGTTTCAGCACAAATACTCTGGTTTAGCACAAATATTATAACATAGCAGAAATACAATTATATAGCAGAAATGCTATATTTAGAAAGAAAAATATAATATAGCAGAAATACTGTATTTAGCACAAGTACCAAAAAGTAGCAGAAATACTATGATTTAGCAGAAATACTATGATTGAGCAGAAGTACTAAGATTTAGTAAAAGTACTTTGATTTAACAGAATTACAATTATGGAGGAGTAATACTTTAAAATGGGAGAAATAGCCTAAAGGGAAGAGTATTTGTGCCATGTAGTGTTAACAAGAATGGGAGGTCCATATTAGAAAAGCTGGTAAAATCATAAAAGTTTGCAGAATTGTAATAAATGATGAATATGAATTACTGGTCTGTGACAGTGTATTAATTTGTAGGAAAAAAACATGTTGACCAAGGTGGAATCGAACCCACGATCTTTGGCTTGCAGACCCGTGTCATTGCCAACTGCACCACTGGGAAAGAGAGCAGCCGCTTTGAAAAACAGGGTGATGAGCAGTCAGAATTAGATCGCGGTGAGAGGCGAAAAACGCCGTTTTTTGGAGTTACAAAACGTTGTGTAACTCAAAAACTAGGTGGACTAGAAGCATAATTCTTGTACTGGGTGAATCAGCGGACTTTGGTGTACTTTGACTGCGATTTTCATTGCTCTATGTACATCCGTCGCTGAGATATGACGAGAGAGGAAACGGAAAACCTCAGATATGATTGGCTGGCTGGGAGGCCGTGCAGGCCCTGATATGTGATATGTGTCTGAGTCCTCACAGAGGATTGGCTGCCTGGCAGAAATATATAGAAATAGTATGATTAAGCATAAATACTACATTTAGCAGAAATACTATAGTAAGCACAAATCCTATAAAAAGCAGAATGAGTATATTAAGCACAAATCCTATAAAAAGCAGAAATACTATATTAAGCACAAATCCTATTAAAAGCAGAAATAGTATGATTTAGCACAATAGTAATAAGTTAAACAGAAAAATCGGAAAAGCAAAATGGACAGCTGAAAAAATGCTGAACATGCTGAGGGTCCCTCAAATATACTTGTTAAATGAAAAAAATCTGCAAGAAAAATATATAACAGCCACACAATCAGAAATATGTACACATAAGGAAACACACATGCACAGAGAGACACACACACAAGATCCAATTCAGTCAACCAGTCTAAATATATTGAATTTGAAGCTTAGAATGAGGTCATCCCATTGAAAGCCTTTCTCTCTCTCTCCCTCTTTCTGTCACACACACACACACACACACACACACACACACACACACACACACACACACACACACACAGGGAGAGAGAAGTAAGTTTCTAGGTCAGCCTGGGAGCTGCTGAATTTGAATCCACCAATCAGAGAGCCTGTGCACTTTTTCCCGCCAAAACAGGTGCCTCTGTTTACACACGCAGCACAGAGAGAGACACAGGATTTTTGCAGTCTATTTCTCATAGTGACGACTCCCCTCAAACAAATGACCATAATTTCCTAACCGTAGGGGCTAGAACGGTCATTCTTACACCGTTTTGTTCAGAAGAGATGGGGGAATCTTCAAGTGTTGACAATTTATCATTAAAATATGAATTTTTAGAGATATATGACATGGATGACTTGTTGACTTAGAAGCCATGAATTCCCCAATATGCAAATTTGAATGCCTGGAGCCCACATACATGATTGGCTGGCTGGGAAGCTGTGCAGGCCCTGATTTGTGGATTTGAATTCCTCAGCCCTCAGATATGATTGGCTGGCTTAGAAGCCATGAAGGCCCCAATATGCAAATTTGTATTCCTCAGACCACATATATGATTGGCTGGGAAACCGTGCAGGCCCTGATTTGAAAATTTGAATGTCTCAGTCCTCACAGAGGATTGGCTGCCTGGGGACCTGGCAGAAATATATAGAAATACTATGATTAAGCATAAATACTACATTTAGTAGAAATACTATGTTTTAGCACAAATCCTATAAAAAGCAGAAATACTATAATTTAGCAGAAATACTATATTAAGCACAAATCCTATAAAAAGCAGAAATACTATATTAGGCACAAATCCTATAAAAAGCAGAAATACTATATTAGGCACAAATAGTATAAAAAGCAGAAATACTATAATTTAGCTGAAATACTATGTTAGGCACAAATCCTATAAAAAGAATAAATACTATAATTTAGCAGAAATACTATATTAGGCACAAATCTTATGAAAAGCAGAAATAGTATGATTTAGCAGAATAGTAATAACTTACAAAATTACAAATATGGAGGCATATTGAAACACAAATGCACAGAGGGACACACAAACACAGGCTCTAATCCAGTCAACCAGTCTAACTATATTCAATTTAAATCCTACAATGACATGCTGCCAAATAAGGGCAGGGTCCTCTCTCTCCCACTAAACACAAACACACACACACACACACACACACAGGGAGAGAGCTGCCGAATTTAAATCCACCAATCAGAGTGGCTGTTTACGCTTTCCCGCCAAAACAGGTGCATCTTTTTACACACGCAGCAAGGAGAGGCACAGGATTATTGCAGTCTATTTCTCATAGTGACGACTCCCCTCAAACAAATGACCATAATTTCCTAACCGTAGGGACTAGAACGGTCATTCTTACACCGTTTTGTTCAGAAGAGATGGGGGAATCTTCCAGTGTTAACAATATATCATTAAAATATGAATTATTAAAGATATTTGACTTCTAATGCACCATAACTGAGTAGAGCGAAGCAAAAACTGCCTTGACTTGCCCTCAAACAACGCTTTGTAACTCGAAATCTATTTGGAGTATAGATATCATTCTTTCACCGTAAGAGACAGCAGGCTTTGGTGAACAGTCATGGAAATTTTCAGGTCTCTGTGGAAATCCAACAAAAAGTTATGACGAGAGAAAAAAGTGGTTCATTTCCAGGGTTTGAAATCTGAAGAAATCTGAGCGAAGGACAAATTTCCTACCCTCAAACAAGTCCAACTCATTTCAGAACGGTAATAGGTGAGAAAGAAATTCTTGAATTGTGAGCGTCAGGGGTGTCTGAAGATATTCGGGGACAAGCCTCATGTCTTAACTTTGCTTCGTTAAGGAGATATGACGATTCGAATATGCCTCTAATTACAGAAAGCCAGCGATGATTTTGAACAAGCTCTCCATTGACTTTATATGGAGAGTTTTGAGACCTTGTGTTGGTCTGAGGAGATTTGCCAAAATTCTATAAATCCCACAACAATGATAGTGACATTTTCTGAAAGCCAGCAAAAATACCTACGTTTTGATGTATAATTTGTGGAAGTTGAGTGAAAATTGAGCAAGTAGCAAGAAGTTGTTCGGACATGAAGTGAAAATTGCAAAACCTTCAGTGACACACTGGAAGCCAAGAGCATAGCAACCATAACAACGCATGTATTTTGTGAAAAATCACAATTGTGCAACTCAAAACTTTAAGAGGCATAAAAGTAAAACGGTAAAAGATTTGAAAAAGATGAATCATACCTGAATAGCCCAATAATTTGTGAACATTTTAAAGTTTGAATGGTTGTTCTAGGTGAACGTATGAGGAAGTAGTTAAGTTTCAAAAACAAGCAAAATTTAGCAGAATTTTGGAAGTTTCCCATTCATTTCAATGGGACAAATTAAAGGAAAAAAGCTTAATATTTTAAAAAGTATAATAGCAAAAAATAGCAAAAATCATAGCGATGTTTAGCAGAAATAGCAGAATAGTATAAAATTTGAACGGTGAAAATAGCATAAAAATTGTGGAAGTAGTTAAGTGCCAAAGAAAGCACAAAAAGTGGCAACTAGAATAATAATAACTAGAAAAATTTGCATTTCCTGCGAAAATGCAGTGTGGATGCTTAAAGCTGAAGCTGTATGCAAAAACTAGCTGAAAAAGCTGAAAAGTTGCAGAAATTGTAAAAACTTTGCAGAAGCAAAAGAAGTTTGCTAAAATGGAATAACTTAGCAGAACTGCAATATCTTAGAGGAAACATAATACTTGGCAGAGATACAATAGCATAGCAGAATTTAGCAGAAATATTGTAACTTACCAGAAACATGATAACTTCTCAAAAATACAAGAATTTAGGAGAAATAGTATAAGATAACAGAAAGAATATATTTAGCCAAAAATACTTAAACATTACAGAAACACTATGATTTAGAAAAATAGTACAACAGAGCAGAAATATTGTGATTTACCAGAGACACTGTGATGAACTATGAATATTGTAATTTTAAATTAAGACTATGTTTTAGCACAAATATTATAATTTGGCAGAAATACTATAATTTAGCAGAAATACTATATTAAGCACAAATCCTATAAAAAGCAGAAATGGTATGATTAAGCACAAATACTACATTTAGTAGAAATACTTTGTTTTAGCACAAATCCCATAAAAAGCAGAAATACTGTACTATGATTTAGTAGAAAAACTATAATTAATCAGAAATACTAAATTTAGCAGAAATACTATATTAAGCACAAATCCTATAAAAGCAGAAATAGTATATTAAGCACAAATCTTATAAAATAGCAGAAATAGTGTGATTTAGCACAATAGTAATAAGTTAAACAGAAAAATTGGAAAAGCAAAATGGACAGCTGAAAAAATGCTGAACATGCTGAGGGTCCCTCAAATATACTTGTTAAATGACAAAAATCTGCAAAAAAATTTATTACAGCCACACAATCACAAATATGTACACATGAGGAAACACACATGCACAGAGAGACCCACACACAAGATCCAATTCAGTCAACCAGTCTAAATATATTGAATTTAAATCTTAGAATGAGATCATCCCATTAAAAGCCTCACACACACACACACACACACACACACACACACACACACACACACACACAGAGAGAGAGAGAGAAGTAAGTTTCTAGGTCAGCCTGGGAGCTGGTGAATTTGAATCCACCAATCAGAGAGGCTGTGCACTTTTCCCCACCAAAACAGGTGCATCTGTTTACACACGCAGCAGCACAGAGAGACACAGGATTTTTGCAGTCTATTTCTCATAGTGACGACTCCCCTCAAACAAATGACCGTAATTTCCTAACCGTAGGGGCTAGAACGGTCATTCTTACACCGTTTTGTTCAGAAGAGATGGGGGAATCTTCAAGTGTTGACAATTTAATATTAAAATATGAATTTTTAGAGATATATGACATGGATGACTTGTTGACTTAGAAGCCACGAATTCCCCAATATGCAAATTTGAATGCCTGAGACCACATATGTGATTGGCTGGCTGGGAAGCCGTGCAGGCCCTGATTTGTGGATTTGAATTCCTCAGCCCTCAGATATGATTGGCTGGCTTAGAAGCCACGAAGGCCCCAATATGCAAATTTGAATGCCTCAGGACACTTATTTGATTGGCTGGGAAACTGTGCAGGCCCTGATTTGAAAATTTGAATGTCTCAGTCCTCACAGAGGATTGGCTGCCTGGGGACCTGGCAGAAATATATAGAAATACTATTATTAAGCATAAATACTACATTTAGTAGAAATACTATGTTTTAGCACAAATACTATAAAAAGAAGAAAAACTATAATTTAGCAGAAATACTATAATTTAGAACAAATAGTATAAAAAGCAGAAATACTATAATTTAGCAGAAATACTATGTTAGGCACAAATCCTATAAAAAGCAGAAATACTATAATTTAGCAGAAATACTATGTTAGGCACAAATCCTATAAAAAGCAGAAATACTATAATTTAGCAGAAATACTATATTAGGCATAAATCCTATGAAAAGCAGAAATAGTATGATTTAGCAGAAATACTGTATTTAGCACAAGTACCGAAAAGTACCAGAAATACTATGATTTAGCAGAATAGTAATAACTTATTGAAACACAAATGCACAGAGGGACACACAAACACAGGCTCTAATCCAGTCAACCAGTCTAACTATGTTCAATTTAAATCCTACAACGACATGCTGTCAAATAAGGGCAGGGTCCTCTCTCTCCCACTAAACACACAAACACACACACACACACACACACACACACACACACACACACACAGGGAGAGAGGACTAAGTTTCTAGGTCAGCCTGGGAGCTGCTGAATTTGAATCCACCAATCAGAGAGGCTGTTTACGTTTTCCCGCCAAAACAGGTGCATCTTTTTACACACGCAGCAGCACAGAGAGACATAGACCTGCTTCTTTCAGTTTATTTCACATAGTGAGGATTCCCCTCAAACAAATGACCATAATTTCCTAACCATAGGGGCTAGAGCGGTCATTCTTACACCGTTTTGTTCAGAAGAGATGGGGGAATCTTCAAGTGTTGACAATGTATCATTAAAATATGAATTTTTAGAGATATATGACATGGATGACTTGTTGACTTAGAAGCCACGAATTCCCCAATATGCAAATTTGAATACCTGGAGCCCACATACATGATTGGCTGGCTGGGAAGCTGTGCAGGCCCTGATTTGTGGATTTGAATTCCTCAGCCCTCAGATATGATTGGCTGGCTTAGAAGCCATGAAGGCCCCAATATGCAAATTTGAATGCCTCAGGACACATATATGATTGGCTGGGAAGCCGTGCAGGCCCTGATTTGAAAATTTGAATTTCTCAGTCCTCACAGAGGATTGGCTGCCTGGGGACCTGGCAGAAATATATAGAAATACTATGATTAAGCATAAATACTACATTTAGTAGAAATACTATGTTTTAGCACAAATACTATAAAAAGCAGAAATACTATAATTTAGCAGAAATACTATATTAAGCACAAATCCTATAAAAAGCAGAAATAGGATGATTAAGCATAAACACTACATTTAGTAGAAATACTATGTTTGAGCAAAAATCCTATAAAAAGCAGAAATACTATATTAGGCACAAATCCCATAAAAAGCAGAAATAGTATGATTAAGCATAAATACTACATTTAGTAGAAATACTATGTTTTAGCACAAATAGTATAAAAAGCAGAAATATTGTAATTTAGCAGAAATACTATATTAGGCACAAATCTTATAAAATAGCAGAAATAGTATGATTTAGCACAATAGTAATCAGTTAAACAGAAAAATTGGAAAAGCAAAATGGACAGCTGAAAAAATGCTGAACATGCTGAGGGTCCCTCAAATATACTTGTTAAATGAAAAAATCAGCAAAAAAAATGCACAGGGAGAGAGAAGTAAGTTTCTAGGTCAGCCTGGGAGCTGCTGAATTTGAATCCACCAATCAGAGAGCCTGTGTACTTTTTCCCGCCAAAACATGTGCCTCTTTTTACACACGCAGCACAGAGAGGCACAGGATTATTGCAGCCTATTTCTCATAGTGAGGACTCCCCTCAAACAAATGACCATAATTTCCAAACCGTAGGGGCTAGAGCGGTCATTCTTACACCGTTTTGTTCAGAAGAGATGGGGGAATCTTCCAGTGTTTACAATTTATCATTAAAATATGAATTATTAAAGATATTTGACTTGTAATGCACCATAACTGAGTAGAGCGAAGCAAAAACTGCCTTGACTTGCCCTCAAACAACGCTTTCTAACTCGAAATCTATTTGGAGTATCGATATCATTCTTTCACCGTAAGAGACAGCAGGCTTTGGTGAACAATCATGGAAATTTTCAGGTCTCTGTGGAAATCCAACAAAAAGTTATGACGAGAGAAAAAAGTGGTTCATTTCCACAGTTTGAAATCTGAAGAAATCTGAGCGAAGGACGAATTTCCTACCCTCAAACAAGTCCAACTCATTTCAGAACGGTAATAGGTGAGAAAGAAATTCTTGAATTGTGAGCGTCAGGGGTGTCTGAAGATATTCGGGGACAAGCCTCATGTCTTAACTTTGCTTCGTTAAGGAGATATGACGATTCGAATATGCCTCTCATTACAGAAATCCAGCGGTGATTTTGAACAAGCTCTCCATTCACTTTATATGGAGAGTTTTCTGACCTTGTGTTAGTCTGAGGAGATTTGCAAAAATTCTATAAATCCCACAACAATGATAGTGACATTTTCTGAAAGCCAGCAAAAATACCTACGTTTTGATGTATAATTTGTGGAAGTTGAGTGAAAATTGAGCAAGTAGCAAGAAGTTGTTCGGACATGAAGTGAAAATTGCAAAACCTTCAGTGGCACACTGGAAGCCAAGAGCATAGCAACCATAACAACGCATGTATTTTGTGAAAAATCACAATTTTGCAACTCAAAACTTTAAGAGGCATAAAAGTAAAACAGTAAAACATTTGAAAAAGCTGAATCATACCTGAATAGCCCAATAATTTGTGAACATTTTAAAGTTTGAATGGTTGTTCTAGGTGAAAATATGAGGAAGTAGTTAAGTTTCAAAAACAAGCAAATTTTAGCAGAATTGCAGAAGTTTCCCATTCATTTCAATGGGACAAATTAAAGGAAAAAAGCTTAATATTTTAAAAAGTATAATAGTTAAAAATAGCAAAAATCGTAGCGTAAATTAGCAGAAATAGCAGAATAGTTTAAAATTTGAACGGTGAAAATCGGCTGAAAATTGTGGAAGTAGTTAAGTGCCAAAAAGTGTACGGAAGCAACTAGAATAATAATAATAACTAGAAAAATTTGCATTTCCTGCGAAAATGCAGTGTGGATGCTTAAAGCTGAAGCTGTATGCAAAAAGTAGCTGAAAAAGCTGAAAAGTTGCAGAAATTGTAAAAACTTTGCAGAAGCAAAAGAAGTTTGCTAAAATGGAATAACTTAGCAGAACTGCAATATCTTAGAGGAAACATAATACTTGGCAGAAATACAATAGCATAGCAGAATTTAGCAGAAATATTGTAACTTACCAGAAACATGATAACTTCTCAAAAATACAAGAATTTAGGAGAAATAGTATAAGATAACAGAAAGAATATATTTAGCCAAAAATACTTAAACATTACAGAAACACTATGATTTAGAAAAATAGTACAACAGAGCAGAAATATTGTGATTTACCAGAGACACTGTGATGAACTATGAATATTGTAATTTTAAATTAAGACTATGTTTTAGCACAAATATTATAATTTGGCAGAAATACTATAATTTAGCAGAAATACTATATTAAGCACAAATCCTATAAAAAGCAGAAATGGTATGATTAAGCATAAATACTACATTTAGTAGAAATACTTTGTTTTAGCACAAATCCCATAAAAAGCAGAAATACTGTACTATGATTTAGTAGAAAGACTATAATTAATCAGAAATACTAAATTTAGCAGAAATACTATATTAAGCACAAATCCTATGAAAAGCAGAAATAGTATATTAAGCACAAATCTTATAAAATAGCAGAAATAGTGTGATTTAGCACAATAGTAATAAGTTAAACAGAAAAATTGGAAAAGCAAAATGGACAGCTGAAAAAATGCTGAACATGCTGAGGTTCCCTCAAATATACTTGTTAAATGACAAAAATCAGCAAAAAAATTTATGACTGCCACACAATTACAAATATGTACACATGAGGAAACACACATGCACAGAGAGACACACACACAAGATCCAATTCAGTCAACCAGTCTAAATATATTGAATTTGAATCTTACAATGGGATCATCCCATTAAAAGGCTTTCTCTCTCTCTCTCTCTCTCTCTCTCTCTCTCTCACACACACACACACACACACACAGGGAGAGAGAAGTAAGTTTCTAGGTCAGCCTGGGAGCTGGTGAATTTGAATCCACCAATCAGAGAGGCTGTGCACTTTTCCCCACCAAAACAGGTGCATCTGTTTACACACGCAGCAGCACAGAGAGACACAGGATTTTTGCAGTCTATTTCTCATAGTGACGACTCCCCTCAAACAAATGACCGTAATTTCCTAACCGTAGGGGCTAGAACGGTCATTCTTACACCGTTTTGTTCAGAAGAGATGGGGGAATCTTCAAGTGTTGACAATTTATCATTAAAATATGAATTTTTAGAGATATATGACATGGATGACTTGTTGACTTAGAAGCCACGAATTCCCCAATATGCAAATTTGAATGTCTGAGACCACATATGTGATTGGCTGGCTGGGAAGCCGTGCAGGCCCTGATTTGTGGATTTGAATTCCTCAGCCCTCAGATATGATTGGCTGGCTTAGAAGCCACGAAGGCCCCAATATGCAAATTTGAATGCCTCAGGACACTTATTTGATTGGCTGGGAAACTGTGCAGGCCCTGATTTGAAAATTTGAATGTCTCAGTCCTCACAGAGGATTGGCTGCCTGGGGACCTGGCAGAAATATATAGAAATACTATTATTAAGCATAAATACTACATTTAGTAGAAATACTATGTTTTAGCACAAATACTATAAAAAGAAGAAAAACTATAATTTAGCAGAAATACTATATTAAGCACAAATCCTATAAAAAGCAGAAATACTATAATTTAGAACAAATAGTATAAAAAGCAGAAATACTATAATTTAGCAGAAATACTATGTTAGGCACAAATCCTATAAAAAGCAGAAATACTATAATTTAGCAGAAATACTATATTAGGCACAAATCCTATAAAAAGCAGAAATACTATAATTTAGCAGAAATACTATATTAGGCATAAATCCTATGAAAAGCAGAAATAGTATGATTTAGCAGAAATACTGTATTTAGCACAAGTACCGAAAAGTACCAGAAATACTATGATTTAGCAGAATAGTAATAACTTATTGAAACACAAATGCACAGAGGGACACACAAACACAGGCTCTAATCCAGTCAACCAGTCTAACTATGTTCAATTTAAATCCTACAATGACATGCTGCCAAATAAGGGCAGGGTCCTCTCTCTCCCACTAAACACACACACACACACACACACACACACACACAAACACACACACACACACACACACACACACACACAGGGAGAGAGGACTAAGTTTCTAGGTCAGCCTGGGAGCTGCTGAATTTGAATCCACCAATCAGAGAGGCTGTTTACGTTTTCCCGCCAAAACAGGTGCATCTTTTTACACACGCAGCACAGAGACATAGACCTGCTTCTTTCAGTTTATTTCACATAGTGAGGATTCCCCTCAAACAAATGACCATAATTTCCTAACCATAGGGGCTAGAGCGGTCATTCTTACACCGTTTTGTTCAGAAGAGATGGGGGAATCTTCAAGTGTTGACAATTTATCATTAAAATATGAATTTTTAGAGATATATGACATGGATGACTTGTTGACTTAGAAGCCACGAATTCCCCAATATGCAAATTTGAATACCTGGAGCCCACATACATGATTGGCTGGCTGGGAAGCTGTGCAGGCCCTGATTTGTGGATTTGAATTCCTCAGCCCTCAGATATGATTGGCTGGCTTAGAAGCCATGAAGGCCCCAATATGCAAATTTGAATGCCTCAGGACACATATATGATTGGCTGGGAAACCGTGCAGGCCCTGATTTGAAAATTTGAATGTCTAAGTCCTCACAGAGGATTGGCTGCCTGGGGACCTGGCAGAAATATATAGAAATATATAGAAATACTATGATTAAGCATAAATACTACATTTAGTAGAAATACTATGTTTTAGCACAAATACTATAAAAAGCAGAAATACTATAATTTAGCAGAAATACTATATTAAGCACAAATCCTATAAAAAGCAGAAATGGTATGATTAAGCATAAATACTACATTTAGTAGAAATACTTTGTTTTAGCACAAATCCCATAAAAAGCAGAAATACTGTACTATGATTTAGTAGAAAGACTATAATTAATCAGAAATACTAAATTTAGCAGAAATACTATATTAAGCACAAATCCTATGAAAAGCAGAAATAGTATGATTAAGCATAAATACTACATTTAGCAGAAATACTATATTAAGCACAAATCTTATAAAAAGCAGAAATACTATATTAAGCACAAATCCTATAAAAGCAGAAATAGTATATTAAGCACAAATCTTATAAAATAGCAGAAATAGTATGATTTAGCACAATAGTAATAACTTAAACAGAAAAATTGGAAAAGCAAAATGGACAGCTGAAAAAATGCTGAACATGCTGAGGTTCCCTCAAATATACTTGTTAAATGACAAAAATCAGCAAAAAAATTTATGACTGCCACACAATTACAAATATGTACACATGAGGAAACACACATGCACAGAGAGACCCACACACAAGATCCAATTCAGTCAACCAGTCTAAATATATTGAATTTGAATCTTACAATGGGATCATCCCATTAAAAGGCTTTCTCTCTCTCTCTCTCTCTCTCTCTGTCACACACACACACACACACACACACACACACACACACACACACACACACACACAGGGAGAGAGAAGTAAGTTTCTAGGTCAGCCTGGGAGCTGCTGAATTTGAATCCACCAATCAGAGAGGCTGTGCACTTTTCCCCACCAAAACAGGTGCATCTGTTTACACACGCAGCAGCACAGAGAGACACAGGATTATTGCAGTCTATTTCTCATAGTGACGACTCCCCTCAAACAAATGACCGTAATTTCCTAACCGTAGGGGCTAGAACGGTCATTCTTACACCGTTTTGTTCAGAAGAGATGGGGGAATCTTCAAGTGTTGACAATTTAATATTAAAATATGAATTTTTAGAGATATATGACATGGATGACTTGTTGACTTAGAAGCCACGAATTCCCCAATATGCAAATTTGAATGCCTGAGACCACATATGTGATTGGCTGGCTGGGAAGCCGTGCAGGCCCTGATTTGTGGATTTGAATTCCTCAGCCCTCAGATATGATTGGCTGGCTTAGAAGCCACGAAGGCCCCAATATGCAAATTTGAATGCCTCAGGACACTTATTTGATTGGCTGGGAAACTGTGCAGGCCCTGATTTGAAAATTTGAATGTCTCAGTCCTCACAGAGGATTGGCTGCCTGGGGACCTGGCAGAAATATATAGAAATACTATTATTAAGCATAAATACTACATTTAGTAGAAATACTATGTTTTAGCACAAATACTATAAAAAGAAGAAAAACTATAATTTAGCAGAAATACTATATTAAGCACAAATCCTATAAAAAGCAGAAATACTATAATTTAGAACAAATAGTATAAAAAGCAGAAATACTATAATTTAGCAGAAATACTATGTTAGGCACAAATCCTATAAAAAGCAGAAATACTATAATTTAGCAGAAATACTATGTTAGGCACAAATCCTATAAAAAGCAGAAATACTATAATTTAGCAGAAATACTATATTAGGCATAAATCCTATGAAAAGCAGAAATAGTATGATTTAGCAGAAATACTGTATTTAGCACAAGTACCGAAAAGTACCAGAAATACTATGATTTAGCAGAATAGTAATAACTTATTGAAACACAAATGCACAGAGGGACACACAAACACAGGCTCTAATCCAGTCAACCAGTCTAACTATGTTCAATTTAAATCCTACAATGACATGCTGCCAAATAAGGGCAGGGTCCTCTCTCTCCCACTAAACACACACACACACACACACACACACACACACACACACACACACACACACACACACACACACACACACACACACAGGGAGAGAGGACTAAGTTTCTAGGTCAGCCTGGGAGCTGCTGAATTTGAATCCACCAATCAGAGAGGCTGTTTACGTTTTCCCGCCAAAACAGGTGCATCTTTTTACACACGCAGCACAGAGACATAGACCTGCTTCTTTCAGTTTATTTCACATAGTGAGGATTCCCCTCAAACAAATGACCATAATTTCCTAACCATAGGGGCTAGAGCGGTCATTCTTACACCGTTTTGTTCAGAAGAGATGGGGGAATCTTCAAGTGTTGACAATTTATCATTAAAATATGAATTTTTAGAGATATATGACATGGATGACTTGTTGACTTAGAAGCCACGAATTCCCCAATATGCAAATTTGAATACCTGGAGCCCACATACATGATTGGCTGGCTGGGAAGCTGTGCAGGCCCTGATTTGTGGATTTGAATTCCTCAGCCCTCAGATATGATTGGCTGGCTTAGAAGCCATGAAGGCCCCAATATGCAAATTTGAATGCCTCAGGACACATATATGATTGGCTGGGAAACCGTGCAGGCCCTGATTTGAAAATTTGAATGTCTAAGTCCTCACAGAGGATTGGCTGCCTGGGGACCTGGCAGAAATATATAGAAATATATAGAAATACTATGATTAAGCATAAATACTACATTTAGTAGAAATACTATGTTTTAGCACAAATACTATAAAAAGCAGAAATACTATAATTTAGCAGAAATACTATATTAAGCACAAATCCTATAAAAAGCAGAAATAGGATGATTAAGCATAAACACTACATTTAGTAGAAATATTATGTTTGAGCAAAAATCCTATAAAAAGCAGAAATACTATATTAGGCACAAATCCCATAAAAAGCAGAAATAGTATGATTAAGCATAAATACTACATTTAGTAGAAATACTATGTTTTAGCACAAATAGTATAAAAAGCAGAAATACTGTAATTTAGCAGAAATACTATATTAGGCACAAATCTTATAAAATAGCAGAAACAGTATGATTTAGCACAATAGTAATAAGTTAAACAGAAAAATTGGAAAAGCAAAATGGACAGCTGAAAAAATGCTGAACATGCTGAGGGTCCCTCAAATATACTTGTTAAATGAAAAAATCAGCAAAAAAATGCACAGGGAGAGAGAAGTAAGTTTCTAGGTCAGCCTGGGAGCTGCTGAATTTGAATCCACCAATCAGAGAGCCTGTGTACTTTTTCCCGCCAAAACATGTGCCTCTTTTTACACACGCAGCACAGAGAGGCACAGGATTATTGCAGCCTATTTCTCATAGTGAGGACTCCCCTCAAACAAATGACCATAATTCCCAAACCGTAGGGGCTAGAGCGGTCATTCTTACACCGTTTTGTTCAGAAGAGATGGGGGAATCTTCCAGTGTTTACAATTTATCATTAAAATATGAATTATTAAAGATATTTGACTTGTAATGCACCATAACTGAGTAGAGCGAAGCAAAAACTGCCTTGACTTGCCCTCAAACAACGCTTTGTAACTCGAAATCTATTTGGAGTATCGATATCATTCTTTCACCGTAAGAGACAGCAGGCTTTGGTGAACAGTCATGGAAATTTTCAGGTCTCTGTGGAAATCCAAAAAAAAATTATGACGAGAGAAAAAAGTGGTTCATTTCCAGAGTTTTAAATCTGAAGAAATCTGAGCGAAGGACGAATTTCCTACCCTCAAACAAGTCCAACTCATTTCAGAACGGTAATAGGTGAGAAAGAAATTCTTGAATTGTGAGCGTCAGGGGTGTCTGAAAATATTCGGGGACAAGCCTCATGTCTTAAAGTCGCTTCGTTAAGGAGATATGACGATTCGAATATGCCTCTCATTACAGAAATCCAGCGATGATTTTGAACAAGCTCTCCATTGACTTTATATGGAGAGTTTTGAGACCTTGTGTTGGTCTGAGGAGATTTGCAAAAATTCTATAAATCCCACAACAATGATAGTGACATTTTCTGAAAGCCAGCAAAAATACCTACGTTTTGATGTATAATTTGTGGAAGTTGAGTGAAAATTGAGCAAGTAGCAAGAAGTTGTTCGGACATGAAGTGAAAATTGCAAAACCTTCAGTGGCACACTGGAAGCCAAGAGCATAGCAACCATAACAACGCATGTATTTTGTGAAAAATCACAATTTTGCAACTCAAAACTTTAAGAGGCATAAAAGTAAAACAGTAAAACATTTGAAAAAGCTGAATCATACCTGAATAGCCCAATAATTTGTGAACATTTTAAAGTTTGAATGGTTGTTCTAGGTGAAAATATGAGGAAGTAGTTAAGTTTCAAAAACAAGCAAATTTTAGCAGAATTGCAGAAGTTTCCCATTCATTTCAATGGGACAAATTAAAGGAAAAAAGCTTAATATTTTAAAAAGTATAATAGTTAAAAATAGCAAAAATCGTAGCGTAAATTAGCAGAAATAGCAGAATAGTTTAAAATTTGAACGGTGAAAATCGGCTGAAAATTGTGGAAGTAGTTAAGTGCCAAAAAGTGTACGGAAGCAACTAGAATAATAATAATAATAATAAAGAATAAAGAGAAACAGGAACTCAATAGTGTGGATGCTTAAAGCATCCACACAATAACTAGAAAAATTTGCATTTCCTGCGAAAATGCAGTGTGGATGCTTAAAGCTGAAGCTGTATGCAAAAAGTAGCTGAAAAAGCTGAAAAGTTGCAGAAATTGTAAAAACTTTGCAGAAGCAAAGGAACTTTGCTAAAATGGAATAACTTAGCAGAACTGCAATATCTTAGAGGAAACATAATACTTGGCAGAGATACAATAGCATAGCAGAATTTAGCAGAAATATTGTAACTTACCAGAAACATGATAACTTCTCAAAAATACAAGAATTTAGGAGAAATAGTATAAGATAACAGAAAGAATATATTTAGCCAAAAATACTTAAACATTACAGAAACACTATGATTTAGAAAAATAGTACAACAGAGCAGAAATATTGTGATTTACCAGAGACACTGTGATGAACTATGAATATTGTAATTTTAAATTAAGACTATGTTTTAGCACAAATATTATAATTTGGCAGAAATACTATAATTTAGCAGAAATACTATATTAAGCACAAATCCTATAAAAAGCAGAAATGGTATGATTAAGCATAAATACTACATTTAGTAGAAATACTTTGTTTTAGCACAAATCCCATAAAAAGCAGAAATACTGTACTATGATTTAGTAGAAAGACTATAATTAATCAGAAATACTAAATTTAGCAGAAATACTATATTAAGCACAAATCCTATGAAAAGCAGAAATAGTATGATTAAGCATAAATACTACATTTAGCAGAAATACTATATTAAGCACAAATCTTATAAAAAGCAGAAATACTATATTAAGCACAAATCCTATAAAAGCAGAAATAGTATATTAAGCACAAATCTTATAAAATAGCAGAAATAGTGTGATTTAGCACAATAGTAATAAGTTAAACAGAAAAATTGGAAAAGCAAAATGGACAGCTGAAAAAATGATGAACATGCTGAGGTTCCCTCAAATATACTTGTTAAATGACAAAAATCTGCAAAAAAATTTATGACTGCCACACAATTACAAATATGTACACATGAGGAAACACACATGCACAGAGAGACACACACACAAGATCCAATTCAGTCAACCAGTCTAAATATATTGAATTTGAATCTTACAATGGGATCATCCCATTAAAAGGCTTTCTCTCTCTCTCTCTCTCTGTCACACACACACACACACACACACACACACACACACACACACACACACACACACACAGGGAGAGAGAAGTAAGTTTCTAGGTCAGCCTGGGAGCTGGTGAATTTGAATCCACCAATCAGAGAGGCTGTGCACTTTTCCCCACCAAAACAGGTGCATCTGTTTACACACGCAGCAGCACAGAGAGACACAGGATTTTTGCAGTCTATTTCTCATAGTGACGACTCCCCTCAAATAAATGACCGTAATTTCCTAACTGTAGGGGCTAGAACGGTCATTCTTACACCGTTTTGTTCAGAAGAGATGGGGGAATCTTCAAGTGTTGACAATTTAATATTAAAATATGAATTTTTAGAGATATATGACATGGATGACTTGTTGACTTAGAAGCCACGAATTCCCCAATATGCAAATTTGAATGCCTGAGACCACATATGTGATTGGCTGGCTGGGAAGCCGTGCAGGCCCTGATTTGTGGATTTGAATTCCTCAGCCCTCAGATATGATTGGCTGGCTTAGAAGCCACGAAGGCCCCAATATGCAAATTTGAATGCCTCAGGACACTTATTTGATTGGCTGGGAAACTGTGCAGGCCCTGATTTGAAAATTTGAATGTCTCAGTCCTCACAGAGGATTGGCTACCTGCGGACCTGGCAGAAATATATAGAAATACTATTATTAAGCATAAATACTACATTTAGTAGAAATACTATGTTTTAGCACAAATACTATAAAAAGAAGAAAAACTATAATTTAGCAGAAATACTATATTAAGCACAAATCCTATAAAAAGCAGAAATACTATAATTTAGAACAAATAGTATAAAAAGCAGAAATACTATAATTTAGCAGAAATACTATGTTAGGCACAAATCCTATAAAAAGCAGAAATACTATAATTTAGCAGAAATACTATGTTAGGCACAAATCCTATAAAAAGCAGAAATACTATAATTTAGCAGAAATACTATATTAGGCATAAATCCTATGAAAAGCAGAAATAGTATGATTTAGCAGAAATACTGTATTTAGCACAAGTACCGAAAAGTACCAGAAATACTATGATTTAGCAGAATAGTAATAACTTATTGAAACACAAATGCACAGAGGGACACACAAACACAGGCTCTAATCCAGTCAACCAGTCTAACTATGTTCAATTTAAATCCTACAATGACATGCTGCCAAATAAGGGCAGGGTCCTCTCTCTCCCACTAAACACACACACACACACACACACACACACACACACACACACACACACACACACACACACACACACACAGGGAGAGAGGACTAAGTTTCTAGGTCAGCCTGGGAGCTGCTGAATTTGAATCCACCAATCAGAGAGGCTGTTTACATTTTCCCGCCAAAACAGGTGCATCTTTTTACACACGCAGCACAGAGACATAGACCTGCTTCTTTCAGTTTATTTCACATAGTGAGGATTCCCCTCAAACAAATGACCATAATTTCCTAACCATAGGGGCTAGAGCGGTCATTCTTACACCGTTTTGTTCAGAAGAGATGGGGGAATCTTCAAGTGTTGACAATTTATCATTAAAATATGAATTTTTAGAGATATATGACATGGATGACTTGTTGACTTAGAAGCCACGAATTCCCCAATATGCAAATTTGAATACCTGGAGCCCACATACATGATTGGCTGGCTGGGAAGCTGTGCAGGCCCTGATTTGTGGATTTGAATTCCTCAGCCCTCAGATATGATTGGCTGGCTTAGAAGCCATGAAGGCCCCAATATGCAAATTTGAATGCCTCAGGACACATATATGATTGGCTGGGAAACCGTGCAGGCCCTGATTTGAAAATTTGAATGTCTAAGTCCTCACAGAGGATTGGCTGCCTGGGGACCTGGCAGAAATATATAGAAATACTATGATTAAGCATAAATACTACATTTAGTAGAAATACTATGTTTTAGCACAAATACTATAAAAAGCAGAAATACTATAATTTAGCAGAAATACTATATTAAGCACAAATCCTATAAAAAGCAGAAATAGGATGATTAAGCATAAACACTACATTTAGTAGAAATATTATGTTTGAGCAAAAATCCTATAAAAAGCAGAAATACTATATTAGGCACAAATCCCATAAAAAGCAGAAATAGTATGATTAAGCATAAATACTACATTTAGTAGAAATACTATGTTTTAGCACAAATAGTATAAAAAGCAGAAATACTGTAATTTAGCAGAAATACTATATTAGGCACAAATCTTATAAAATAGCAGAAACAGTATGATTTAGCACAATAGTAATAAGTTAAACAGAAAAATTGGAAAAGCAAAATGGACAGCTGAAAAAATGCTGAACATGCTGAGGGTCCCTCAAATATACTTGTTAAATGAAAAAATCAGCAAAAAAATGCACAGGGAGAGAGAAGTAAGTTTCTAGGTCAGCCTGGGAGCTGCTGAATTTGAATCCACCAATCAGAGAGCCTGTGTACTTTTTCCCGCCAAAACATGTGCCTCTTTTTACACACGCAGCACAGAGAGGCACAGGATTATTGCAGCCTATTTCTCATAGTGAGGACTCCCCTCAAACAAATGACCATAATTCCCAAACCGTAGGGGCTAGAGCGGTCATTCTTACACCGTTTTGTTCAGAAGAGATGGGGGAATCTTCCAGTGTTTACAATTTATCATTAAAATATGAATTATTAAAGATATTTGACTTGTAATGCACCATAACTGAGTAGAGCGAAGCAAAAACTGCCTTGACTTGCCCTCAAACAACGCTTTGTAACTCGAAATCTATTTGGAGTATCGATATCATTCTTTCACCGTAAGAGACAGCAGGCTTTGGTGAACAGTCATGGAAATTTTCAGGTCTCTGTGGAAATCCAAAAAAAAATTATGACGAGAGAAAAAAGTGGTTCATTTCCAGAGTTTTAAATCTGAAGAAATCTGAGCGAAGGACGAATTTCCTACCCTCAAACAAGTCCAACTCATTTCAGAACGGTAATAGGTGAGAAAGAAATTCTTGAATTGTGAGCGTCAGGGGTGTCTGAAAATATTCGGGGACAAGCCTCATGTCTTAAAGTCGCTTCGTTAAGGAGATATGACGATTCGAATATGCCTCTCATTACAGAAATCCAGCGATGATTTTGAACAAGCTCTCCATTGACTTTATATGGAGAGTTTTGAGACCTTGTGTTGGTCTGAGGAGATTTGCAAAAATTCTATAAATCCCACAACAATGATAGTGACATTTTCTGAAAGCCAGCAAAAATACCTACGTTTTGATGTATAATTTGTGGAAGTTGAGTGAAAATTGAGCAAGTAGCAAGAAGTTGTTCGGACATGAAGTGAAAATTGCAAAACCTTCAGTGGCACACTGGAAGCCAAGAGCATAGCAACCATAACAACGCATGTATTTTGTGAAAAATCACAATTTTGCAACTCAAAACTTTAAGAGGCATAAAAGTAAAACAGTAAAACATTTGAAAAAGCTGAATCATACCTGAATAGCCCAATAATTTGTGAACATTTTAAAGTTTGAATGGTTGTTCTAGGTGAAAATATGAGGAAGTAGTTAAGTTTCAAAAACAAGCAAATTTTAGCAGAATTGCAGAAGTTTCCCATTCATTTCAATGGGACAAATTAAAGGAAAAAAGCTTAATATTTTAAAAAGTATAATAGTTAAAAATAGCAAAAATCGTAGCGTAAATTAGCAGAAATAGCAGAATAGTTTAAAATTTGAACGGTGAAAATCGGCTGAAAATTGTGGAAGTAGTTAAGTGCCAAAAAGTGTACGGAAGCAACTAGAATAATAATAATAATAATAAAGAATAAAGAGAAACAGGAACTCAATAGTGTGGATGCTTAAAGCATCCACACAATAATAATAATAATAATAAAGAATAAAGAGAAACAGGAACTCAATAGTGTGGATGCTTAAAGCATCCACACAATAACTAGAAAAATTTGCATTTCCTGCGAAAATGCAGTGTGGATGCTTAAAGCTGAAGCTGTATGCAAAAAGTAGCTGAAAAAGCTGAAAAGTTGCAGAAATTGTAAAAACTTTGCAGAAGCAAAAGAAGTTTGCTAAAATGGAATAACTTAGCAGAACTGCAATATCTTAGAGGAAACATAATACTTGGCAGAAATACAATAGCATAGCAGAATTTAGCAGAAATATTGTAACTTACCAGAAACATGATAACTTCTCAAAAATACAAGAATTTAGGAGAAATAGTATAAGATAACAGAAAGAATATATTTAGCCAAAAATACTTAAACATTACAGAAACACTATGATTTAGAAAAATAGTACAACAGAGCAGAAATATTGTGATTTACCAGAGACACTGTGATGAACTATGAATATTGTAATTTTAAATTGAGACTATGTTTTAGCACAAATATTATAATTTGGCAGAAATACTATAATTTAGCAGAAATACTATATTAAGCACAAATCCTATAAAAAGCAGAAATGGTATGATTAAGCACAAATACTACATTTAGTAGAAATACTTTGTTTTAGCACAAATCCCATAAAAAGCAGAAATACTGTACTATGATTTAGTAGAAAAACTATAATTAATCAGAAATACTAAATTTAGCAGAAATACTATATTAAGCACAAATACTATGAAAAGCAGAAATAGTATGATTAAGCATAAATACTACATTTAGCAGAAATACTATATTAAGCACAAATCTTATAAAATAGCAGAAACAGTATGATTTAGCACAATAGTAATAAGTTAAACAGAAAAATTGGAAAAGCAAAATGGACAGCTGAAAAAATGCTGAACATGCTGAGGGTCCCTCAAATATACTTGTTAAATGACAAAAATCTGCAAAAAAATTTATTACAGCCACACAATCACAAATATGTACACATGAGGAAACACACATGCACAGAGAGACCCACACACAAGATCCAATTCAGTCAACCAGTCTAAATATATTGAATTTAAATCTTAGAATGAGATCATCCCATTAAAAGCCTTTCTCTCTCTCTCTCTCTCTCTCTCTCTCTCTGTCACACACACACACACACACACACACACACACACACACACACACACACACACACACACACACACACACACACACACAGGGAGAGAGAAGTAAGTTTCTAGGTCAGCCTGGGAGCTGGTGAATTTGAATCCACCAATCAGAGAGGCTGTGCACTTTTCCCCACCAAAACAGGTGCATCTGTTTACACACGCAGCAGCACAGAGAGACACAGGATTTTTGCAGTCTATTTCTCATAGTGACGACTCCCCTCAAACAAATGACCGTAATTTCCTAACCGTAGGGGCTAGAACGGTCATTCTTACACCGTTTTGTTCAGAAGAGATGGGGGAATCTTCAAGTGTTGACAATTTAATATTAAAATATGAATTTTTAGAGATATATGACATGGATGACTTGTTGACTTAGAAGCCACGAATTCCCCAATATGCAAATTTGAATGCCTGAGACCACATATGTGATTGGCTGGCTGGGAAGCCGTGCAGGCCCTGATTTGTGGATTTGAATTCCTCAGCCCTCAGATATGATTGGCTGGCTTAGAAGCCACGAAGGCCCCAATATGCAAATTTGAATGCCTCAGGACACTTATTTGATTGGCTGGGAAACTGTGCAGGCCCTGATTTGAAAATTTGAATGTCTCAGTCCTCACAGAGGATTGGCTGCCTGGGGACCTGGCAGAAATATATAGAAATACTATTATTAAGCATAAATACTACATTTAGTAGAAATACTATGTTTTAGCACAAATACTATAAAAAGAAGAAAAACTATAATTTAGCAGAAATACTATATTAAGCACAAATCCTATAAAAAGCAGAAATACTATAATTTAGAACAAATAGTATAAAAAGCAGAAATACTATAATTTAGCAGAAATACTATGTTAGGCACAAATCCTATAAAAAGCAGAAATACTATAATTTAGCAGAAATACTATATTAGGCATAAATCCTATGAAAAGCAGAAATACTGTATTTAGCACAAGTACCGAAAAGTACCAGAAATACTATGATTTAGCAGAAATACTGTATTTAGCACAAGTACCGAAAAGTACCAGAAACACTATGATTTAGCAGAATAGTAATAACTTATTGAAACACAAATGCACAGAGGGACACACAAACACAGGCTCTAATCCAGTCAACCAGTCTAACTATGTTCAATTTAAATCCTACAATGACATGCTGTCAAATAAGGGCAGGGTCCTCTCTCTCCCACTAAACACACACACACACACACACACACACACACACACACACACACACACACACACACACACACACACACACACACACACACACACAGGGAGAGAGGACTAAGTTTCTAGGTCAGCCTGGGAGCTGCTGAATTTGAATCCACCAATCAGAGAGGCTGTTTACGTTTTCCCGCCAAAACAGGTGCATCTGTTTTACACACGCAGCACAGAGACATAGACCTGCTTCTTTCAGTTTATTTCACATAGTGAGGATTCCCCTCAAACAAATGACCATAATTTCCTAACCATAGGGGCTAGAGCGGTCATTCTTACACCGTTTTGTTCAGAAGAGATGGGGGAATCTTCAAGTGTTGACAATTTATCATTAAAATATGAATTTTTAGAGATATATGACATGGATGACTTGTTGACTTAGAAGCCACGAATTCCCCAATATGCAAATTTGAATACCTGGAGCCCACATACATGATTGGCTGGCTGGGAAGCTGTGCAGGCCCTGATTTGTGGATTTGAATTCCTCAGCCCTCAGATATGATTGGCTGGCTTAGAAGCCATGAAGGCCCCAATATGCAAATTTGAATGCCTCAGGACACATATATGATTGGCTGGGAAGCCGTGCAGGCCCTGATTTGAAAATTTGAATTTCTCAGTCCTCACAGAGGATTGGCTGCCTGGGGACCGGGCAGAAATATATAGAAATACTATGATTAAGCATAAATACTACATTTAGTAGAAATACTATGTTTTAGCACAAATACTATAAAAAGCAGAAATACTATAATTTAGCAGAAATACTATATTAAGCACAAATCCTATAAAAAGCAGAAATACCATATTAAGCACAAATTCTATAAAAAGCAGAAATACTATATTAAGCACAAATTCTATAAAAAGCAGAAATACTATATTAAGCACAAATCCTATAAAAAGCAGAAATACTATATTAAGCACAAATCTTATAAAATAGCAGAAACAGTATGATTTAGCACAATAGTAATAAGTTAAACAGAAAAATTGGAAAAGCAAAATGGACAGCTGAAAAAATGCTGAACATGCTGAGGGTCCCTCAAATATACTTGTTAAATGAAAAAATCAGCAAAAAAATGCACAGGGAGAGAGAAGTAAGTTTCTAGGTCAGCCTGGGAGCTGCTGAATTTGAATCCACCAATCAGAGAGCCTGTGTACTTTTTCCCGCCAAAACATGTGCCTCTTTTTACACACGCAGCACAGAGAGGCACAGGATTATTGCAGCCTATTTCTCATAGTGACGACTCCCCTCAAACAAATGACCATAATTTCCAAACCGTAGGGGCTAGAGCGGTCATTCTTACACCGTTTTGTTCAGAAGAGATGGGGGAATCTTCCAGTGTTTACAATTTATCATTAAAATATGAATTATTAAAGATATTTGACTTGTAATGCACCATAACTGAGTAGAGCGAAGCAAAAACTGCCTTGACTTGCCCTCAAACAACGCTTTGTGACTTGAAATCTATTTGGAGTATCGATATCATTCTTTCACCGTAAGAGACAGCAGGCTTTGGTGAACAATCATGGAAATTTTCAGGTCTCTGTGGAAATCCAACAAAAAGTTATGACGAGAGAAAAAAGTGGTTCATTTCCACAGTTTGAAATCTGAAGAAATCTGAGCGAAGGACGAATTTCCTACCCTCAAACAAGTCCAACTCATTTCAGAACGGTAATAGGTGAGAAAGAAATTCTTGAATTGTGAGCGTCAGGGGTGTCTGAAGATATTCGGGGACAAGCCTCATGTCTTAACTTTGCTTCGTTAAGGAGATATGACGATTCGAATATGCCTCTCATTACAGAAAGCCAGCGATGATTTTGAACAAGCTCTCCATTGACTTTGTATGGAGAGTTTTCTGACCTTGTGTTGGTCTGAGGAGATTTGCCAAAATTCTATAAATCCCACAACAATGATAGTGACATTTTCTGAAAGCCAGCAAAAATACCTACGTTTTGATGTATAATTTGTGGAAGTTGAGTGAAAATTGAGCAAGTAGCAAGAAGTTGTTCGGACATGAAGTGAAAATTGCAAAACCTTCAGTGACACACTGGAAGCCAAGAGCATAGCAACCATAACAACGCATGTATTTTGTGAAAAATCACAATTGTGCAACTGAAAACTTTAAGAGGCATAAAAGTAAAATGGTAAAAGATTTGAAAAAGCTGAATCATACATGAATAGCCCAATAATTTGTGAACATTTTAAAGTTTGAATGGTTGTTCTAGGTGAAAGTATGAGGAAGTAGTTAAGTTTCAAAAACAAGCAAAATTTAGCAGAATTTTGGAAGTTTCCCATTCATTTCAATGGGACAAATTAAAGGAAAAAAGTGGAATATTTTAAAAAGTATAATAGCAAAAAATAGCAAAAGTCATAGCGATCATTAGCAGAAATAGCAGAATAGTTTAAAATTTGAACGGTGAAAATCGGCTGAAAATTGTGGAAGTAGTTAAGTGCCAAAAAGTGTACGGAAGCAACTGGAATAATAAAGTATAAAGAATAAAGAGAAACAGGAACTCAATAGTGTGGATGCTTAAAGCATCCACACAATAATAATAAAGAATAAAGAGAAACAGGAACTCAATAGTGTGGATGCTTAAAGCATCCACACAATAACTAGAAAAATTTGCATTTCCTGCGAAAATGCAGTGTGGATGCTTAAAGCTGAAGCTGTATGCAAAAAGTAGCTGAAAAAGCTGAAAAGTTGCAGAAATTGTAAAAACTTTGCAGAAGCAAAAGAAGTTTGCTAAAATGGAATAACTTAGCAGAACTGCAATATCTTAGAGGAAACATAATACTTGGCAGAAATACAATAGCATAGCAGAATTTAGCAGAAATATTGTAACTTACCAGAAACATGATAACTTCTCAAAAATACAAGAATTTAGGAGAAATAGTATAAGATAACAGAAAGAATATATTTAGCCAAAAATACTTAAACATTACAGAAACACTATGATTTAGAAAAATAGTACAACAGAGCAGAAATATTGTGATTTACCAGAGACACTGTGATGAACTATGAATATTGTAATTTTAAATTGAGACTATGTTTTAGCACAAATATTATAATTTGGCAGAAATACTATAATTTAGCAGAAATACTATATTAAGCACAAATCCTATAAAAAGCAGAAATGGTATGATTAAGCACAAATACTACATTTAGTAGAAATACTTTGTTTTAGCACAAATCCCATAAAAAGCAGAAATACTGTACTATGATTTAGTAGAAAAACTATAATTAATCAGAAATACTAAATTTAGCAGAAATACTATATTAAGCAGAAATACTATGAAAAGCAGAAATAGTATGATTAAGCATAAATACTACATTTAGCAGAAATACTATATTAAGCACAAATCCTATAAAAGCAGAAATAGTATATTAAGCACAAATCTTATAAAATAGCAGAAATAGTATGATTTAGCACAATAGTAATAAGTTAAACAGAAAAATTGGAAAAGCAAAATGGACAGCTGAAAAAATGCTGAACATGCTGAGGGTCCCTCAAATATACTTGTTAAATGACAAAAATCTGCAAAAAAATTTATTACAGCCACACAATCACAAATATGTACACATGAGGAAACACACATGCACAGAGAGACACACACACAAGATCCAATTCAGTCAACCAGTCTAAATATATTGAATTTAAATCTTAGAATGAGATCATCCCATTAAAAGCCTCTCTCTCTCTCTCTCTCTCTCTCTCTCTCTCTCTCTCTCTCTCTCTCTGTCTCACACACACACACACACACACACACACACACACACACACACACACACACACAGGGAGAGAGAAGTAAGTTTCTAGGTCAGCCTGGGAGCTGGTGAATTTGAATCCACCAATCAGAGAGGCTGTGCACTTTTCCCCACCAAAACAGGTGCATCTGTTTACACACGCAGCAGCACAGAGAGACACAGGATTTTTGCAGTCTATTTCTCATAGTGACGACTCCCCTCAAACAAATGACCGTAATTTCCTAACCGTAGGGGCTAGAACGGTCATTCTTACACCGTTTTGTTCAGAAGAGATGGGGGAATCTTCAAGTGTTGACAATTTAATATTAAAATATGAATTTTTAGAGATATATGACATGGATGACTTGTTGACTTAGAAGCCACGAATTCCCCAATATGCAAATTTGAATGCCTGAGACCACATATGTGATTGGCTGGCTGGGAAGCCGTGCAGGCCCTGATTTGTGGATTTGAATTCCTCAGCCCTCAGATATGATTGGCTGGCTTAGAAGCCACGAAGGCCCCAATATGCAAATTTGAATGCCTCAGGACACTTATTTGATTGGCTGGGAAACCGTGCAGGCCCTGATTTGAAAATTTGAATGTCTCAGTCCTCACAGAGGATTGGCTGCCTGGGGACCTGGCAGAAATATATAGAAATACTATTATTAAGCATAAATACTACATTTAGTAGAAATACTATGTTTTAGCACAAATATTATAAAAAGAAGAAAAACTATAATTTAGCAGAAATACTATATTAAGCACAAATCCTATAAAAAGCAGAAATACTATAATTTAGAACAAATAGTATAAAAAGCAGAAATACTATAATTTAGCAGAAATACTATGTTAGGCACAAATCCTATAAAAAGCAGAAATACTATAATTTAGCAGAAATACTATGTTAGGCACAAATCCTATAAAAAGCAGAAATACTATAATTTAGCAGAAATACTATATTAGGCATAAATCCTATGAAAAGCAGAAATAGTATGATTTAGCAGAAATACTGTATTTAGCACAAGTACCGAAAAGTACCAGAAATACTATGATTTAGCAGAATAGTAATAACTTATTGAAACACAAATGCACAGAGGGACACACAAACACAGGCTCTAATCCAGTCAACCAGTCTAACTATGTTCAATTTAAATCCTACAATGACATGATGTCAAATAAGGGCAGGGTCCTCTCTCTCCCACTAAACACACACACACACACACACACACACACACACACACACACACACACACACAGAGGGAGAGAGGACTAAGTTTCTAGGTCAGCCTGGGAGCTGGTGAATTTGAATCCACCAATCAGAGAGGCTGTTTACGTTTTCCCGCCAAAACAGGTGCGTCTTTTTACACACGCAGCACAGAGACATAGACCTGCTTCTTTCAGTTTATTTCACATAGTGAGGATTCCCCTCAAACAAATGACCATAATTTCCTAACCATAGGGGCTAGAGCGGTCATTCTTACACCGTTTTGTTCAGAAGAGATGGGGGAATCTTCAAGTGTTGACAATTTATCATTAAAATATGAATTTTTAGAGATATATGACATGGATGACTTGTTGACTTAGAAGCCACGAATTCCCCCAATATGCAAATTTGAATACCTGGAGCCCACATACATGATTGGCTGGCTGGGAAGCTGTGCAGGCCCTGATTTGTGGATTTGAATTCCTCAGCCCTCAGATATGATTGGCTGGCTTAGAAGCCATGAAGGCCCCAATATGCAAATTTGAATGCCTCAGGACACATATATGATTGGCTGGGAAGCCGTGCAGGCCCTGATTTGAAAATTTGAATTTCTCAGTCCTCACAGAGGATTGGCTGCCTGGGGACCTGGCAGAAATATATAGAAATACTATGATTAAGCATAAATACTACATTTAGTAGAAATACTATGTTTTAGCACAAATACTATAAAAAGCAGAAATACTATAATTTAGCAGAAATACTATATTAAGCACAAATCCTATAAAAAGCAGAAATACTATATTAAGCACAAATTCTATAAAAAGCAGAAATAGTATGATTAAGCATAAATACTACATTTAGTAGAAATACTATGTTTTAGCACAAATCCTATAAAAAGCAGAAATACTATAATTTAGCAGAAATACCATATTAAGCACAAAACATATAAAAAGCAGAAATACTATATTAAGCACAAATTCTATAAAAAGCAGAAATACTATATTAAGCACAAATCCTATAAAAAGCAGAAATACTATAATTTAGAACAAATAGTATAAAAAGCAGAAATACTATAATTTGGCAGAAATACTATGTTAGGCACAAATACTATAAAAAGCAGAAATACTATAATTTAGCAGAAATACTATATTAGGCATAAATCCTTTGAAAAGCAGAAATAGTATGATTTAGCAGAAATACTGTATTTAGCACAAGTACCGAAAAGTACCAGAAATACTATGATTTAGCAGAATAGTAATAACTTATTGAAACACAAATGCACAGAGGGACACACAAACACAGGCTCTAATCCAGTCAACCAGTCTAACTATATTCAATTTAAATCCTACAATGACATGCTGCCAAATAAGGGCAGGGTCCTCTCTCTCCCACTAAACACACACACACACACACACACACAGGGAGAGAGGACTAAGTTTCTAGGTCAGCCTGGGAGCTGCTGAATTTGAATCCACCAATCAGAGAGGCTGTTTACGTTTTCCCGCCAAAACAGGTGCATCTTTTTACACACGCAGCACAGAGACATAGACCTGCTTCTTTCAGTTTATTTCACATAGTGAGGATTCCCCTCAAACAAATGACCATAATTTCCTAACCATAGGGGCTAGAGCGGTCATTCTTACACCGTTTTGTTCAGAAGAGATGGGGGAATCTTCAAGTGTTGACAATTTATCATTAAAATATGAATTTTTAGAGATATATGACATGGATGACTTGTTGACTTAGAAGCCACGAATTCCCCAATATGCAAATTTGAATACCTGGAGCCCACATACATGATTGGCTGGCTGGGAAGCTGTGCAGGCCCTGATTTGTGGATTTGAATTCCTCAGCCCTCAGATATGATTGGCTGGCTTAGAAGCCACGAAGGCCCCAATATGCAAATTTGAATGCCTCAGGACACATATATGATTGGCTGGGAAACCGTGCAGGCCCTGATTTGAAAATTTGAATGTCTAAGTCCTCACAGAGGATTGGCTGCCTGGGGACCTGGCAGAAATATATAGAAATATATAGAAATACTATGATTAAGCATAAATACTACATTTAGTAGAAATACTATGTTTTAGCACAAATACTATAAAAAGCAGAAATACTATAATTTAGCAGAAATACTATATTAAGCACAAATCCTATAAAAAGCAGAAATAGGATGATTAAGCATAAACACTACATTTAGTAGAAATATTATGTTTGAGCAAAAATCCTATAAAAAGCAGAAATACTATATTAGGCACAAATCCCATAAAAAGCAGAAATAGTATGATTAAGCATAAATACTACATTTAGTAGAAATACTATGTTTTAGCACAAATAGTATAAAAAGCAGAAATACTGTAATTTAGCAGAAATACTATATTAGGCACAAATCTTATAAAATAGCAGAAACAGTATGATTTAGCACAATAGTAATAAGTTAAACAGAAAAATTGGAAAAGCAAAATGGACAGCTGAAAAAATGCTGAACATGCTGAGGGTCCCTCAAATATACTTGTTAAATGAAAAAATCAGCAAAAAAATGCACAGGGAGAGAGAAGTAAGTTTCTAGGTCAGCCTGGGAGCTGCTGAATTTGAATCCACCAATCAGAGAGCCTGTGTACTTTTTCCCGCCAAAACATGTGCCTCTTTTTACACACGCAGCACAGAGAGGCACAGGATTATTGCAGCCTATTTCTCATAGTGAGGACTCCCCTCAAACAAATGACCATAATTCCCAAACCGTAGGGGCTAGAGCGGTCATTCTTACACCGTTTTGTTCAGAAGAGATGGGGGAATCTTCCAGTGTTTACAATTTATCATTAAAATATGAATTATTAAAGATATTTGACTTGTAATGCACCATAACTGAGTAGAGCGAAGCAAAAACTGCCTTGACTTGCCCTCAAACAACGCTTTGTAACTCGAAATCTATTTGGAGTATCGATATCATTCTTTCACCGTAAGAGACAGCAGGCTTTGGTGAACAGTCATGGAAATTTTCAGGTCTCTGTGGAAATCCAAAAAAAAATTATGACGAGAGAAAAAAGTGGTTCATTTCCAGAGTTTTAAATCTGAAGAAATCTGAGCGAAGGACGAATTTCCTACCCTCAAACAAGTCCAACTCATTTCAGAACGGTAATAGGTGAGAAAGAAATTCTTGAATTGTGAGCGTCAGGGGTGTCTGAAAATATTCGGGGACAAGCCTCATGTCTTAAAGTCGCTTCGTTAAGGAGATATGACGATTCGAATATGCCTCTCATTACAGAAATCCAGCGATGATTTTGAACAAGCTCTCCATTGACTTTATATGGAGAGTTTTGAGACCTTGTGTTGGTCTGAGGAGATTTGCAAAAATTCTATAAATCCCACAACAATGATAGTGACATTTTCTGAAAGCCAGCAAAAATACCTACGTTTTGATGTATAATTTGTGGAAGTTGAGTGAAAATTGAGCAAGTAGCAAGAAGTTGTTCGGACATGAAGTGAAAATTGCAAAACCTTCAGTGGCACACTGGAAGCCAAGAGCATAGCAACCATAACAACGCATGTATTTTGTGAAAAATCACAATTTTGCAACTCAAAACTTTAAGAGGCATAAAAGTAAAACAGTAAAACATTTGAAAAAGCTGAATCATACCTGAATAGCCCAATAATTTGTGAACATTTTAAAGTTTGAATGGTTGTTCTAGGTGAAAATATGAGGAAGTAGTTAAGTTTCAAAAACAAGCAAATTTTAGCAGAATTGCAGAAGTTTCCCATTCATTTCAATGGGACAAATTAAAGGAAAAAAGCTTAATATTTTAAAAAGTATAATAGTTAAAAATAGCAAAAATCGTAGCGTAAATTAGCAGAAATAGCAGAATAGTTTAAAATTTGAACGGTGAAAATCGGCTGAAAATTGTGGAAGTAGTTAAGTGCCAAAAAGTGTACGGAAGCAACTAGAATAATAATAATAATAATAAAGAATAAAGAGAAACAGGAACTCAATAGTGTGGATGCTTAAAGCATCCACACAATAATAATAAAGAACTAGAAAAATTTGCATTTCCTGCGAAAATGCAGTGTGGATGCTTAAAGCTGAAGCTGTATGCAAAAAGTAGCTGAAAAAGCTGAAAAGTTGCAGAAATTGTAAAAACTTTGCAGAAGCAAAAGAAGTTTGCTAAAATGGAATAACTTAGCAGAACTGCAATATCTTAGAGGAAACATAATACTTGGCAGAAATACAATAGCATAGCAGAATTTAGCAGAAATATTGTAACTTACCAGAAACATGATAACTTCTCAAAAATACAAGAATTTAGGAGAAATAGTATAAGATAACAGAAAGAATATATTTAGCCAAAAATACTTAAACATTACAGAAACACTATGATTTAGAAAAATAGTACAACAGAGCAGAAATATTGTGATTTACCAGAGACACTGTGATGAACTATGAATATTGTAATTTTAAATTGAGACTATGTTTTAGCACAAATATTAATTTGGCAGAAATACTATAATTTAGCAGAAATACTATATTAAGCACAAATCCTATAAAAAGCAGAAATGGTATGATTAAGCACAAATACTACATTTAGTAGAAATACTTTGTTTTAGCACAAATCCCATAAAAAGCAGAAATACTGTACTATGATTTAGTAGAAAAACTATAATTAATCAGAAATACTAAATTTAGCAGAAATACTATATTAAGCACAAATCTTATAAAATAGCAGAAATAGTATGATTAAGCATAAATACTACATTTAGCAGAAATACTATATTAAGCACAAATCTTATAAAATAGCAGAAATAGTATGATTTAGCACAATAGTAATAAGTTAAACAGAAAAATTGGAAAAGCAAAATGGACAGCTGAAAAAATGCTGAACATGCTGAGGGTCCCTCAAATATACTTGTTAAATGACAAAAATCTGCAAAAAAATTTATTACAGCCACACAATCACAAATATGTACACATGAGGAAACACACATGCACATAGAGACCCACACACAAGATCCAATTCAGTCAACCAGTCTAAATATATTGAATTTAAATCTTAGAATGAGATCATCCCATTAAAAGCCTCTCTCTCTCTCTCTCTCTCTCTCTCTCTGTCACAGACACACACACACACACACACACACACACACACACACACACACACACACACACACACACACACAGGGAGAGAGGACTAAGTTTCTAGGTCAGCCTGGGAACTGCTGAATTTGAATCCACCAATCAGAGAGCCTGTGCACTTTTCCCCACCAAAACAGGTGCATCTGTTTACACACGCAGCAGCACAGAGAGACACAGGATTTTTGCAGTCTATTTCTCATAGTGACGACTCCCCTCAAACAAATGACCGTAATTTCCTAACCGTAGGGGCTAGAACGGTCATTCTTACACCGTTTTGTTCAGAAGAGGTGGGGGAATCTTCAAGTGTTGACAATTTAATATTAAAATATGAATTTTTAGAGATATATGACATGGATGACTTGTTGACTTAGAAGCCACGAATTCCCCAATATGCAAATTTGAATGCCTGAGACCACATATGTGATTGGCTGGCTGGGAAGCCGTGCAGGCCCTGATTTGTGGATTTGAATTCCTCAGCCCTCATATATGATTGGCTGGCTTAGAAGCCACGAAGGCCCCAATATGCAAATTTGAATGCCTCAGGACACTTATTTGATTGGCTGGGAAACTGTGCAGGCCCTGATTTGAAAATTTGAATGTCTCAGTCCTCACAGAGGATTGGCTGCCTGGGGACCTGGCAGAAATATATAGAAATACTATTATTAAGCATAAATACTACATTTAGTAGAAATACTATGTTTTAGCACAAATACTATAAAAAGAAGAAAAACTATAATTTAGCAGAAATACTATATTAAGCACAAATCCTATAAAAAGCAGAAATACTATAATTTAGAACAAATAGTATAAAAAGCAGAAATACTATAATTTAGCAGAAATACTATGTTAGGCACAAATCCTATAAAAAGCAGAAATACTATAATTTAGCAGAAATACTATGTTAGGCACTAATCCTATAAAAAGCAGAAATACTATAATTTAGCAGAAATACTATATTAGGCATAAATCCTATGAAAAGCAGAAATACTATGATTTAGCAGAAAAGTAATAACTTATTGAAACACAAATGCACAGAGGGACACACAAACACAGGCTCTAATCCAGTCAACCAGTCTAACTATGTTCAATTTAAATCCTACAATGACATGCTGCCAAATAAGGGCAGGGTCCTCTCTCTCCCACTAAACACACACACACACACACAGGGAGAGAGGACTAAGTTTCTAGGTCAGCCTGGGAACTGCTGAATTTGAATCCACCAATCAGAGAGGCTGTTTACGTTTTCCCGCCAAAACAGGTGCATCTTTTTACACACGCAGCACAGAGACATAGACCTGCTTCTTTCAGTTTATTTCACATAGTGAGGATTCCCCTCAAACAAATGACCATAATTTCCTAACCTTAGCGGCTAGAGCGGTCATTCTTACACCGTTTTGTTCAGAAGAGATGGGGGAATCTTCAAGTGTTGACAATTTATCATTAAAATATGAATTTTTAGAGATATATGACATGGATGACTTGTTGACTTAGAAGCCACGAATTCCCCAATATGCAAATTTGAATACCTGGAGCCCACATACATGATTGGCTGGCTGGGAAGCTGTGCAGGCCCTGATTTGTGGATTTGAATTCCTCAGCCCTCAGATATGATTGGCTGGCTTAGAAGCCATGAAGGCCCCAATATGCAAATTTGAATGCCTCAGGACACATATATGATTGGCTGGGAAACCGTGCAGGCCCTGATTTGAAAATTTGAATGTCTAAGTCCTCACAGAGGATTGGCTGCCTGGGGACCTGGCAGAAATATATAGAAATATATAGAAATACTATGATTAAGCATAAATACTACATTTAGTAGAAATACTATGTTTTAGCACAAATACTATAAAAAGCAGAAATACTATAATTTAGCAGAAATACTATATTAAGCACAAATCCTATAAAAAGCAGAAATGGTATGATTAAGCAGAAATACTACATTTAGTAGAAATACTTTGTTTTAGCACAAATCCCATAAAAAGCAGAAATACTGTACTATGATTTAGTAGAAAGACTATAATTAATCAGAAATACTAAATTTAGCAGAAATACTATATTAAGCACAAATCCTATGAAAAGCAGAAATAGTATGATTAAGCATAAATACTACATTTAGCAGAAATACTATATTAAGCACAAATCCTATAAAAGCAGAAATAGTATATTAAGCACAAATCTTATAAAATAGCAGAAATAGTGTGATTTAGCACAATAGTAATAACTTAAACAGAAAAATTGGAAAAGCAAAATGGACAGCTGAAAAAATGCTGAACATGCTGAGGTTCCCTCAAATATACTTGTTAAATGACAAAAATCAGCAAAAAAATTTATGACTGCCACACAATTACAAATATGTACACATGAGGAAACACACATGCACAGAGAGACCCACACACAAGATCCAATTCAGTCAACCAGTCTAAATATATTGAATTTGAATCTTACAATGGGATCATCCCATTAAAAGGCTTTCTCTCTCTCTCTCTCTCTCTCTGTCACACACAAACACACACACACACACACACACACACACACACACACACACACACACACACACAGGGAGAGAGAAGTAAGTTTCTAGGTCAGCCTGGGAGCTGGTGAATTTGAATCCACCAATCAGAGAGGCTGTGCACTTTTCCCCACCAAAACAGGTGCATCTGTTTACACACGCAGCAGCACAGAGAGACACAGGATTTTTGCAGTCTATTTCTCATAGTGACGACTCCCCTCAAACAAATGACCGTAATTTCCTAACCGTAGGGGCTAGAACGGTCATTCTTACACCGTTTTGTTCAGAAGAGATGGGGGAATCTTCAAGTGTTGACAATTTAATATTAAAATATGAATTTTTAGAGATATATGACATGGATGACTTGTTGACTTAGAAGCCACGAATTCCCCAATATGCAAATTTGAATGCCTGAGACCACATATGTGATTGGCTGGCTGGGAAGCCGTGCAGGCCCTGATTTGTGGATTTGAATTCCTCAGCCCTCAGATATGATTGGCTGGCTTAGAAGCCACGAAGGCCCCAATATGCAAATTTGAATGCCTCAGGACACTTGTTTGATTGGCTGGGAAACTGTGCAGGCCCTGATTTGAAAATTTGAATGTCTCAGTCCTCACAGAGGATTGGCTGCCTGGGGACCTGGCAGAAATATATAGAAATACTATGATTAAGCATAAATACTACATTTAGTAGAAATACTATGTTTTAGCACAAATACTATAAAAAGCAGAAATACTATAATTTAGCAGAAATACTATATTAAGCACAAATCCTATAAAAAGCAGAAATAGGATGATTAAGCATAAACACTACATTTAGTAGAAATATTATGTTTGAGCAAAAATCCTATAAAAAGCAGAAATACTATATTAGGCACAAATCCCATAAAAAGCAGAAATAGTATGATTAAGCATAAATACTACATTTAGTAGAAATACTATGTTTTAGCACAAATAGTATAAAAAGCAGAAATATTGTAATTTAGCAGAAATACTATATTAGGCACAAATCTTATAAAATAGCAGAAATAGTATTATTTAGCACAATAGTAATAAGTTAAACAGAAAAATTGGAAAAGCAAAATGGACAGCTGAAAAAATGCTGAACATGCTGAGGGTCCCTCAAATATACTTGTTAAATGAAAAAATCAGCAAAAAAATGCACAGGGAGAGAGAAGTAAGTTTCTAGGTCAGCCTGGGAGCTGCTGAATTTGAATCCACCAATCAGAGAGCCTGTGTACTTTTTCCCGCCAAAACATGTGCCTCTTTTTACACACGCAGCACAGAGAGGCACAGGATTATTGCAGCCTATTTCTCATAGTGAGGACTCCCCTCAAACAAATGACCATAATTTCCAAACCGTAGGGGCTAGAGCGGTCATTCTTACACCGTTTTGTTCAGAAGAGATGGGGGAATCTTCCAGTGTTTACAATTTATCATTAAAATATGAATTATTAAAGATATTTGACTTGTAATGCACCATAACTGAGTAGAGCGAAGCAAAAACTGCCTTGACTTGCCCTCAAACAACGCTTTCTAACTCGAAATCTATTTGGAGTATCGATATCATTCTTTCACCGTAAGAGACAGCAGGCTTTGGTGAACAATCATGGAAATTTTCAGGTCTCTGTGGAAATCCAACAAAAAGTTATGACGAGAGAAAAAAGTGGTTCATTTCCACAGTTTGAAATCTGAAGAAATCTGAGCGAAGGACGAATTTCCTACCCTCAAACAAGTCCAACTCATTTCAGAACGGTAATAGGTGAGAAAGAAATTCTTGAATTGTGAGCGTCAGGGGTGTCTGAAGATATTCGGGGACAAGCCTCATGTCTTAAAGTCGCTTCGTTAAGGAGATATGACGATTCGAATATGCCTCTCATTACAGAAATCCAGCGATGATTTTGAACAAGCTCTCCATTGACTTTATATGGAGAGTTTTGAGACCTTGTGTTGGTCTGAGGAGATTTGCAAAAATTCTATAAATCACACAACAATGATAGTGACATTTTCTGAAAGCCAGCAAAAATACCTACGTTTTGATGTATAATTTGTGGAAGTTGAGTGAAAATTGAGCAAGTAGCAAGAAGTTGTTCGGACATGAAGTGAAAATTGCAAAACCTTCAGTGGCACACTGGAAGCCAAGAGCATAGCAACCATAACAACGCATGTATTTTGTGAAAAATCACAATTTTGCAACTCAAAACTTTAAGAGGCATAAAAGTAAAACATTAAAAGATTTCAAAAAGCTGAATCATACCTGAATAGCCCAATAATTTATGAACATTTTAAAGTTTGAATGGTTGTTCTAGGTGAAAATATGAGGAAGTAGTTAAGTTTCAAAAACAAGCAAATTTTAGCAGAATTGCAGAAGTTTCCCATTCATTTCAATGGGACAAATTAAAGGAAAAAAGTGGAATATTTTAAAAAGTATAATAGTTAAAAATAGCAAAAATCGTAGCAAGAAAGAGCAAAAATAGCAGAATAGTTTAAAATTTGAACGGTGAAAATCGGCTGAAAATTGTGGAAGTAGTTAAGTGCCAAAAAGTGTACGGAAGCAACTAGAATAATAATAATAATAATAATAATAATAAAGAATAAAGAGAAACAGGAACTCAATAGTGTGGATGCTTAAAGCATCCACACAACTAGAAAAATTTGCATTTCCTGCGAAAATGCAGTGTGGATGCTTAAAGCTGAAGCTGTATGCAAAAAGTAGCTGAAAAAGCTGAAAAGTTGCAGAAATTGTAAAAACTTTGCAGAAGCAAAAGAAGTTTGCTAAAATGGAATAACTTAGCAGAACTGCAATATCTTAGAGGAAACATAATACTTGGCAGAAATACAATAGCATAGCAGAATTTAGCAGAAATATTGTAACTTACCAGAAACATGATAACTTCTCAAAAATACAAGAATTTAGGAGAAATAGTATAAGATAACAGAAAGAATATATTTAGCCAAAAATACTTAAACATTACAGAAACACTATGATTTAGAAAAATAGTACAACAGAGCAGAAATATTGTGATTTACCAGAGACACTGTGATGAACTATGAATATTGTAATTTTAAATTAAGACTATGTTTTAGCACAAATATTATAATTTGGCAGAAATACTATAATTTAGCAGAAATACTATATTAAGCACAAATCCTATAAAAAGCAGAAATGGTATGATTAAGCATAAATACTACATTTAGTAGAAATACTTTGTTTTAGCACAAATCCCATAAAAAGCAGAAATACTGTACTATGATTTAGTAGAAAAACTATAATTAATCAGAAATACTAAATTTAGCAGAAATACTATATTAAGCACAAATCCTATGAAAAGCAGAAATAATATGATTAAGCATAAATACTACATTTAGCAGAAATACTATATTAAGCACAAATCTTATAAAAAGCAGAAATACTATATTAAGCACAAATCCTATAAAAGCAGAAATAGTATATTAAGCACATCTTATAAAATAGCAGAAATAGTATGATTTAGCACAAATAGTATAAAAAGCAGAAATATTATAATTTAGCACAAATAGTATAAAAAGCAGAAATACTACATTTAGTAGAAATGCTATGTTTTAGCACAAATACTATAAAAAGCAGAAATACTATAATTTAGTAGAAATACTATATTAAGCACAAATCCTATAAAAAGCAGAAATACTATATTAAGCACAAACTCTATAAAAAGCAGAAATACTATATTAGGCACAAATCCTATAAAAAGCAGAAATACTATGTTAGGCACAAATCCTATAAAAAGCAGAAATACTATATTTAGCAGAAATACTATATAGGCACAAATCCTATGAAAAGCAGAAATATTACTATTCTGCTAAATCATACTAACTTACAAAATTACAAATATGGAGGCATATTGGAACACAAATGCACAGAGGGACACACAAACACAGGCTCTAATCCAGTCAACCAGTCTAACTATATTCAATTTAAATCCTACAATGACATGCTGCCAAATAAGGGCAGGGTCCTCTCTCTCCCACTAAACACACACACACACACACACACACACACACACACACACACACAGACAGACACAGAGGGAGAGAGCTGCCGGATTTAAATCCACCAATCAGAGTGGCTGTTTACGTTTTCCCGCCAAAACAGGTGCACCTTTTTACACACGCAGGCACAGAGAGGCACAGGATTATTGCAGCCTACTTCTCATAGTGACGACTCCCCTCAAACAAATGACCATAATTTCCTAACCGTAGGGGCTAGAGCGGTCATTCTTACACCGTTTTGTTCAGAAGAGATGGGGGAATCTTCCAGTGTTTACAATTTATCATTACAATATGAATTATTAAAGATATTTGACTTCAAATGCACCATAACTGAGTAGAGCGAAGCAAAAACTGTCTTGACTTCCCCTCAAACAACGCTTTGTAACTCGAAATCTATTTGGAGTATCGATATCATTCTTTCACCGTAAGAGACAGCAGGCTTTGTTGAACAGTCATGGAAATTTTCAAGTCTCTGTGGAAATCCAACAAAAAGTTATGACGAGAGAAAAAAGTGGTTCATTTCCACAGTTTGAAATCTGAAGAAATCTGAGCGAAGGACAAATTTCCTACCCTCAAACAAGTCCAACTCATTTCAGAACGGTAATAGGTGAGAAAGAAATTCTTGAATTGTGAGCGTCAGGGGTGTCTGAAGATATTCGGGGACAAGCCTCATGTCTTAACCTTGCTTCGTTAAGGAGATATGACGATTCGAATATGCCTCTCATTACAGAAATCCAGCGGTGATTTTGAACAAGCTCTCCATTCACTTTATATGGAGAGTTTTGAGACATTGTGTTGGTCTGAGGAGATTTGCGAAAATTCTATAAATCCCACAACAATGATAGTGACATTTCCTGAAAGCCAGCAAAAATACCTACGTTTTGATGTATAATTTGTGGAAGTTGAGTGAAAATTGAGCAAGTAGCAAACAGTTGTTCGGACACGAAGAGAAGACTGAAAAAGCTTCAGTGTCACACTGGAAGCCAAGAGCATAGCAACCATAACAACGCATGTATTTTGTGAAAAATCACAATTTTGCAACTCAAAACTTTAAGAGGCATAAAAGTAAAACAGTAAAAGATTTGAAAAAGCTGAATCATACATGAATAGCCCAATAATTTGTGAACATTTTAAAGTTTAAATGGTTGTTCTAGGTGAAAGTATGAGGAAGTAGTTAAGTTTCAAAAACAAGCAAAATTTAGCAGAATTTTGGAAGATTTCCATTCATTTCAATGGGACAAATTAAAGGAAAAAAGTGGAATATTTTAAAAAGTATAATAGTGAAAAATAGCAAAAATCATAGCGTAAATTAGCAGAAATAGCAGAATAGTTTAAAATTTGAACGGTGAAAATCGGCTGAAAATTGTGGAAGTAGTTAAGTGCCAAAAAGTGTACGGAAGCAACTAGAATAATAATAATAACTAGAAAAATTTGCATTTCCTGCGAAAATGCAGTGTGGATGCTTAAAGCTGAAGCTGTATGCAAAAAGTAGCTGAAAAAGCTGAAAAGTTGCCGAAATTGTAAAAACTTTGCAGAAGCAAAAGAAGTTTGCTAAAATGGAATAACTTAGCAGAACTGCAATATCTTAGAGGAAACATAATACTTGGCAGAGATACAATAGCATAGCAGAATTTAGCAGAAATATTGTAACTTACCAGAAACATGATAACTTCTCAAAAATACAAGAATTTAGGAGAAATAGTATAAGATAACAGAAAGAATATATTTAGCCAAAAATACTTAAACATTACAGAAACACTATGATTTAGAAAAATAGTACAACAGAGCAGAAATATTGTGATTTACCAGAGACACTGTGATGAACTATGAATATTGTAATTTTAAATTAAGACTATGTTTTAGCACAAATATTATAATTTGGCAGAAATACTATAATTTAGCAGAAATACTATATTAAGCACAAATCCTATAAAAAGCAGAAATGGTATGATTAAGCATAAATACTACATTTAGTAGAAATACTTTGTTTTAGCACAAATCCCATAAAAAGCAGAAATACTATATTAAGCACAAATCCTATGAAAAGCAGAAATAATATGATTAAGCATAAATACTACATTTAGCAGAAATACTATATTAAGCACAAATCTTATAAAAAGCAGAAATACTATATTAAGCACAAATCCTATAAAAGCAGAAATAGTATATTAAGCACAAATAGTATAAAAAGCAGAAATACTATAATTTAGCAGAAATACTATGTTAGGCACAAATCCTATAAAAAGAACAAATACTATAATTTAGCAGAAATACTATATTAGGCACAAATCTTATGAAAAGCAGAAATAGTATGATTTAGCAGAAATACTGTATTTAGCACAAGTACCGAAAAGTACCAGAAATACTATGATTTAGCCGAATAGTAATAACTTACAAAATTACAAATATGGAGGCATATTGAAACACAAATGCACAGAAGGACACACAAACACAGGCTCTAATCCAGTCAACCAGTCTAACTATATTCAATTTAAATCCTACAATGACATGCTGCCAAATAAGGGCAGGGTCCTCTCTCTCCCACTAAACACACACACACACACACACACACACACACACACACACACACACACACACACACACACACAGGGAGAGAGAAGTAAGTTTCTAGGTCAGCCTGGGAGCTGCTGAATTTGAATCCACCAATCAGAGTGGCTGTGTACTTTTTCCCGCCAAAACAGGTGCTTCTGTTTACACACGCAGCACAGAGAGACACAGGATTATTGCAGCCTATTTCTCATAGTGAGGACTCCCCTCAAACAAATGACCATAATTTCCTAACTGTAGGGGTTAGAGTGTCATTCTTACACCGTTTTGTTCAGAAGTGATTGGGGAATCTTCAAGTGTTGACAATTTATCATTAAAATATGAATTTTTAGAGATATATGACATGGATGACTTATTGACTTAGAAGCCACGAATTCCCCAATATGCAAATTTGAATGCCTGAGGCCACATATATGATTGGCTGGCTGGGAAGCTGTGCAGGCCCTGATTTGAAAATTTGAATTTCTCAGTCCTCACAGAGGATTGGCTGCCTGGGGACCTGGCAGAAATATATAGAAATATTATGATTAAGCATAAATACTACATTTAGTAGAAATACTATGTTTTAGCACAAATACTATAAAAAGCAGAAATACTATAATTTAGCAGAAATACTATATTAAGCACAAATCCTATAAAAAGCAGAAATACTATATTAGGTACAAATCCTATAAAAAGCAGAAATACTATATTAGGCACAAATCTTATAAAAAGCAGAAATACTATATTAGGCACAAATAGTATAAAAAGCAGAAATACTATAATTTAGCAGAAATACTATGTTAGGCACAAATCCTATAAAAAGAATAAATACTATAATTTAGCAGAAATACTATATTAGGCACAAATCTTATGAAAAGCAGAAATAGTATGATTTAGCAGAATAGTAATAACTTACAAAATTACAAATATGGAGGCATATTGGAACACAAATGCACAGAGGGACACACAAACACAGGCTCTAATCCAGTCAACCAGTCTAACTATATTCAATTTAAATCCTACAATGACATGCTGCCAAATAAGGGCAGGGTCCTCTCTCTCCCACTAAACACACACACACACACACACACACACACACACAGAGGGAGAGAGCTGCCGAATTTAAATCCACCAATCAGAGTGGCTGTTTACGTTTTCCCGCCAAAACAGGTGCATCTTTTTACACACGCAGGACAGAGAGGCACAGGATTATTGCAGCCTATTTCTCATAGTGAGGACTCCCCTCAAACAAATGACCATAATTTCCTAACCGTAGGGGCTAGAGCGGTCATTCTTACACCGTTTTGTTCAGAAGAGATGGGGTAATCTTCCAGTGTTTACAATTTATCATTAAAATATGAATTATTAAAGATATTTGACTTCTAATGCACCATAACTGAGCAGAGCGAAGCAAAAACTGCCTTGACTTGCCCTCAAACAACGCTTTCTAACTCTAAATCTATTTGGAGTATCGATATCATTCTTTCACCGTAAGAGACAGCAGGCTTTGGTGAACAGTCATAGAAATTTTCAGGTCTCTGTGGAAATCCAACAAAAAGTTATGACGAGAGAAAAAAGTGGTTCATTTCCACAGTATGAAATCTGAAGAAATCTGAGTGACGGACGAATTTCCTACCCTCAAACAAGTCCAACTCATTTCAGAACGGTAATAGGTGAGAAAGAAATTCTTGAATTGTGAGCGTCAGGGGTGTCTGAAGATATTCGGGGACAAGCCTCATGTCTTAAAGTCGTTTCGTTAAGGAGATATGACGATTCGAATATGCCTCTCATTACAGAAATCCAGCGATGATTTTGAACAAGCTCTCCATTGACTTTATATGGAGAGTTTTGAGACCTTGTGTTGGTCTGAGGAGATTTGCCAAAATTCTATAAATCCCACAACAATGATAGTGACATTTTCTGAAAGCCAGCAAAAACACCTACGTTTTGATGTATAATTTGTGGAAGTTGAGTGAAAATTGAGCAAGTAGCAAGAAGTTGTTCGGACATGAAGTGAAAATTGCAAAACCTTCAGTGACACACTGGAAGCCAAGAGCATAGCAACCATAACAACGCATGTATTTTGTGAAAAATCACAATTTTGCAACTGAAAACTTTAAGAGGCATAAAAGTAAAACGGTAAAAGATTTGAAAAAGCTGAATCATACATGAATAGCCCAATAATTTGTGAACATTTTAAAGTTTGAATGGTTTTTCTAGGCGAAAGTATGAGGAAGTAGTTAAGTTTCAAAAACAAGCAAAATTTAGCAGAATTTTGGAAGTTTTCCATTCATTTCAATGGGACAAATTAAAGGAAAAAAGTGGAATATTTTAAAAAGTATAATAGCAAAAAATAGCAAAAATCATAGCGCAAATTAGCAGAAATAGCAGAATAGTTTAAAATTTGAACGGTGAAAATAGCACAAAAATTGTGGAAGTAGTTAAAGGACGAAAAATGAGCAACTTGAAGAATAATAATAATAATAATAACTAGAAAAATTTGCATTTCCTGCGAAAATGCAGTGTGGATGCTTAAAGCTGAAGCTGTATGCAAAAAGTAGCTGAAAAAGCTGAAAAGTTGCAGAAATTGTAAAAACTTTGCAGAAGCAAAACAACTTTGCTAAAATGGAATAACTTAGCAGAACTGCAATATCTTAGAGGAAACATAATACTTGGCAGAAATACAATAGCATAGCAGAATTTAGCAGAAATATTGTAACTTACCAGAAACATGATAACTTCTCAAAAATACAAGAATTTAGGAGAAATAGTATAAGATAACAGAAAGAATATATTTAGCCAAAAATACTTAAACATTACAGAAACACTATGATTTAGAAAAATAGTACAACAGAGCAGAAATATTGTGATTTACCAGAGACACTGTGATGAACTATGAATATTGTAATTTTAAATTAAGACTATGTTTTAGCACAAATCCTATAAAAAGCAGAAATACTGTACTATGATTTAGTAGAAAAACTATAATTAATCAGAAATACTAAATTTAGCAGAAATACTATATTAAGCACAAATCCTATGAAAAGCAGAAATAGTATGATTAAGCATAAATACTACATTTAGCAGAAATACTATATTAAGCACAAGTCTTATAAAAGGCAGAAATACTATATTAAGCACAAATCCTATAAAAGCAGAAATAGTATATTAAGCACAAATCTTATAAAATAGCAGAAATAGTATGATTTAGCACAATAGTAATAAGTTAAACAGAAAAATTGGAAAAGCAAAATGGACAGCTGAAAAAATGCTGAACATGCTGAGGGTCCCTCAAATATACTTGTTAAATGACAAAAATCTGCAAAAAAATCTATAACAGCCACACAATTACAAATATGTACACATGAGGAAACACACATGCACAGAGAGACACACACACAAGATCCAATTCAGTCAACCAGTCTAAATATATTGAATTTGAATCTTACAATGAGATCATCCCATAAAAAGGCTTCCTATCTCTCTCTCTCTCTCTCTCTGTCACACACACACACACACACACACACACACACACACACACACACACACACACACACACACAGACAGACACAGAGGGAGAGAGCTGCCGAATTTAAATCCACCAATCCGAGTGGCTGTTTACGTTTTCCCGCCAAAATAGGTGCCTCTGTTTACACACGCAGCACAGAGAGGCACAGGATTATTGCAGTCTATTTCTCATAGTGACGACTCCCCTCAAACAAATGACCATAATTTCCTAACCGTAGGGGCTAGAGCGGTCATTCTTACACCGTTTTGTTCAGAAGAGATGGGGGAATCTTCAAGTGTTGACAATTTATCATTAAAATGTGAATTTTTAGAGATATATGACATGGATGAATTGTTTACTTAGAAGCCACGAATTCCCCAATATGCAAATTTGAATGCCTGAGACCACATATATGATTGGCTGGCTGGGAAGCCGTGCAGGCCCTGATTTGTGGATTTGAATTCCTCAGCCCTGATATGATTGGCTGGCTTAGAAGCCATGAAGGCCCCAATATGCAAATTTGAATGCCTCAGGACACATATATGATTGGCTGGGAAGCCGTGCAGGCCCTGATTTGAAAATTTGAATGTCTCAGTCCTCACAGAGGATTGGCTGCCTGGGGAGCTGGCAGATATAATATATAGAAATACTAGGATTAAGCATAAATACTACATTTAGTAGAAATACTATGTTTTAGCACAAATACTATAAAAAGCAGAAATCCTATAATTTAGCAGAAATACTATATTAAGCACAAATCCTATAAAAAGCAGAAATACTATATTAAGCACAAACTCTATAAAAAGCAGAAATACTATATTAAGCACAAATTCTATAAAAAGCAGAAATACTATATTAAGCACAAATCCTATTAAAAGCAGAAATACTATATTAAGCACAAATCTTATGAAATAGCAGAAACAGTATGATTTAGCACAATAGTAATAAGTTAAACAGAAAAATTGGAAAAGCAAAATGGACAGCTGAAAAAATGCTGAACATGCTGAGGGTCCCTCAAATATACTTGTTAAATGAAAAAATCAGCATAAAAATGCACAGGGAGAGAGAATTAAGTTTCTAGGTCAGCCTGGGAGCTGCTGAATTTGAATCCACCAATCAGAGAGCCTGTGTACTTTTTCCCGCCAAAACAGGTGCATCTTTTTACACACGCAGCAGAGAGAGGCACAGGATTATTGCAGCCTATTTCTCATAGTGAGGGGCTAGAGCGGTCATTCTTACACCGTTTTGTTCAGAAGAGATGGGGGAATCTTCCAGTGTTAACAATTTATCATTAAAATATGAATTTTTAGAGATATATGACATGGATGACTTGTTGACTTAGAAGCCACGAATTCCCCCAATATGCAAATTTGAATGCCTGAGGCCACATATATGATTGGCTGGCTGGGAAGCCGTGCAGGCCCTGATTTGTGGATTTGAATTCCTCAGCCCTCAGATATGATTGGCTGGCTTAGAAGCCATGAAGGCCCCAATATGCAAATTTGAATGCCTCAGGACACATATATGATTGGCTGGGAAACCGTGCAGGCCCTGATTTGAAAATTTGAATGTCTAAGTCCTCACAGAGGATTGGCTGCCTGGGGAGCTGGCAGAAATATATAGAAATACTATGATTAAGCATAAATACTACATTTGGTAGAAATACTATGTTTTAGCACAAATACTATAAAAAGCAGAAATACTATAATTTAGCAGAAATACTATATTAAGCACAAATCCTATAAAAAGCAGAAATACTATATTAAGCACAAATTCTATAAAAAGCAGAAATACTATATTAAGCACAAATCCTATAAAAAGCAGAAATACTATATTAAGCACAAATTCTATAAAAAGCAGAAATACTATATTAAGCACAAATTCTATAAAAAGCAGAAATACTATATTAAGCACAAATTCTATAAAAAGCAGAAATACTATATTAAGCACAAATCCTATAAAAAGCAGAAATACTATATTAAGCACAAATCCTATTAAAAGCAGAATAACTATATTAAGCACAAATCTTATAAAATAGCAGAAACAGTATGATTTAGCACAATAGTAATAAGTTAAACAGAAAAATTGGAAAAGCAAAATGGACAGCTGAAAAAATGCTGAACATGCTGAGGGTCCCTCAAATATACTTGTTAAATGAAAAAATCAGCAAAAAAATGCACAGGGAGAGAGAAGTAAGTTTCTAGGTCAGCCTGGGAGCTGCTGAATTTGAATCCACCAATCAGAGAGCCTGTGTACTTTTTCCCGCCAAAACATGTGCCTCTTTTTACACACGCAGCACAGAGAGGCACAGGATTATTGCAGCCTATTTCTCATAGTGAGGACTCCCCTCAAACAAATGACCATAATTTCCAAACCGTAGGGGCTAGAGCGGTCATTCTTACACCGTTTTGTTCAGAAGAGATGGGGGAATCTTCCAGTGTTTACAATTTATCATTAAAATATGAATTATTAAAGATATTTGACTTCTAATGCACCATAACTGAGTAGAGCGAAGCAAAAACTGCCTTGACTTGCCCTCAAACAACGCTTTGTGACTTGAAATCTATTTGGAGTATCGATATCATTCTTTCACCGTTAGAGACAGCAGGCTTTGGTGAACAATCATGGAAATTTTCAGGTCTCTGTGGAAATCCAACAAAAAGTTATGACGAGAGAAAAAAGTGGTTCATTTCCACAGTTTGAAATCTGAAGAAATCTGAGCGAAGGACGAATTTCCTACCCTCAAACAAGTCCAACTCATTTCAGAACGGTAATAGGTGAGAAAGAAATTCTTGAATTGTGAGCGTCAGGGGTGTCTGAAGATATTCGGGGACAAGCCTCATGTCTTAACTTTGCTTCGTTAAGGAGATATGACGATTCGAATATGCCTCTCATTACAGAAATCCAGCGGTGATTTTGAACAAGCTCTCCATTGACTTTATATGGAGAGTTTTCTGACATTGTGTTGGTCTGAGGACATTTGCGAAAATTCTATAAATCCCACAACAATGATAGTGACATTTTCTGAAAGCCAGCAAAAATACCTACGTTTTGATGTATAATTTGTGGAAGTTGAGTGAAAATTGAGCAAGTAGCAAACAGTTGTTCGGACATGAAGAGAAGACTGCAAAACCTTCAGTGACACACTGGAAGCCAAGAGCATAGCAACCATAACAACGCATGTATTTTGTGAAAAATCACAATTGTGCAACTCAAAACTTTAAGAGGCATAAAAGTAAAACAGTAGAAGATTTGAAAAAGCTGAATCATACCTGAATAGCCCAATAATTTGTGAACATTTTAAAATTTGAATGGTTGTTCTAGGTGAAAATATGAGGAAGTAGTTAAGTTTCAAAAACAAGCAAATTTTAGCAGAATTGCTGAAGTTTCCCATTCATTTCAATGGGACAAATTAAAGGAAAAAAGCTTAATATTTTAAAAAGTATAATAGCAAAAAATACCAAAAGTCATAGCGCACATTAGCAGAAATAGCAGAATAGTTTAAAATTTGAACGGTGAAAATCGGCTGAAAATTGCGTAAGTAGTTAAGTGCCAAAAAGTGTACGGAAGCAACTAGAATAATAATAATAAAGAATAAAGAGAAACAGGAACTCAATAGTGTGGATGCTTAAAGCATCCACACAATAAAGAATAAAGAGAAACAGGAACTCAATAGTGTGGATGCTTAAAGCATCCACACAATAATAAAGAATAAAGAGAAACAGGAACTCAATAGTGTGGATGCTTAAAGCATCCACACAATAAAGAGAAACAGGAACTCTATAGTGTGGATGCTTAAGCATCCACACAATAATAAAGAATAAAGAGAAACAGGAACTCAATAGTGTGGATGCTTAAAGCATCCACACAATAAAGAATAAAGAGAAACAGGAACTCAATAGTGTGGATGCTTAAAGCATCCACACAATAATAAAGATAAAAGATGAAGTAACAAGTTTTTAGTTTTGTTTATTCCAAATGATCATCCAGATGTCTGTGACATGTGATGACAAACACCATAATGGAAGGCCTTAGTCATCACATGCTTAAACTCATCATATATTTTTGCACATGCTGAACAGGCAGTCAGACATGCTGTAACTGTGGGGTAGAAAACAGCATGAACACCATACGGCAGGGGTCTCAAACTCCAGTTCTCGAGGGCATGGAAAAGTTGCATGACTCCAGTCCACCCTTGAGGACTGGAGTTTGAGACCCCTGTCATATGGAATATGACAGGTGTGGTTGAACTGCATGAAGACTCTGAAGTTTCTCTTCTGGCAGGACAGGAATGTGGCCTTGTCCTGTGAGCCACAGTAAGGATGTACTTCGAGTAGAACTGGACTGTCACCGGCCTCAGGCTCTTCACCCTTTTCAAAGACAAAGCAGTCATTTAGATAAAATATTAGATATTGTTTACCTGTAAATGCACAAAGTAAATTTAGAAATGTAATTATTGTCAAGAGTGAACAAGCACTGATAGTGTAATCTACAGCTGTGGCCAAACGTTTAGAGAATGAGAAGTGTTGTTTGTTTATTTACAAAGTTTGCTGTTTCAGTGATAGTTGTATATCATATTATATCACTTCAAACAGAGGTGACCCAGTAATGCTGCACTAATGAATTAGACTAACTATTCACTTTAGCTAAAGTTATTCAGTTAGCTAAAGAGTTGGGATGCTGTGTAAGACATAAATAAAGCTAAAACACAAAGGTTTGGACACCGTTTTGCATGTTTCCCTACTGTAGGGGTCTCTGCAAGCATACAGAGGGGGTACTCTGAGAGGGTCCAAGATGACAACTTTGGAATTCTACTAGAAACAGTCGATCATATTTGTTGTCAAAGCTGAATTCAGGGCAAACTACGCTAAATTAGCGTTTTTAGCTAACAGCTACAATAAGCATAAAAGTTACCGTACGGCTATCATTTGTTAACATGACGCTTGTTCTTATACATGTAGTACATTTATTACCAACCTGAGAGTTCATCCGCTGGTCATTCGACATGACGAATGACTTCTGAAGTCTTAATTCAGCTCAAGACGCTGTAGATTCCCGTCAGTAACACTTTCGGTCCGCTAGTAAAACGTAGTTCTATTAATCTGCGCTTGAACCGGAACCGGATGTAAGTTCCAAAAAACTGAATTTTGGAACTGAAATTGAATTGTAGAACTGAAACTGAATGGTGAGAAGTGAAACTGAAATTATTCGGGAGCTGAATTTTTAAAGGATAAAATGCAGTTTCAAAGCAAATCAATTCATTTTCAAAATATAAATTCAATTTCAATTTAGTGATGATCATTTTCAAACCATAAATTCAATTTCAAATTAGACTAATTCAAATTCAGTTTTCAAAAGCATTTATTCAAGTTACAATTCAGATTCAATCGGAGCAATTCAAATTCAAATTGAACTTATTCAAATTCAGTTTCTGATGGCACAGATTTCTGCCCATAGATATGCTACGTTGTCATGCAAAACCAAGTGATAGCAAATTTTCCAGCCTATGAATATATAAAAATCATAGCAATTATATTAAGCTGTACAAAGACAGAAATGCATTTTAAAATTATTATACTACCAAAGTAACACACTGAAGCACAGTAACACAACAAGTGGCAAATGACTGAACGTACTTGATTTTGTTTTTTGTTTTTTTTGCACCTCATTTGTCCCACTAGTTCAATGATGAGGTCTAGGCAAAATCTAGACAAATAAATTCAGTTTGATTGGTAAACACTGAGTTTATATCAGTTCATAGTGTCATGACCCTGTGCCTTCTCGGCTGACTCTGTATGGCTACAAGTGTTTTTGTTGTGCTGCATCTCTCTCTCTCCCCTGCACTGCGCTCTACCGGGGCGGAGTCATGACGGCTCCAGCCCCTGGCTCGGACACCTGCAAGCAATCATCTCACTCACTTCTTAAGGCGGCTGCTGAGAGTGCTTCCTCGCTGGATTATTGTGTAACACTCGTCAGTGTCATCACCTATCTGAGCCGTTTTTCGAGTTTCTGTCGTGCCACTACTCACCTGCCTTTCCTCTCTGTGCCAGGATTCTCGCCAGCCTGAGGACCGCCGTTGGTGAGCTAAAGCCTGAGTCCGAGCTACCTGAGCTTCAGTGGATTTTGTACATAGCCCTCTTCTTCCCGTGCCTGTGCTTCCCGGAGACCCTCTTCCTGTGCCCCCTCACCTGTATATATTCGCACCTGGTGTCTGTGTGTGTAAATAAATCACGAACTTAAGTGACGGTCTGCCTCCGAGTCCCTCCTGAGCCTGACACATAGTTTTCTTCTTGAATAATTATTTAGATGATAAGCCTTTCATTTTATATATTTCATTTGCATTTTACTCACAGTTATTGCTTCATTTTATTGAGGGCCAAGAATCATTTTTTGAGTGTACAGAGGATGATTAGTGCTTGCATCAGAAAATGGCTAGAAGCCCATAGTGTCTTAGCAATGTGGCCCTATATAGATAGGGGGTTTGGAGAGGAATCAGTAACCTTGGTTTGTCAAGGGAGTTTAAGTGTGCAAGAACTAAGAAGTGTTAGTGCTAGAGCAAATATCCACAGGGTACATTAAGAGGAAAACAATAAACAAGTCAATACAAACCAAGTATGTAAATAAATGCAATGATATGTATGTCACAATCTACGATTACACTAATCATCACAGAAGAAAGAGACACTGTGATAAGCATCTCATTCAGAAGCAGGATGACATTGAATTTCAATTTAAATCATTGAGCTAACAAATCCAGAGACAGTGTGGCTGTCTGTCGCTATGCGTGCACCCTGAGATGGACTGCTAACCTGGGCGAAATGTACCTTGTCTCTTGACCTGTCACACTTAAATTGAACTCTTGCCCATACATTTTGTATAGACATGTCCAGTGATATGGATCCATATTTATCTTCCACAGCTTCTTCAAAATGTGAAGTAGAGCCCCTTAGCAACTTGTATTATTATTACTACAGCAAAAAAGTGATGAAAGACAAAAAAGTGTAGAACTGGATACATTCCAGAATTGCGCAGCTGTGAGACAAGGAGTCGCTGGGAGACAGAAACAAAAGCATCAGAGATATGTTTTTCATCTCTGTTTTAGGTTAGCGTACACAAGGTTTCTTGAATTGCCTCAAGAAATTCCTCCTGCCATCTAATTACAATAAAGGTTAATTAAATTCCACCTACTCAAATAATCTATTGGTGTTTGCAAGGTAGCTTAAAAGATAAAAAAAACAAGATCCTCTCTTTTGCTCTTTAAAACCCCAGAGAGAGGGGAAAAACATATATTTTGTTGAATTGAGTAAACTAATTACTAAACATGTGAGATAAATTTGTGTCACTCTTGGCAGTCAATTTTATAAAAGTAATTGTGAAAGCTCCACAAGGTACAGCCAAGATGCATCTTCAATTCTCATTCCAAGTGTGACTCCTTAACCTTTTCTTAAAAATACAACGACAATCAGGTTAGTCTTTCAAAACATCATCCCTCTTGGCACCATTGGGAGGATCGTGTTTTTCTTGACTTTTACTTTTAAATGAAGAGAATTTGGTATATCTGCATCTTTAAAGTGGACATGAAACAGTAAACATGTAAAGGAAAATTTACACCATAGAATCCTGTTCTTAAAAATGATCATATACTTAACACTGTCTGTGATGTATGTGCAGCGCCATCTTGTGCTAATACAGATTGGGAAGTCACTGAGTTGGCTGGTTGGTTGCTGCTAATAGACTTACTTTAGTTCATGTTAGCTAGCTAGTGACAGAACTGATAATTTAGTGGAAAACAAGGAAACTAAAAGTCTATCAGGGTCACCTTTTGCATTGCTGCAGCAATGATGAATTTTGTGTTTTAAAAAAACATGAATTAATACAGTCGACTTTCCCTTTAGCAGTAAGTAGCTGTTCATTGTAACAGGAAATCCACCTGTTGGCTGTAATAGCTGTGTTTGTAGAACACTTTATAAGTGAGAACTGTGTAAAGGAGAACCTGTTTGAGTCAGATTCACTGGACCAACAAGCTAAAGTGACACTGCCCCCTCTGTGAGTGATTTTTCCTCATCAGTGAGGGGCACAGACCAAGTGTATTAGACTGATGTCAGAATCTCACAATACGTAACACTAACTTTGATAAAGACCTCACACAGAATGCAGAAAAAAAAGCGATGTACACATTTACACATGTGGCACAGTAAGTCATTAGAAGCCAATTTCTTCCAATCAATTTATATTAAAAAATGGTCACAGCTACTTATCACAATTATTGGTAAATCACACAGTTGTAAATATCTGCCATGCCTGCAGCTCTGCAGTCAGCTGATTTAAATATCACTATTTAATTTTTCATTCTGTTCTCTACTGTCTTTCCTGTTGACAGATGTTTTGACTGTGTGTTCATGTAGTTGTAGCTGTCGTTGTTTGCACTGTTTAGGTGAAAAGTCTGTCATCAGCTGTATGCGAGACTTGGTCTCTATGTTCTCTCTCTTTATTGTTGTGATTAACTAACAATCACTAAAAAGTAAACTGTACCTTTTTCCCAACCTTCCTCAGAAGTGTCTGCCAAAGCACATGGATGTTTTGCTCAAACTCTTGCTAATGTTATGCTAATGTTATGCGGGGCCCCTAGTTGGGATTTGGACAGTGTATACTTCTCACCATGGCTTTTCTGTCAATAGGATTAGTCCTCTGCCTTCTTAATATTGGCTGGCAGAGCAAGTGGACATTTTGCCCAAAAGAATCTTTAACTGTGTGATCTATGAGTTTTGTGTGAATGCAGGATACTGAGTTGTATTAGTGCCATGTCAGGACATGGCAGAAGGCATTTTTTGTGCTTTTGGCACACAGTTGACATCCATGCTCACTCTACCATTTATTTCTTGGTGATCAGATCAGAATAAAGTGGTTTGCCCAAAAATCCTGAGCTACCCCTTATTTCTTCATGTTTTACTGCCAACCTCATTAGAATTATATGCTGCATTTCCATTTATGTTTGAACTAATTTCCTATTTTCCCATCTAACAGTGTTGCATTTAACATTGCTTAACATTGCTCTAGGGCAAGCACATCTCCATTGATTGCAACACAAATCCCCAACCGTAGTCCTGCCACACTATAAAAAAGTAAGGGACGAGTTTACAGATCCACTGATCTGTCAAAAATTATTTTTCTTGAATGATTCATCCGGTGCTGGAGTGAGGTCAGTTCTAGCTAATTCTAGTCAAAGCTATTCAGCTAATTACAGCTGATCACACCTTTGCCACTGCTCCTTGCCATCACCACAAGTGATTTATACTTAACAAATATTACCACAGGTGAAATGGGGCTACACAGGCTTTACACAGCCACAAAGTTTTTCAACTTTGAGACGTTTACAGTCACTGACAGAGCTGAAAATCTGTTTTTTTTTCATGCATGTTTATAAAAAGTAACTTCTGCTAAGTATCACTTTCCAATATGTGTTGTGATATTGACTGTGTGATTGAAGGAAAAAAAGGGCGTAACAGGAGGGGAGCAGTAGGGCAGTCACTTACTGCTACTTCAGAGTTCTCTCTGTAAACAGCAAACCCGCATTTCCTCTTATCTTGCACTTAGCAAACTAAGTTTTCATTAAACCTTTCTCCTTGAATATTTTAAATGACAAACAACACAAACTTTGGCTGCAGCAACAATACCCTACTCATCAGTTTAATTTGCTTGGGAGTTCCAAATAAAGAACTATTCTTCTCTATTCAAACTATTGCTAACTACACACATCCTCAGATATATTTGACATGTAGGACTACCAAGACAGGACAAAATAAGCACAATAAAATATATTTGCAGTCAAAATTTAATCAACATAAATTTAAGTTGCACAGGATAGCTGTTAATGAAATAATCCTTGACTTGGTGCCAGATGAACAGCATTCAAGCCCTTCATTTTGTGGGACTGCAAGTGTCCTTTAGTCTGGCATTGAAATCGAAAAACCTGCTTACAGCAGTTAGCAATTCATTTAGATGATGACTCGTAAGACCCAAAAGCTGCCAGCCACTAGCAACTAAACAGATTAAGTTAAATTAATTCTGGTGTACGCTGAGGCTAGTTCAAGTTCATTTTACATTGTTCAAAATTAAAAACGCAAGTGCTGAAGCGATGAATGGTTTTGATAGGAAAGAGCTGGATTTGGAAAAGATTATGCTGATATGAATGCAAAATGCAAAAAGGAAGTAATAATCACAAAGAACAAAATCATGTGCATGGAACAATTAAAACACACTAAGTTAATCAAAGAAAATGCAAATTTATCTCATGTTCAAATAATATGTGTTCAGGGCGAGTTTCTAATAAGATGGTGGACGTTGCCCTAACGGAGCTCCTCCTAGACCTGGATAAGAGCACCAATGAGTCTATGGTGCTCTATGGCCACATCATAACAATAAGGACTTTTTCAATTGGATTCAGGTCTGGAGAACATGAGGACCAGTCAGTGGCATCGATCCTATCGAGATCCCACATGCACATCCTACTGCAGCTGGAGAAACCCAGCTATTATCCTGACAGTGTTGGGAAGGTTACTTTTAAAATGTATTCCACTACAGATTACAGAATACATACCCCAAAATGTATTTTGTAACGTATTCCGTTACGTTACTCAATGGGAGTAACGTATTCTGAATACTTTGGATTACTTAATATATTATCATACTGTTTACAACTACATGAATGTGATTTATTACTATTACTGAAGGTCCGCGGCGCCGAACCTTAGTAAAGGGACCTCTGACTAATACGCTCTGCTCTGTGTCAGCTAGTAGCTGAAAAATACCTTTACTTTGTTGTGTGGGTCAACTGTTCTTGCCAGAGACAGAGAGAGGCGTCGAAAGACTGCTCCAACGGAACGTATTTTTTCGGAGGAAAACACGAACACGGTGTACAGTCGAGTCTTAATAGCTTACTTACAACCGGGCTCGTCAGGCACTCTTCTTGGCTGAAGTGGTTATTATTATATTTACATGCTTCCATCTCCCGTTTCTGCTCGATGTCAACTCCTACTTTTCCACTCTCCTTTTTCTCCCTCCCTCGCTCACAGACACATAACGGGTATGGCAGTCCATTCTCCCTGCACGGACTACACTGCCTATGAGGCTACATTCTTTAGGGCTATGCCTGTAGCATTTTGCCTATTAGCTTAGCACAACAACAACAACAACAAAAAGGCGATCTCTCACCCAGGAAACACACAGTCGCAGAAGAGCCGGGGCCACCCTGAAACCATGGCAACCGTAACGCTGCCGCCTGGAACAACGGAACGTAGCTGTCAAACAAAACCCAAACAGTCCTGACCCACAACAATATGAAACAGGGAAATACCGCCGTGTAATCCATTTATTTCAACAATGTAACTGTATTCTAAATACCACCTTTTTAAACGGTAACTTTAACGGAATACAGTTACTCATATTTTGTATTTTAAATACGTAACGGCGGTACATGTATTCCGTTACTCCCCAACACTGCATCCTGATAGCTAACAGTTCTCAGGGTGCCATTGGCTAGTTAGTGGAGTGGAGTCTGAGGTGAACAGTTTGGTCAGAAACATGTGCATTAACTGCTGAAAATAATTTTGTATGGGTCTAGCAGTCCTGTTTCTCCCTGCCTGAAGAAACAGAGCTGGTGATAATCCTGGGTTGATGCCCTTCTATGATCATACCCAACTTTCCATATGATTGTGCCCATCTTTTGGATCTTTTGGAGACTACGGTAAGGGACACTCAGGAAGGATAAAAGGAAAGCAGCAGTTGTTAGCCACCACCTGCAAAACCATTTTTGGGAATATCTTATTGTTGCTTCTCCAGTGTACCTGTTATCACTAACATTTGCTACAATACCCTTATGCTTGATAACAGGACAACTATCAGTAAACAACGCAAACAATTTCCTGCATTTATATTTTCATCAGTAATTGGCTGTAGCGCAGGAAGCACAGCAGGTCACCTACTAATCGGAAGGTTGGTGGTTTGATCCCCATCTGCTCCAGTCTGCATGCTGGAGCAGACCTAATATCCTTGTGCAATCTCTGACTGTATGAATGCATGAGAATGTTAGATAGAAAAAGCATAGAAAAAAGTGCCTGTATGAATACGTGAATGAGGCAATTTGTGTAAACCGCTCAGATAGAGTAGAAAAGCAGTATATAAGAAAAAAATTCTAGTATTGGGAATTAAATAAAAATTACTTTCTAATTAAATTAAGACTGCTTATTGCTGTTGCAAAAAATGTTAGCACTACTTTTTTGGTAATATGAATAACCAGATTCAGTTTTATTTATCAGTGCAGGTGCACAAAAAATGCTTGTCTCTTGTGAATATGTAGCTTTTTCATTACAATGATTGAAGGTGAATCTGTGAAAGTTTATTCTGCAAAATGGCCACAAATTCCTTTTGGGTAATTATGTCAAACTGAGTGAAAGTACCCTGATGTCAAAAAGCCATGAGTGTAACTGTCATTCAGTATCATATAAATTAAAATCTTTTGTACCCAATGTACCCAACAGATTGTAATAAATTTATTTTATCAATAGTTACAACTAGGACATTTAAGAAAGCAGAGAAGTATGTTGAGGGAAAACATGGGGAAGGAAAAAGAGGAGGTGTATACGAAAGGCGACAAGAAAAGAACAGAGGTTTATATTAAACAGGCTCACATACATAAAAGGAGGCTCCAGGTATCTTGAATAGCAACCACGTCTGTGACGCTGAATTCAGTAACTTAACACCCGTCAGATGCTACTTCCTGAGCCTCTGATTGTCTGTGGCTTATGCTTAAACATGCTGTTGTGTGGAAATAAACATGTGAGGACAGTGTCTTAAATGTCATCTTGATTTCTGTGATTTGGGTGGTGGAAAACCAAAACTCCTTTAATTAAAGTGTTAATTGTATCTATATTTTTTAAATTAAAAATATGATTATGATCTACTGAATAATAATAAATTATTTTTATTTAGTTCAAACATTTTATATCACATGCAATCAAAATACACAGATTAACTTATTTACAGAAATTGTTTGCAACTCATATCCAGTAATCCTACAATCTGATTACCGTTAAAATTAGGTAATTTAAGGGGCAGGTGTAAGTAGTGCAGCAAATGTCTCAGGCAGTAGAAGAAAACAGAAAACTGTAGCATTCAATGGAGTTTTCTACACCTACCTATGCTGGCACTCATTTAATGGGTTAATGCGTACACTGTATATAATAAAAGGAAGATTTTTTTAACCTCCCTTCTCTTTCAACTTTTGTTCGATGTATCTAATCAGTCTTTATTGCCAGATTATTGATCAACAGACATGTATCTGTATTTATTTGTTTGTTGTAGAGCCTTTTTTCACTGATTTTAGAAAATATTCAAATAAAAAGACTCTGGACATCAGATTTTCTTGAGCTATAAGCCACCATCATTCAAATGAAGAACAAAGCTATTTGCGAATACAATGTGTCCCATCTCGGTATTATGCATGAGAAAAGAAATGTCTTGGTTTGGGATGACCGGTATCTTTTTACAACAACCTACGCAAGACTCAAATGTCTTTTTCTTTATTCATGGCCTGATCAGGCTTTATAAAGAAGTCAGCATAACACAATAGCAAGAAAAACTTGAAGACGACAGATAGAATGGGCATGACTGGTAATGTATCAAAAAAAGCCCCAATTTTTTGTAATTTTCTTTTCTGCTTTTCTTTGTAATTGCATTGATAGAAATGTATAAAATATATATAAATAACATATTTGATATATAAATGCTCATATTTGTTTTTACTTGTTAACGTTTGTTCCATCTGTATATACCATATGCGTCTTCAGTCATCCAGCGAGGTGTGTGGGGTCTACTGCTCTGGCCCTATATTCTTACTGTAAGCATGCCACTAGACTGTAAAGAAGAGCCGGGCAGCCTTACTCGCTGCCCCTCCATCTCACAAGAGAAACTTCTTGACAGAGTCATCCATCATGCTGAGCTCATCTACCGTGTCTCAGAAGAATCGTGTTCTTTATTTGTGAGTAACTCCAAAATAAATCTTTGCTCTTTCACTTTTTTAATGTAAAAAAAAAACAAACAAGAGCAAACAAAGCAAACAAAAAAAAAACCCCAAACTAGTTTTGATTGTTCACCAGTGCTTCTGTATTCACATGCTTGAAAAGAATATTGGCGGAGCCTAGAATGAGTTATAGCTCTAAATCACTTCTCACACTAAGATGACTTAATGCAGAATTATTTTGTCACTAGAAAGAGACTGTAATCTGAGAAAATACCCCCCCCCCCTCTCTCTCTCTCTCTCTCTCTCTAAATATATATATATATATTTATATATATATATATATATATATATATATATATATATATATATATATATATATATATATAGAGAGAGAGAGAGAGAGAGAGAGAAAGAGAGATATGAATGCAAAATAAGCACTCTGAAAAGCAATGCTATAAAAACATAGCCCTAGGCAAAGGCCACAGTGATAGCAATGCAATGTTTTTTTTTTCCATTTGAAAAGAAGTTTGCTATTACTTTTTATACAGAACATAAGTGCAATAAAACTAAGACATCAAGGTGGGAATGATACTATTTATTTGCATGTCAGAGGTAAAAAGCCATTGCTCACCAGTAAACATCTTAGTCCTTTAAATCTACATTTTTTAATAATTTGGTAAATGTGAAGCTTTGAACTTTGTTGGCTGTTTGACGATAATGCCAGACCTGTGAAACTTTTAGATACTGAGTATTCGTTGCATGACCATTCCCGCACTGCCAGTGTTCAGAGCAATCTTCTCTCTCTTCTGAGTAAAAGATATATTTAACTGAAGAAGCAGGTCTACAATGGGGTAATATGTCTGTGATAATGATACACTGCAACAGTAAAAGCACAGGTTTGGCAGTCTGTTAAATATCCTTCACTTTGTGGCTGCACAGTCAAAATGATCTTTGAAACGAGACTTTTCTAAAAAATATGCTGCACAGGATCTACAGCGAAGAGTTTGCTAGAGAACAAAATGTCTCTGTGGGGTTTTCTCTTGTGGTAAAGATTTTGTCATTGCTTTCCTGATTGATCTTTTTATATAAATGGTTGAATATCTGTTACCCCTTCTTCTGTAGACAGTAGTTCTTAGGGGTTAGGATTAGGCCGTAACTATTTTGTCATACTGGCTGAAAACAAACCGAATTCATAAGCAAATATAGAAGGTAATACTGGTGTGTATGCCTATCATTTTAAATGTGAAAATTAAACAGTGCCTCTCTTTCTTTCTTTCTTTCTTTCTTTCTTTCTTTCTTTCTTTCTTTCTTTCTTTCTTTCTTTCTTTCTTTTTTTTACCACCATTTCTGCACGGGCTACAGGAAGAGATGTTCATCCCACTCCCTTTGCGACTTCAGAGTAACCAGGCTGGCTTTGCATGTATCACCAAAACATTACCGATCCCCAGCTCCAAAAGTGAAATTGAACAGATGTCTGTAAGCACACTATGGTTGAATACCACTGTTGTTTCTTTTTTTTTCTTTGCTAACATCATAATGTGTAAAAACTGCTTTTATTTGCTTGTTCACGCCTTTGCTTTTATGTATTGATGCATATATATTACGTGCTTATAGAGGCGCTTGCATGTTTTTGTGGATTTGAATGGGTTCAACAATCTGTCTGCTTCTCGCACATATGTGAGTGAGAGTGTGGAGGATTTGGAGTGTTGTTAATGCATTATTAGTGTTGTTGCACATGCACATCCTTGAGCTCAGTTAAGCCTCCCCTTCTTTTGCAGTTTGATACATTATGTGATGTTTGCAGTAATTGCATTACAAGAGGTTTTGACTGCTGTCTAGCTACCTATTTAAGACAAATACCAGCTTGGTCAGTAGAGTGGAAACTAGACTGAGCTGCTTAGCAGGCCTGTGAAGGGTGAATTGGCTGTTCTGCAATAATCACCCTTCAACTAACAAAGGCCATAGTATATAGCAGCAATTTCTTCACAGGATCATTTTTAGCAATATTGAAACTGCTGGTTAAAAGTTATGTCATCACATAACAGTAAATGTGATCTTTGAAACAGCATATACTGCAACCTCCCATTTTATGAGTAATTTATCCTCTGCTCTTTCTGTTGGAATATTGCCTGCTCTGCCATTTAATGGCCATTTGTATGGTGGTCATTTGCACATACTTTAGAGTCTCTCCTGCTTAGGGAGATTTAAGGAGGCTCACATGCCATTTCAGGCTACTTTTGTTGCTGAATGGTTTGTAGTTAATGATCCATTTCTTAAAAGAAGTACTATATATATATATATATATATATATATATATATATATATATATATATATATATATATATATGTATATATATTAGGGGTGCAACGATATTCGTATCGATATTGAACCGTTCGATACAGTGCTTTCGGTTCGGTACGCATATGTATCGAACAATACAACATTTGTAATTTATTTTATCAATTTTCCTTCTGACGATGCTGTCTGTGTTGAGCGCTCAGTGAATCTGCGTTCGACTACTCCGCCTAGGCTGCACTGTCCAGCGCAGATCCACTGCGCTCAACACAGACAGCATAGTCAGAAGGAAGAGCGCAGGGCAAGCTAGCGAGACAGAAGTTAAGCTCTCCTTTTAACATGGACCTCCCCCACCCTCATTCAGATCTGGCGTTTGGAATTATTTTGGTTTTCATGTGACGTATGACCCTGAAGGTAAGCGAGTCATGGACTAAAGTAAAACAGTATGTTGAATGTGCCATGCAATGCTTAATTACATGGGTGTGAACTAGTGTGTTAGCGCAGTTAGCTCGTTAACGTGTTGGCCGTCTAGCCCCATGCACAGAGCGATCGGCGGTAGCTCGTTAACGGAGATTTGCCGTGTTGTGGCGTTAAGGTCATTTCAACGAGATTAACCTGAAAGCACTAGTGGGAACACAACGAATATGACTGCACATTTACGCCGACATCATCGTAGTGCAAAGACAAGTGGAAGCAGACAAAAAAAAGCAAGCATGCTACTAACTTTAGCCGAGTCATTTAGACAGCTGTTAGCACATGATTCTCCTTATGCTGCTGAGAATATAGCCCAGAAGAAGCGGATAGTATAGCTTTTATTTTGGAAAGAGCCATTTCTCTGTAATAAACTCTCTTTTCCAAAGATGAGTGATTCCTCAATCAGATACAGGGCTCGCAATATCGCTAGCCCGACGTCCCGGAGCTAGCGATTTTTTCAGTCGGGCTACCAAAATCTATCTCTGCCCTGCCCGTCGGGCTATTGTAGGAAGGAAATATATATGTCAATGCTTTTGCATTCTTTCAGAAATGTAGCTGGGTAATTATGTCATTGGCATCGGTGAGCCACTGTCAATATGTGACATATTGAAGTCGCGTTTGAATTTGCGCTTGTTTTTTTGCTTTCACTTTGCAATCGTGTGAACTGTGTATAGAGAGCGACAGCACTGATCTGTGAGTGATGATAATTTGTGCACCAATTCCTCTGACATCGTCTTATTAATCGTTAGCTTACTATGCAAACATGACAAGTGAAATCTCCCGCAGCTTACACATGTGAGAGGTTGATCGCGCAGAGAATCGCTGAGCTTATGTGAGTGCGTGTAAAAGCATTTCAGTTCTGCTGAGCCAAATAAGACAGGTCAGGGTGAAGAAGTGACAGCCAAAGAAAAGCTTACCACAAAACGGAGAAGTTATGACAAATGAGACTATAAGGCAAAAAGAAAGTGCAGCTTTATGGTTTCATGGACAAAATAATTTCTGTGGCTGCAATATGATGAGCTAAATAACCAGGGCTGCACATAAGTGGTCCGCAGGTGCGTATTCGCTGTCAAAATAAAAAACGCGCACAAGGGTTAGGGTTAAATTTAAAAACTGTACTTTTGAGTTAAAATATATATTTATAATTTTAATAAATGACAAATTAAAAAGGCATGAACATTTTTTTGTATCGAAAAAATATCGAACCGTGACACCAAAGTATCGAACCGAACCGAACCGTGAATTTTGTGTATCGTTGCACCCCTAATATATATATATATATAGACACACACACACACACACACACACACATATATTCTTTGAGGCAGACTGTAAAGCATTTCTGTCCTGCAGGATAAATGGTTGCTCCACTCTGTGCTGATGCTGGTTCAGTCATGGATCGAGCCCTTGGTCTACCTGCAGACGACACTGGATCACTACGATCATGCTCCTGAAATGCTGGTCAACAAGACAAAATGGGTTTCTGAGAAACTGGTCAGTCTGGAGCAAGGGGTGGTTGCCCTCATTAAGAAGGTGGGTCAAATCACATATCACTCACACACAAGGTTATTTTTTTAATCCTTGAGGAATTTCTATAGGGATTAATAAATATATAGATAAATAAAGATATCTATGCTGGGGTCTATGCTCTATGCAAAGATTCCCCTGAGACAATCCAGTACATAACAGCAGGGTGCAAGATTGCGTTATGCCATAACCAAGCTGCTGGTGTAATCCACATTAACATCATGCAGAGTACAGCCTGGAAGTCCCAAGGTAAGAATAACCAAGCTAAGAAGGAATGACACCTACGATCTCTGTCCAGAAGAGCGCAATCTTCAAAAAAATCATTTTTTTATATCCTTTTGTTTGTATTTTTTCTGACTATTTCTATATGCTTGCTACACAGATGTTGGATGAGGGGACATTTACTACAACCTACAATGAACAAGGCCTATTTCAGTATGATACTCTGCCAGATATGCTGGAATCTGTTATGAGAGACTATACCTTACTCAGCTGCTTTAAAAAGGATGCTCATAAGATGGAGACTTTCCTCAAGCTTCTTAAGTGTCGTCAAGCTGACAAATACAACTGTGCATAAAATATAAACTGCAGCTAATAAATAATACAGTGCTTAGCTTTAAATTAATTCTTAAGGTTGGTAGTGTGCACTTTAAGATATGACCATGCCTTAGGCGAATCAACCTTGCTTGTAATGCAATGCATTCCTTATTGATTGTTTTGGAACACCTTCACACAAAAGTAGATGTAATGCTTTGCCCTTTCTTCAACATACTGCATTTTATATTCTTTCCCTGCTTAGTTGGTATTTTAACCTTGCAAAAGAAAGAGAGAGCAAACTCCCAAAAGATTATTTGTGTGTCGAGTTGTCAAAAAAATCTGCATATCCTGCCATTGATTTCCATTTCCTTTGTTCCTGACTGGGGTTTCTATTCCTTGCTGGGTCTCGCAGTGTTGTGACTATTCTCACAGCCCCTAGAATACTGAGTGAAACTCTCATTTTTTTAATGGAGCTAGTTTTACTTCTGCGTTAGAGAAATGAAACACTTTCACCAAAAATGGGAGTCAAACAGAGAGCAATCACTATTAAAAAAAGAGAGAGAGATTTTTGATTAGCAAAAGAGCGGATGAGACGGAGACAAAATAAATAACAGTCGAATTGAAAGCTGGCGCTCTTGAAGGAAACAGGAATTATTCTGTGCCTAAATGTGTATAATTTAACATGGATCTAACATATATAAAGAAATGTGCCTTATTCACTTCAATTGTTCTGGGAATTAAACATTGAAATCTATATTCTTAGACGTTATGAATCCAGAGAATAAATATTACCTTTCTCTTGTGAACAAAAGAACCCAATAGTGTACTTTCATAGCTTTTCTTCTGTTCATTTAAGAAACCAATAAAGCAAGACAAAAAGCATAAAAGAAACATTGTTTTTAATGTGGTCGTTTGTGTGCTATTTTCTTGAGAGAGTGCATTAGACGTGGATGTGTGGCTCATCGGTTTTTACAGTCAATTCCTTGTTATGCCTCTCTTTCTGTCTTAACCCGATGGCCACGGTTCAGCGTGTAAAACTCAGTCATTCACTCGTGAGGCATCAGTGTAGCGTGCTCGTTCTAGCTGGGTCCAAATGTAAAACTGCACCACAAAACTCAAAAATACATTGCACGTGCCATTTCCTCCACATAAAATGATACTCAAGAAGGAAGATTTGTACCTCGTATATTTCCATCTGTGTGCATTGAGGAAAAGTCAAGTCAGAATTTATGGAGGAAAAAAAATAGATCATACAGAGCATAAAACAAATTGATTTGGTCCCTTCTTTATATAAAACATTTTGTTAATTGTCGGCTTAAATAGCTACTGTTGCATGTGATGCTGTAGAACTGGTGAAATTTATTTCAGCCTGTTAATAACGCAGCCGACATACCATTTTCCATCTGTGAATCTTTGTCTCGTTCCTGATTGCAACCAATTCCAGCCAAAGCCTGTGTGGCCCAAAATAGACAGTGCTCATCCCTTGTATCCTTGAATAAGAAGCAGTGGAGGGCAGCAGAGGAGATAAACCTCTTGTTGTTGCCCTCATCCTTTCCTTTCTTTCTTTTTTGCCCCTTTTTTATTTTACCCCTGCCTGTTACCTTTGCTTTTAACTTAAAATCTTGCATGACCTCTTTCTTTTTTCCATTTAGTCTTTCTGTTTTTTGTTCTGTTCTTGATTGCAGAACAGATACTAACTCACTGCCTTTTATCAACTTCTCAGATTGTTTCAGGCCATCAGAGTCTCTGGATTCCAGAATGCTGTTATATTAATTTCTATGATTAACAACTTGTGGTGCAAAACACATTTTATGTGCAAACGGTAATTAATGCTTATTGAGCATTAAATATCCATCCGTGGCTAAAGAGAAGAATTGAGTCAAACTACTTTAGACATATGTGACAAAATGAGCATGTACGTTTCCACCTTTGTGCCAGTATAAACCATTTTAGCCATGAATGTGCACTGATGCTGCCGGCTGTTTGGTTTCAGTACATAACTTTTGCTGCTTGAGTTTGATTGAAAATGGACACTTTGTCTGGGTGCACTGTGTATGGAACTCAAGGCTGCCTTGAGATAGCAAGCGTCAAAGGTATGTCATCCAATCAGTAGTTTCTCCATTTGAATCCCATTTAGTTGAAATTAACAGTTGGAGCTCAACTCATTCAAATCTTAATCGCATCTTTATCAACATTTGATGAGTTCCAACTTATTCATGTGGCATTTAGAACATTGAAGAATGTTTAGATCCATTTTTCTGTGGCCAGTATGTGTAGCTCATTTCTGAAATCAAGTTTCTGCATCATGCCAACAGTCCAGATTTATGAAGAAATAAAATGATTAAAAAAGTATAATTTCTAAATGCCTGTTGCAAGACTTTTAAACCCTTTGAGTATAACCAAAACTATTTTCTTCAGAATGCTTTTGGTTCGTTTCAAATCTGTTGTGATGGTGTACACAAGAAAAACTGCACACTATGCCCTGTTCAAATATTTATGGGCCTGCCTGCTTGTGTATGCTATTAGTAGACACAGCCAAGTAGAGTTCAGATTACTGGCCAGAATTTATTCTGGACAGCAAAAAAAAAATTAATAATAAATAAATAAAATTTAATCCAAACCACATTTGGAGGTCGTTTGAAATGCAATTCTAAGGCTGTTTCTTGGCCTGTATGCTTTAACCACTCAGACTTCAGTGTGTCTTTTTTTTATCACTCTCAATGAGACATGCAATAGCAATGTTAAATGTAGATTTTTTTTAAAGTCCTTAGCAGAGTCTAAGATGCTTCTAGTAGTGGACTATGTAAAACAATCTGGAGAATAATATGCAGTAGACGGAGAGATAACTTACAAAAGCCAGTTTCCAATAGACACTTGCACTAGACTGTCCCCAGACTGCTGCTCAATATATAAATGTAATTTACACCTTTTCTGACTTGAGTAACAAACCTGTGAAATATGTCTTTTCCCCACTCAGTTCTACAAAATTCATTATGGAATAATTCATTTTTTATTGTTTCGATCAAATCCAAATTTCAAAATCTAGACTTATTTCAATAAGGAAAGCTTGCTTGGAAGAACTGAAAATGATTTCTTGACGTTAAGGATTTAATTAATAACCTTTTTGGTAATAAGACTCCAATGAACCATCATAGCGATGGCAATGAGAGCAATGACAGGGATTAGGATGTGGTTTCGGCAGTCTATGTGGATGCTGGTAGTTGTGAAGATGAAGGTTGAGGGTAAGGCAGTGATGGGGAGGAAAAGGTGGGTTGCACGAACTGTCTGAAAGGCAGCATGAAAGAAGAGCACTGAGATTTGCAGCACACAAAACAGAGGCTGATTGGGTCATAGAAGGCAGGCAAGAAAATGACTGGACAGAGTAATAATGTCAGTATTGAGTTTCACAATGTGGGGAAGAGGAAATGATTCAATCTTCCGTTTCAGATACAGTGTTCACTTCAATTCAGAGAATGTTATGTGAAGAATAGACAGATGAGCGATTACAGAATTTCCTTATAGAACTATTTCAGCTTCATTTCATTTCAGTTTAAAAAAAGATTAAAATATACTATTCACAATATAAACTGCAGCTACATTTCCTCCAGGCAGCCCTGGTTTCGATTGAGTGGCTGTAGTCTTTGCAAAAGCTGTGTGCTTGTATTTTTCAAATGAAGGTGTGGACTATTTTGCAGAATGATTGGCTGTTAGCAACATACTGGAAAATACTGGTGAATTGACTTATCTGGACAAAAGTGTTCTGAAATATTCTGAAACATTTTCTTGCTCTTCCATAGCCTTTTCCATGGCAAAAAGGCAGGCTGTAACTAAAAAATGATATTGATTTGTTTGAAAGCTGGTGGTTCTGCTGAGTAAGGCTCATCTGTTCCATCACCACCATCTGTGGGGGTATATGGCATGGAGAGTACCAAGTGAGCCTTGGTGATGTGTGTAAGGCACGTGAACAGCTTGTGCATGACCAAAAACTAGATCCTGAGCCGCCAACTCTTTTCATATTGCAGTACCAGCAGACATTACATTTGTTTCTCAGCTAATTCTTCAGCTTATATTATGATGCGCTGCTTTTATTTATTTATTGTTTTTTTTCTTGGAGGGCCCTCAGAAAAGAGTTGACAGTAAAAGCTCATGCACCTGCACGCAGAAAACTGACATGTCATATGTAATAACATCTAGAAGTTGAAACATCCATCAGTTAATATTGCTGCAATGCATCACAAGCCCTCCCCCCATTTTTATTATGTATTTATTTATTGTGTGGGTGTGTGCATGCCCTCACCTGTATGTACATTTGTGAAGATATGTAGGTGATCTTTCTAATATCCACACCCCTAAAAGGCCAGGACAATGCACCACTATGAGACCCAAAAACCAAACATTTAACCAAGGATGAATATACAAGCACAGACAACACCAGGCAGTGCGGTGGACTCTGCTGTGAGGAGACATCCACTCCCATCAAAATCACCCAAATCTGAGTTCAAATTTCCTAACAAAGAGTCCTGATGAGGTGATTCTTGTTATTCCTGATATTACATTAATCCTACTTAATCGACCATCCTTATTACAAGGATTTTTTTTTATTAAAAAACAAACAAACACACATTTTATAAAGTGTACATGAAAATATAAGCATATACATATAAGCAGAAGTTACTAATCTTGAGCAAAATCAATACATTTATCACACTCTCATTATATTACATAAACCAGCTCAGTTTTCCACCATCGAGATTAAGACAACAACACAAGTGTAATTTCCATATTTTTATATTGTTGATTCTGTCTTTTTCACTCCAAAACACTAGAGGGCAGTAGTGCTCTGTCATAGAGGTTTTCTTAGTCAGTAGATTTACGTTTTGAGCGACTGTTCATTTTATGGTATTGCGCATTATATGCAAATTCAGACAAGGAAAAAAATAAACTAATTAAAATTCCCACATTATTTGGGACCATGGCAACCAAAGTAACAACGTTTACTGCTTTTAAGTAATCACTGTTTTTTCTTTTTTTAGATAGCAAAGAAACCAGCCTTACATTCTTCCAGGTAAGATTCTTTACATTTAAGTGTAAAAACTGTTTTGTTTGTTTTTTTGCTTGTTTAAATCTGAGATGAGGATTTTTCCAAAAGCATTTTCTTTTCTTTTTTAAACTCGTCTCAGGTTTTCTCTTAACACTTTCATGTCCTCTAATATAATGCCTGCTTTTCCATCCTCTGTGACCATATCAGAAGATGTAAATCAGTCAGTGGCTGCCAATAGTGAATCAGGTGTCAGCATAGAGAGGTGGTGTCATGCCGTGTGGGTGGATGTCAAAGCAGGATGTGGTAAAGGGGGCCTAGTGTCAGCAATGTCAGGTTCAGCTTCCTGTGGCCTAATCACTTCAGCATAGGGGCTCAGAGGAGATTGGGTAGACCCTGTTCTCCTCTCCAGGACCGAGTCCAAAGCTTCACCTTGTTTGGCTCCCGACAACACCCAAGTAATCATGGGCGAGGAAAAACCTTGTGGCCCCCACCTACTTCACAAGATCTGAGGCCATAAATATTTAGGATTGGCTGTAAGTAGTAAGAGAAGGTAGGGAGAGAAAGATGTTAGAGAAGGGGAAAGAAGGGCATAGGGATGAAGGGAGGGGTGTTGTGCTGGGGTGATTTCACAGTCTAACTATTATAACCCGAGGAAAGGAAATCTAGACTGCTGGGATGCATAAGTGGGGCAGAGGAGACAGAAAAGGAGAGACGACGAAAGGAGCCTGAAATGTAAAAAATAATAATACTGCAAGCAGGTAAAGAGAGGAAAAAGAGGCAGTCTATCTGAAATTTGTCAACCACATAGAAAAGGAAAGTGTAAGAGAAATGAGAGGGAATATACAATCGAAATGACCAGGATGTGAGCGCAGCTCTTAAGTGTGACATGCAGGAAAGTAGGTTGAATCTAGAGAGAAAATGAATGACTGGAAGGCAGGTACACGGCTAGAGGAGTTAAGGCTGAGAAGTTGTGTTGGCTTGATATGAAACCGAGACTTGAAGTATGAAATCCTTGAGCCTCGAATGGCTCAGCTGGCTCCCACACTGTTGTTCTACTTTCATTTATGGCTCAAAATGACGGCTTGGAGAGACCTAAAACAGTCTCACAGACACTGTATGATCTCCATGTAGTAATAGCTCAGTGCTTCTCCGCCGTTCTCATTTTCTCTGCTGTAATAGTGTTTCTAGGCGGTAACTTAAACTTGTCACTAAAATGGTCTGCTTTTTCATTTATACAAAAATAGGGAAAACAGAAAGAAGAGGAGGAATGTCTTCCCTTTGCATCTTCCCTTTGCATCTTCCCTTTGCATCTCAGCTGCTCAAGATGAGTACAGACCTTAAGCAGGAATGATACTTTGGATGTTGTACACAAGTACAAGTGCCTTTAAATTACAAAATTTGAGTTAATGTCTACAAATGTTCACACCACAGAAAACTAATGGGAATTGGTCCTCAAACAAAACAGGCAGGCTACTGATCCTGAGCTCAGTACGCCTATAGGTTGCGTATATGCAGTTTAAAAAAGGAAAAGTTTAAATTATATATACATTATTCCATAACAAAACTTAGAGGAAGCACATCCATAGAAAAGTGAATCAACCTTTTGTTTTGATTTGCCCAAGCATTAAATCAGTGCATCATTATGCATTATGCTTCCTTGTGCAGACACAAAGGGAGAAGCTGGCAGATATTACACCATGAGGAAATTAGCTGAATACTTTGGAGACTGTTCAGAGACAGGCTGATGCTATGTGAGCTCTGTGGGGAAGCGCCCATCAGTCGTCCCAAACTCGTCTCTCCGCTGAAGCAGAGAATCACAGATCTGTTGTCCTACTGAGCTTTCCAAAGTTGTGAAGACATGGAGAAAATGTGTGCTAAAAATAAAAAAAGCTCCGGACAAAAAGCTAAAAAGTTCACTTTTACACTAAACTTTGTCACAGGTGCTATTGGAGCAAATTAGTGCGTGCTGCTATAAGATGCAAAGTTTTGGTTGTCCATCTGCTGCAGAAAATTGCTCCTGAGATTCACTGAATAGTCTTATGTGGGCAAGGAATTGACATCATGCAGACTCTGTACTAAAGATAGTTGATCCGGGTGCATCAAACAGATTTTATTTTCACGTTCACCTCAGTTAGGCGTCACATTAATCTGGAGTTATGTTTTTTATCTTAGTGGCATAAATAACTCAGATTTTGACTCTCTTTAGCCGGGCTTTTGTTCTCAATAAATCCTAAGGGAAAATCCTAGCGCTTTAGCTCCACTGTGCTCACTGTCTGTTTGGTGTAGAGCAGGTAGTACAAAGAAGATTATTAGATGTTTTTCACAGACTGAAAATTATCTGAAAAACTTCAATGAGCCTGCTGAGGACACAGTCAGGAAATGGCTCTCATACAGTGAAGAGAATATAACTACACACCTCTTTTCAGGTAATCAGGTTTACGTGGTTTAATATTCCAGTTCTTCATCTTCAGTGTTCTCGCCTTTGTATACTTAATTCAAAGAATGAAGGCGGCAGTTCTGTTCAGGCTTCAGCACAGAAAAGCTGATTGTAATTGAAGTTCACAGTTTCTGTTATAAAGGCACTGCGATGCTCCGAGTCACTTCCACTCATCAGTTTACCGTGGATATAATGAGAGACGAAGGGAAAACATCTGAGAGGACTGCATCTAGACCAGCGGCTGTGGAATAAACACCCTCACTTTCAGAAAAATGAAGAAGGCAGACAGATGCCAAAAGAAGCTGAGCTTAAATCAGTGCAATTTCCTCCCTTCATGTCTCTGGCCAAAAGGACCTTTGAGAGTTTTCTACCTCTTTTCCTTTTTTTCCCTTTTTTTTTTGGAAAAAGAAAAAAAAACCTGCTTTGAGATATACTGTAAATCACAATGCACAGGGAGGGGCTGAGCTAGTAAGAGAAAAGGGAGGCCTGTGGAAACACATTTATTATTTTCCTGCCAGTGTGCGTCTGCTTATGTTTTTCTTAGATCAAGACACAGTCCTAAAAAATCTGGTGCATTTCCTTCACTTCAGGAAGCACTTTCATAACTTCAAATATAATAATTTCCTTTTTGGAAAGACGCAGAGGATTATCCGTGTGTATTTGGATTTCATTTATCCGTTTTCTTACCCTGAAAGAAAAGGATTGAAGAAAAAAGGGGGCGCTCCCATACAGTTAATGGTTGGACCTCTGGCCTCTGATCCTAAATGGGTTTTGATAGGTGTGGTGAATTCAGTTTCAGCTCAGGGATTATGATTTACCGCCTCTCTGGTTTGGCTCCAGGAAAGCAGCACTCACATCCTCTGCCTATTTTCCTGTTTGTTTTGCCTCCCCGTGATGGCAGAAATAGTGATTATAAAAAGCGTGCCGAAGAAATCCCTCCCTTCTCTGACATATGGCACTATAAAGAAGAAAGACTGAATTTTATTTGAAATGGAAGTGCAATCCATTTCAAATACACTAAAGTGCATTGATGAAAATCTAAAAGATTTGTATGGCATGCCAAAACTCGAAGAGTTGAACACTGAAGTGTCCTTAAGATTATTCGTGTTTCTCTATCAGAAGTGTTGGAACAAGGCTGGCTGGTAAAGACGCTTTGTTTGATCACATGGATTGTTTTAATTCTACATAGCAAACTTAAATGTTTTGCTAACTTTGTAGCTTTTATGTTTGTTCATTAGCAGATTTGGACTCTACTTTTAGCATTTTATATAGTCCTCATATTTGCCGTTCATGTACCTGCTTCAGACCCTGTCAGAAGAATCGGCTACCAGGTGAATTAATGACACCGTGTGTTTGAAACACTGATGTGATTTTTATTTAAATAAGGAAATAAACCTACCAAAACCACAAAAATAAACCATATTTATAATTATTATGATTTCCCTTACTTCAATAATGACACAAAGTGTCTTGTTTACAGGGAAACGTGTTTTTAGTTTTAGTTTGGAATCTCCTCAGTTATGAAGTACAGCCAAAATATGTGCAACAAGAATAACTTTTGCCAATCCATCCAAGACGTCTTGAATTACAATGTTCACTTGTCATGCCCCCACCACCCCGTACTTTCTCACATTTGAGGCTTTCCCCCATAATCTCTGTAGCTGGTCAACTATTTATGCAGTTTTGGATCAACAGACCAAGAGAGTGTTTTTATTTTCATGCGACAGACTGAAGTCAGATACTTTTTGAGAATAATAGCAGAGTGAAATGAAAGGGCCCATTTTATGAATAGAGGCATTACATCAGCTTATGCATCAGAAGCATTTGGCTGTTGTGAAACAAACGTTTGAGATAGCATAAGGTAAGAGAAGATCTGAATGGAGGCAGAATGAAGTAAGGACAAATTTACTTAGAAAAGTGCAAAACAGGACGAACAACCTTGGAAATGTATGTGGTGTATATCCAATTCAATTCAATGGTATTTCTATAGTCCCAAATCCCAACAGCAGTTGCCTCAATGTGCTTTACATTGTAAAGACCCTACAATAATACAAAGAAAAAAGAGAAAACTCTAACAGTCACATGACCCCCTATGAGCAAGCGCATTCGTGACCTGTGGGCCAGAAAAACTAACTTTTAACAATATATATGCCCTGCTGATCTGAGGACAAGGCTCACACAAGTATGTGCAGAACGATGCTTATTTATGTTTGCTTATTTATACTTATTGTTTGCAGATTAGACATTTGACACTCCTGTCTCCGATAAGCTGACAATAAGCCAGCTAAACTACAACAACAGCTGATCATAACCTAACATTATGCCAGCTAATGTTAGGCTCCAGAGGCCCCCAAATCACACTTTCACTCTGAAAAACACTGTTTTTATTCATTTTAAGTGCCTGTGTCCAGTAATGTTAGAGCCGCCTCAATGATGGTTCACTGTTTTAACTAACAGTGGCTAACAGCAACTAACTAACAGTGGCAAAAATAGCAGTACTTGCAAACAGAAACATTCAGAATATCCTTAACAACTCGCCCTACATATTCACAGCTGAGAATAAGAATGGACTGACAACCTACTACAAACATTATACATAAAAGATGGCCAGGGTGTTTGTCCCACCCCAGCCACCGTACCTAAGATTATGCACTTCAGTCTACACATTGTTACTTTAAAGAAATCAATATTCAGTGCTAAAATCATTAAATACACCTGCTAGTGTTTCCATTTAGTTCCTGCAATATTTTTACTTTTGTATGAAAAAATGCTGTTATTTCTGAAGCACAAGACACTACATTTTTAACACTTAGCAGGTACACAAAACAATAATTGGAATTTCTGAGTCTATCTTGCAAGTTTGTCTTGAAGCCAGAGAAGTTTTCTCTCTAATAACACACTTATTTCCTCGCCATTCTCCCCACAGAGAAAACTTGATGAGAAATAAGTCGAGTGTAGTATTACAGCCTCATCTAATGGAAACATCATTGGGATGTGATACAGCAGAAACAGCAGCATTCAGCAGCATTTCCAAGAATCCATTTCAAAGCTCAGTTTACTCCTAATCTAGAGATAATCCTTGTCAGTCAAGAGGCGCCCCATTCACCGAATGAGAGCATGACCAGTCATTGTTAATTTTTACAGCTTTATCATCTATTTATTGGAGAAGTCATGAGAATATTGTGACAATGATGAATAAAAAATCACAACTGAAGTCATATATTATGAACTAAGTCGAGTAGCTAAACTCATGACTTAGGGTAACAAGGCTAAACAAATATAAACACCTCCTAAAGGCTGCATGCTGGAAATGCATTTGCAGTAATAATTCCATAGAAAATATTTAACAAGAAGTTATTGAATAATGGTAAAACTGTCAAGCAGCTCTTCTTCACTGCTCCTTGTGTCTCCTTAAAAACATTTAAAATAAGCATAGCCTTACTGTAGACTGGATTTTTATATGCTGCATATTTGTAAATCATCCTAGCTGGAATAAGAGAGAGGTTGACAAAATGAAACAGGACTCTAGAAAGGTGGGGCATTGTGATTTTGAAAGTGTTTGTGTGGACGTGGACAGGATGTGAACAAAGTTACCCACAGTGTGTTCATGTGCATGTGCCTGGCTCCATGTCTGACTGTAAATCAGACATGGAGTGATGGCAAATTGTGCAGCCACACCATATGCAAGTTTAGCAGCTTCTGCTTCAGTATAGCGTACTGTTTAGTACACATCTATAGCTGTCAACAGACATGCACATATACTGTACACAATTTGACATCTAAAATTCTTCAGTGGCATGTCAGAACTATGGAAATATACAGTAAGTGTCCAGTATATTTGATCCTATACAGCTTTAAAGCTGTATAAAAATTAAACTTCTGCTTCAACGGATTTTGAAAGCTCACCAGTGGAAGTTATGGTTTCATGCTCCTCTATTCTTTATACCTACATACAACAATCAAACAAAGAAAAAAATGCCAGCTTTGTGCAGTGGCAAATGCCACAGCTGATTCTATTAGATCATTACCAACACATCCTATACTTTTTAGGAACTCCAAAGCAGTGCGATTACAAAATTACATGGAGCTCATGCATTTGCATTGCATTTATGGTTCAAGGTAAAGTTGACAATAACCTATTATCAAAATGAGACATAATAAAATATTATTTAAATCTGCAAAGAAATTAAATGAAATATAAAAATCTCCACTTTGAACTGGCGCAGCTTGCGACCTTGCTCAGGCCAGGCAAAGCTGCCATGGTCCCTCACTTGTTTTTCTTGTCTGCTATTTTTTTTCTTTCTTTTTTATCCCAAATGTTATCCCTCTGCCCTGTCCTATTGTTCCAGCGACACAGTGTGAACACAGGTTCTTGGATTCCCATTCAGTGAGGCGAAGGACAGCATTCCAACTCCTTGCCAAGACACCTTATCTGTGCCTGGCAGCCTGCAGACAGGAAAGAGCAGTAAGTGTGAGGGAGGGGGGGGTGGCTGGGGAGGGCAAAGGCTAGAGGACACAAATGGAAAAATACAAAAAAATACTTGGTGGTACACACAGTACACAGTACAGGTGAAAAATATAAAAAGAAAATATAAAGTTATATGCAGAAGTCCATGTTTGAATATTTGGATTGGTTTATTCAGCTTTGTTGCATTTGTTGCTGGATAAAATTAGACAGCAGATTACACATTAATGAAGCTAAGTGGAAGAAAAGATGAACAACATGTGCTGGCACAATGGCAAAGTATGGAGTAAGGGTGCAAAATACTGAGCTGAAACTTACACAGTTGTGAGGCAGCATACACACATACATGTACTGCGCTATAAGCAAAACAGCTGTCCCAGTGTCCTGTTCCACACTGCTTACATTAAAATCAATGACAATTGTACGTGTTCTGTAAGCTGGTGGACTGAACTAAAAGCACCATTCTTTAGGTTTGTTCTTGCTTTGGCAATTTCGAAACAATGTTGCTGCCAAGTGGTGACTTTTAAAAGGTAAATATCTTATTATAGGAACAAAAACAAGCTCTTGTTTGGCACTGGCATGATTCACTGGTTCCCTCTGTTTAAAAGTGATGGGGGGATTTATTTGACTTTCCAATTCTGTGCTGATGTCTTCCTCTTGTTTGTTTTTCTTTGCTTTGTTGCTGAAGCATAACTTGACTTTAAATTGATTTTTAGGTGAGAACATTGAAAGTTCACAATTTTGCTTTAGCGCGAGCTTCGAATTGTTTAATTGTGTGTGTGTGCGTGTGTGTGTACATAGGTAACAAAGGACAAAAAAGGAAAAATCTTATTATTTTTGAATGAGTTTTCCATGAATTAAGGGGACCAGCTTTATGGATCACATGAAATAATTCAGATTTGGAATTATGAACACAGAAAAAAATATTGTCAGATTTTGATCCACCATGCCCTACCATCTGGAAAGTGTCTAATTGGCAACAGCTTAATGTTTCTGCATGACAATGATCCCAAACACACTGTCAATGCAGAAAAACATACTTGAATAGACAACACTACCGGTCAAGACTGGATTCTCCAGAGCAAGAATCTCAATGCGACTGAATCAGTGTGAGATCATCTTAACAGAAAATGGAACAGAAGGCAGCAAACATCCAAAGATTTGCTTTGGATGTCCTTCAGGAAGAATGAAGAACTATTCCTGAAGACTCTGAAGAAATTTTGCCTAAGAGAGTTCAAAAGGTCCCTTTTGTAAGACTTATTTGTAAGACCTACTTTATACTGGTACACATTCTGAACCACATGTCCAAATCATGGTAGAACTTCATGTATTTGAAAAAAAAAAAAAGAAAGAAAATAAAGTATGAAATACAGTTACCTACTGAAGCTTGACTGCTTCATCTAGTGCATCATCCTAAGTGCAAAACTTCAGTTAATGTCAGCGGACTGAGCTCTAGTTGCTCGATTGACATACTGTTCCTATTCCACTGTATGCTGTAGGCACACAGTTTAGAGAAGCACTGCAGGAAACTATCCACATTTTGAGTCACAGACATCCTTTGAGCTTACTGTATATCAAGGGCAGGAAGGCCATCAAAAGGCCTTAAGTAACCCCAGTGTTTCCCACTTGACAGTGGATATTCTGACTCAAATCCCTTCCCACACTAATGTGAACTACATCCTCAGGAAATGTTTCAGTAATAATAAAAAATGAAGTGAAACAACATAAATAGCATATTTTGTTTTGTTTTTGCTTTGTTTTGTTTTCTCTGGAGTAAGCTGAAAGACATAATCTGGAACAACACTGTAGTGTTTTTTTCTTCCCCTGTGATTTTTCAGGTGTTCCATTTATCCATCTATTGATGATTACCTATTAAGTTTCCCATGCCACCCGAGCACAGGGATGGTGTGTTGCAAAAACTCTGAAGTTAATATACTGAGTCAAAAACTAGAACTGTCACATAAGATTTATCATTCATATTTATATGTTAGTGATTAACAACACTGCAGTTAGGGCTGCAATCATTATTACTTTTTTATTTATGTGTTCATGTGCATGTGTTAAATTCATAAAGGGAAAAAACAGAGTGAGAAGAGAGAAAGAAAACAGGTTTGAGAATCATTAAAGAGCCAGAGAGTGTGATGGTGAAATCTAGTATCCAGCTGGTTTTGCACCATCTGCTGTGCTAATGCACTGATACATCATTATGCAAGTGCGACGAAAATAATTATGAACCTCAAACACTCCATTTGTAGTTACTGCAAACGTCCACTAGATGACAGTCATGTTCCTTTAATGCTCTCTGCTTCAAAGAAAAAAAATGACTTGAAAGATGGGCTGAAAAGAAAAAGTGTGTGTGTGTGTGTGTGTGTGTGTGTGTGTGTGTGTGTGTGTGTGTGTGTGTGTGTGACAGAGAGAGAGGGAGACTGTTTTAGATGGTCCTGCAGTATGGTATGTTGATTGCACATGGCTCTTTAAAATTTTCAGTTTATTGCTGTTTAATTTCTTCTCGTAGTTTTTTTTTCCTGTTGTTGTTGTTTCATTGCTTTTTTCCGTTAGATCGGAGTTTCACCAAACAGTATCAAAGACCTGAGCTCTGAATAACACATAAACACTACTGTTTGAACCCAGTCTGCTTAAGCTCTGGTTCTTGTGTAACAGAGGTGTCCAACTCCAGTCCTTGGGAGCTACTGTCCTGCAGCTTTTAGATGCATCCCTACTCCAAGACAGCTGAATCAAATGGTTGGATTACCTCTTCAGCATGCCATCAAGTTTGGGAAGAGCCTGATAACAAACCATTCATTTGATTCAGGTTTGTCGGAACAAGATGCATCTAAAAGCTGAAGGACAGTAGCTCTCGAGGATTGGAGTTTGACACCCCTGACGTATAAGTTTACTAGCAGTTTGCCCAACAGTGTGACACTACTGGTAACAAGTTTTATTTGTTTTGTTTTTTTGCTTAAAACTCTGAGGCTCTAAAGGCACTTGTGCTCAAATTAAATTGTGCAATCTTTAACTCTGTAATTACTCAACTTACTTAAGGTATTACAGGGAAATAAGTTCGATTTTTAAATCACCTTTTAGAATGACTTTATTCAATCAGTTCATCTGACAACAGAGCTCAGAGCAGGTAGAAGGGGCATCCAGCCAGCAGACTGCAAACGTGCTCTCTCTGCTCAACCATAAGTTCCGTTATAGGAGTAACTGTGGTTCAGCGGTGGTACCATGCTGGCAGTCCATGAGCAGCTATGGACTGCCAGTTGTCAAATGGGGTCAGTGTCAAAAAAGATGTGGTACAGTCGGTCTGTGGGACACAGACTCATACTCGTGCTGTCGTTGGCCTGTTAGCCAGCCATTTGTTGTCAAATTTAAAGAAAAGAAGAGAAACCTTACATTAGAAACAATGAAGTATCCACTGCAGCCAATGTTCATGCTGTATATATTTATTTTTGATGGGGTTTTTTTCACACTTCTCCCATTCCCAGTAAACTCTGCTGTCACTTCCTTTCCTGGTTTGGCCCACTAGTCGACCAATCACAGTTTACATTATTTTGGCATCATGCAATTTGCATTTGGAATTTTGGAGGACTCCACGGGAGCGTATTTGTGCTGGTTGAAAACTCTTCGCTGTATGCAAACACATATGCACATTTGTGAATGAAGAATTACATGAAAACTGTGAATGGATCAAAGAGAAACACGTTGCAAAGCACTCTGTAGAACACTGAAGGTTAGAAAGTCTGATAAAATTATCCTTTCTTATCAGACAGGATGAGTTAAGATCAGATAGGTTTTAGGAAAGTAGGGGTCAATGCTGCATATTTGCCATTTCCTTTGCTTCCCTCTGTCCTTCCTTCCTTCCTTTCTTCCTTCCTTCCTTCTTTGCTTCCTTCCTTCCTTCCTTCCTTCCTTCCTTCCTTCCTTCCTTCCTTCCTTTCACACTTTCTCTTACCCTGCTGCTCTTTCTCTCAGTGGGACCTCGTGCAGACTCTACCCAAACACTGCCCCGTTGTTTAGGGCTGGGCAAGCTCTCTGCCTGACCACTCCCTGGACCTAATCGCCTCAGAGTTCTTTCCAAATTGCAATTACTGATAAACAGAGTTGGCTGATGGGGACAAGTGATTGTGCAGGCCATAGCTGGCAGTATCTGGCATCAGCCTAATTGTCACAAACAATTTGTCTCATTTCTTTACTCTTGCTATGATTCCACTGAGCACACTTGGGGAGCAAACCAGTTATGAGTATGCTCATTTGGGACTACTTTGAAGTGTTCTCTAGTGTTTCTCAAGAATCCCCCCCCCCCACCCCGCCCAATCTTAGCAGTCTGCATTCTGGGATTGTGTTTAAACAGAGTCCATTTAGAGTTATTTTGATTCATCATCGGAGATGGAGGGGAAAATATTTAGTGAGCAAGACACAAAATGTAATGTCTGCGCTTGTTTCCCTTGGATTCTGCATGCAAACTCTTTTCATTTCACTAAATAAATAAGTTTCATTTATGCATTTTCATCATGGAAAAAGAAATTTACATTCCTGCCAGTGAATGACTGCACATCTGGGAACTCAGTGAAACTTTATCCTATTATACGCTCTCACCCATCCCTGATCAGGTAAGTTCCTCGCTAAAGGGTAAATGCCAACGGGTACATTGCCATGACTCAAGAATTTTTCCTACTGCCAGGCTAAACCGACAACATTCAGTCACAAACCCGTTGTTCAGCCTTTTAAACTGCCATGATCCTCTATTTAGAATTATATGAGCCCCGCAGTTTCACAAGGCCCTGTTTTCCCCAGATGTGAATTTAAACAAGTATGCAACATGAGAGTTAAATGTGGCTTTCAGAGTTAGTACTGGTGCACATATTCTTGAGGTAAATGTTTTTTTTAAAAAGGGAACAAAAACCTTTCAGCATGTCTTTCTAGGTATGTTGTGGGTGGGTGCATATGTGTAAGTGAGTGATGGGCTGAAGATGATTAAAGGGAGGAAGTCATGACCTTGTTTGCTCCTCTTCCCTCCTGAGTTATAACCTCAGCCAAGCCCAAATCATTCCTGTGCAGAAAAGAAAGAGGAAATGACCCAACTCAAAAAGGAAGTGCTGCAAGGTGACCAGTAGCAGTCTACGGGTAGGTGGGGATGGTATGCTCACATTGTTGTGTGTGTGCGCACATGTGGCAGAGAGCCCTTGATTTGTGTTGGCCCACCTTTGGTTCTGCTAAACCACTGTTTCAGCAGTTTGGGGCAGGAAACAGCTGTGGAGAGTGAGGCTAAGGTAACAGTCTGCACACAGCCGTTTGAGGGTTTTCAGTGCACTGCTCGCCAATATCAATCAAATTGCATGAAGCTTAGCTTTTACTGAGCTGGAAACCCACAGAATTTTAGCACATTCACACAGACACAGGCTTCAGCACACTGTCAGTAATGCTAGAGTATAAGATGATGGTTGAATTTTTTATTTTTTTTTTGGAAAGTCATCGTTTTCATCTTAGCGAGTGAAAAATTGGCACTGATGTTTTATTTATGTATTCGTGTCATGTTTTGAAGTTGAGAGCCTCCTGAACGAGCACCCAAGCATCCATATCGAGCAGATGAAGAGTAAAAGTAACATGAGGATAAATGCAGACTTTAGTGACACAAGGACAGAGTCATCGGAATATTTTGAGCTTCACAGCTTGCGAGGAAGACGTGTCACTTTATGGGTAAATTAGTCACACCCCTCGCACAGCCAGCCACATCACCACAATCAACTGGGTGGCTTTTCTGTGGAATTTTGGCCTTGACAGTTAACATGTCTGCCACTAATGAAAACCATAATTTTGTACTGCTGTGTGTGCGCATATATATATATATATATATATATATATATATATATATATATATATATATATATATATATATATATATATATATATATATATATATGGATCTGTATGAAATGGATGTAGACAATATAGACATTTGCCATTTTCTCCTGAAGCATAGCCTGAAGCAATTTTTATTTGTATTCCCATGTATTTCTACCTGTAGCTAGTCCCTGCCAAAACAGTGGCATTTGGGGTATGCAAGTCCCCAGAGCTTGCTGTCAGCTCTGTCAGGTTAGGGTGAAATACGAGACTTGAATCAAGCCTGTAGGCAGCTCAAGCATTCACAGATGGTCTAGTAACAAAATAATCAAAACAGGCTCAGCTGTCTTGGTCCAGTGTTATTCTGAATGATTAAATGATATTAAAGTGAGAGATTCTTTTTGCTGCAATGTACTTTATGGATTCTAATTACATTTTCAAAGCCCTTGCCTGTCATTGACCTTCTGTATACAGGAGTTGCACAAACACAGCATTTTGGGATCCAACTTGAAAAAAGGCAGTGACACAGTTAGACCCAAACAAAACGTTAGAGAATCTCATTCAAACACTAGGTGGCTTATATGCCTTCCTGACAAATTTGCAAAAAATTAAAGCTTGTTAGAATAATAAAAACTTTAATTTTAGCCTTATAATCAGAATCAGATTAATAATTGATTTAATAATCCCAGAGGAAATTATGTGGTCACAGTTGCTTCAAGATAATAAAACCAGTCACCAACTTCACAAATTTAAATATTACAACATATTACAATATTACAAAATATAAAAAATTGCTCTAGTAAATACAAATAACTCTAATTATAAATATCCCAGTATACTGCACAAAATTAAAATACATATAGTTGGAACTAATGATATGAAAAGAGGGACATCTTTTCATGTCATATTATATAAGCTGAATCCATGTTCGTTTGCCTCTATCAATAAATCACTGCACCCATTTCCCATTTTTCAAACAAAAGAAAAGGAAACCAATGGTGGTTGAAGACTTTTACACAGTACTATATGTCTTATGCATCTAATATGAGTGACCTCGCAGTCAAGCAAGATTGTGCACTTGCTCATAAGCTCACAACTCAGGTCAAGTGAGTTGCTGTCCTGCTGGTTATGACCAGCAGCAGGACGTGGTTAACCACATGAATGCATTTTCAGTCATAATGTGCCTCTCATGAGGTGCAGCCTCTTCAGATGTAGAAACACTATATGTAATTTAGCCAATATCATTTCAGAAATCACTGATGATCCATCTGTTCTGTTCTTTACATATTACGATGTGTTTTGTTTTTTAAAAGTGTGTTCAACCCAAAGACTGGTTGACTTGGCATCTTTTCCCATGTCCATGACCTCCATGTAGTCCTTGTAAAGCTGATGCAACAAAAAGGAGACTCATGACCCCATGAAGCAACCAGGCAAAACACTTCATAATCCCTTTAAAATCCATTAACTCAGACTTGCTTTGTGTTCCAGTATTCCTTCAACACTCTATTTACATGTGTATAAAAGACATTTTCCTATTAACTTCATTATGAGTTCTTTTCTTGAGCTCAACATACATACATAACTGTGCAGCTACTTTTCATCTCCCCGAGCAAAGCCGAGCAGAGACCTCCGCTGCTTGTCATCTGGATGGGTGGCATCTTGTCTTCTGAAGATCTGAAAGTTATGTTAGAAAGATTGGATTTGACAGAGCGATGCCTCATTCATGGTTCAGCTCAAATAAAATGATGATTTAATCTCTAACAAAGAGATTTAAAATAAATATTTTGCTCATTTTTACATTACCTCCATTATTGATCAAGTGTCAGTTCAAGCACAGTTTGAGACTTAAAAAATAAGTTAAACCTTTAAAATAAAAACATGAATAACATAGCAGCTCCCTACTTATGATGACTCCTTTTTTGTCACAAACCATTTGTTTTACCAAGCTGAAGGACAGAAACAGAGGAAATAACTTCAGTTTTTGCACGTTAAAAAGGAAGAGGTGTCGTTTCCCAAGTTTTGTTACCATGTGGCTGTTTGTTGTTGTTTGTAGCTTTTGTTTTTTCAGAGAAAAGGGGCACTGTTCCTCAAAATCTGTTAACAAACAGTTCATCTGTAGCATTTTTAATAATCATCTGACTTTAACTTAAAGCAGCTGTAAGTGGTATTTATAGAATGATCTAAAATTTCATTGTATCTGTTATGCAGCTGCTGGGAGTACATCTGGCAAGCAGCCTGCTATACCTTGGAAGCATAATTCTCTCTCTCTCTCTCTCTCACACACACACACACACACACACACACGCACGCACGCACGCACACACACACACACACACACACACACACACACACACACACACACTGGCTCTCTTCATGCTTCTCTGTCCTTTGTTTTTCCAAAAAAACAAAGTTTTCCCTGAATGTAACCTGGAAACAAAATAAAGTATATGGCAATGATAATGCCAGAACTTGCAAACTCATCTGGAATATGAAGCTAGAGTAAAAAGCTTTCTGAAGGAAAAAAAAATCATAGGAGTGAAGCAGAAAACGACAAGCAACTAGCACTTTTAACGGTGTGGCACAGCCTTCTGTTCAGTAGTCTTACTTTAACTATTCTTAATGTTTATATTTTATACATTGATCAGCCACAACATTAAAACAACAAAAAATAGCATACCGAAGACCAGTGCTATTGATCTACTTGTGACCATGCAGTGTTTCATTGCGAAATATTTGCATTTCCATGAAATTCACCCTGCCCCTATCCCCTAAACACCCACCCACAAAATAACCCTACAACAGGCTTCTATATGGCTTGTGGAGAGTCTCAGATGTTGACTCAGCCTTCAAAAACACCCTAGATTAACATTTCCCTCAGCATCCATGGGATGCACCAGAACAAGACTCATCCATGGAGGCCATAACCTGAAACCCACACGACCCAAACAATCCACTGCCAACATCCCAATGCCAGGGCTACAAGACACCCTCAAACCTCCTATGCCCATAGTCTGACGGGTCAGAGTTGTGTTTGCCGAAAGATGGGGACCTACTGTACAGCATATTAGGCAAGTGGTTTCAATACTGTAGCTAATCGGTATGACCTGTTATTTAGTTCATAGCAAGAACATACTGAGTACATTTAAATCCTTGTATATGTTCTGTCATGAGAGCAGACACTCTAAAGAGCTTTTTCAAAAAAGTGTGTCCAAGTTGTAAATTATATGGCTGGGCTTGGTTTCTAAACTCTCCTGTGGGCCTCTATCACATTTTTATGGATTACAGTTCCTTAAAGTGAAATTCCATGCAAAGCAGAATTCAGACCAGCCATGGTAGACAATTCAGCCTTGAATGGTAGATAATGTGAAAATATAGGCGGACATAACAAATAAGCGATTCCCCTGGGCTTTAGGCTGAATATGTAAACGTCAATCATTGCAGTTATAGTCGTTTTTATTTTTTGAAAATAGTCTTTTGAGAATTTCTGTGTGTGCTTTTCATCCAAAACTAAATCCGAGGTCGACCACAGTACAACCACCCGATATTGTCTGCTTCCAGTGTCTTGTTCAATGTTCCTTCTGCAGGGTGAATGTTTGCTGTCTTAAATCCCACACAGTGTTTGTGGATTCAGTCTTTTACTGTTGATTACATAGTTTATTGAAGTTATCACAGATTTTTTTTTTTTTTTTTTTTGGGGGGGGGTTGTAAGTCTTACTTTTATCTGCCTTTGGAAGATGTGTTATCTTTGATTGAGCTCGATTTTCTCATTTCGCCAGCTATAAACAAGGTAAAGATAAAACAAACATAAGTGCTTTCTGGGGTGGGGTGTATATCACACACATACCAACATATATTCATATCGGTGTATAGAGAAAGTCTACACAGCCATTCTGTTCTCTATAGTCTAAAGTGATAAAAAAAAAAGAAAAGAAAAAACAGTGCCTGGACACTCATAAATAACAACAACAGCAACAACACACACATATGGAAACACAGCATACCAAATAGGTCTGATTTTACAGTCTGTTGTGTATTTAGTGAAGAGTATTTGGTTGAATCCCCATAAAGTCACGCTACACCCTGCTCTGTGGGATGCCACTCCCTTCTAATAGGGCTCCCTCTGGACAAAACCATTACAGAAGAGCCTCAGACACATTTATATAATGAATGTATATTAATCGGCAAATGGGGGTGGGGGGTGTTCAGGATGTAAAATTCTTCCACTTTATTTCAATTCAAATAATAATAATTCAAATAATTCAAAATCTTTATCCTCTTGGTGGTATGTGCAGAGCAGTGTAACATGGTCCTCATGTGCGGCTCATTGACAGTGTGGTTTAGGCTTTGGCTTTCTGTTATTCAAGCAATAGTTTCAGTTTTGTTGTGAGGTTTTAGTGACTCTTTTGACTCAATTTGCTTTGGTAACAGACGTTTATGTTTGCGTCGCTTTGAATCTCTGTTAAACATTTCCTTTTTTGTTAATTAGGCAGTTATTTTTGTCAGACACCCTCTGATTCATTGTCGACTTATCTGCAGAGGGCTGTGACAGAGCTTCTGAAGAATGTACCCTGAATTTTTGAACACGTGGCCCTGTCTGACTTTGTTGAGTGTTAGCATGGCATGTTCCAGTGACTTGCACATTTGGACCTCGCTGGATCGCAGTCTGTTTCTGTTGGAGGACTGGGCCACATATTTGAGCCACATGTGTGTTTGAGACAGAAACCCAAATGAAATACACATTGGGACGCAGAAGTGCTGCGCATGCAGTTGCATTCCTGGAAGCCGGCTCGCAGGCTGACAAAAGAGGGAATGACTGTCACGGCTGAAACGGTATACCAGGAATTATCTGATGGACAGTTTATTGTTATCGTTTTATTCCCTTTTAAAGGGTTTGGAACATTTGCTACTGTGTCTGTTTTTCATGTCTTGCTGCAGTAACCCTTATTTCTTGACAGAGGGCAGCAGTAAGCCATTAAAAAAACAGAAGAAGAAGTAAAAGTGCTTCTCTTTGGTCTCTTACCAGAGCCGCATGCCAAAGACAAGCCATGAACTTAAGCTGATCACACTCTTCCTAATTTGTCCAATTTAAGCTTGTTTGATTCATTGTTGAAAACTGTCTGTCTAAGGGGAGCCAAACCATCATTTGCTCCATCTCCAAAGCATAGTTGAAAGTCTGCCAGCCATATTTGGTGGTTGCCTGCACATTACTGCATTGAAACAATATGTCAGTTTGGAGCATGACTTAATTTGAGCAATAAGCAAATATGCCGGGTAAACCATCCTGATGTTGTGCAACAAAGTGCATGACAAGGGGAGTATCAGGGAGTTAAAAGTCATCATCAACTTCTTGTCATAACGTTTTTTTCTCTCTAATCTTTGGGACTGTTGTGTTGGCCTTTTGAGAATTTTTTTATTACTTCAGCATTCCATATAAGAGATTCTAATGGTCCTTATGTGTCCCATTAAGACTTTACACCATCCCATAGAACCAAACTGGGAAAGTCATTTTCTCTGTGACAACCTGCAGTAGAAGTTCTTAGGTTTCCTTCTCTTAAACTCATGAAAACGCATTAACTCACAGCTTGACTTATAGTTCATGTCATGCACTCTTGATTCAAAATGCTCCGGCTGCTGTCAGTTAAAAAAACCTTCAAACTCGAACAGTTTCAGTTTTAGTGGAAGCTTGGGCAAGTATGAAAGCGGTTGTGCGTGGAGTGTAATTGAACTCCGTGGAAATTTTTCTGGGTTTTTGCAAAATCTGAAGAGAAAAAAAAAATCAAGATAACACATAAGTAGATAGCGGGACACTACTATGATATGTGTTACAGTGCGGTCTAATGGAAAAATGTTTTATCTCAACATTTCATTCTGAGCTCAGCGTCCTTGCTGACCTGCTGTGTAACTAATAATGTTTTTGATCAAGATGAATATTGTTTGCCTTGTTGGGTAAGACAGAGGGAGGGCAGAACATTAAAATACTGACCGTACTTGATGGTGTCCCCCAAGGCTCCTTTGAGAAGCATAGCTTGTCTTCATAAACAGAGGTTACTGTGGCACAAAGGGGGGTTTCATTCCTACAAGGGTTCATGTACTTGAGCTTGGCATTTTTTCATATTTACATTGGTTGATAGTCTCAGTAGATCTGTTTATGATATTTCCCTCCTCGCTGTTTGTTTGTACTTCTTTCTTCTCAGCTTTTGCGATCTCTCTCTCCTCCATGTCCCTCCCTCTTTCACATTCTCTTTTTATCTCTTTCTTCTCTCAGTGTTATATCCTGAATAGTGGGTTTCTATTTTTTTTTCTCTCTCAAAGGCTTGCGTCATTATTCTCTGTCATTTAACTACATTTCACATGATATTCATTGTCTAAAACTTGATTTGTGTTGCCCTATCAGGACACATTTGTATTCCAGGTCCACAGAAGAGGGCTTTGTACAGAAAATATGGAAAAAAAGAGGCTACCTGTTTTGACAGCAGTTCAGATATGTGGCAAACACGTAGCTGGTGAACTGAGCAGCGACAAAAAACAGACTGTTTGTGATTGCCGCAGCAAATCTATTTCTCCTGGAAAGCCTAGTAGAGAAAAAAAACGGGCCACAAAATTTTGAAGCACAACCGTTTTCACTGCACTCAGTTTACTTTTAACTGTTTCACGCCGTCTGTCTCACACCTGGTTGCTGGGCACGGCACTGAACAGAGCGCGCTCTGTTCTGTCGCTAGAAAAAAATCTGCCGAGCCATACGGAAAATAAATCAGCTCCACGTTCATTAAACAAAAAAAGCTGTGGGCAGATTTATTTCATTATTGAGACACTCTCAGTTTAGTCCCCCCTCCCCGTGTACAGCAATTTAACTCTCAAAGGTATTCCTCCACCTCATTCCTTTTGGCTCCTTGTGGAGCTACTGGCAATGTCCACGCTACTCTGGTGGATCCTCTTCAAAGTAAACCAGTGTATTGGTTATGGGTCTCCACCCTTGTTGCTATCTCTTAAGCTGTGGTTTGTGAGGTGCTGTAAAAAAGGGGAAAAAAATACTAGCCCAGACACCCAAATTGCTGCATAATGAACCCGTGAAATATCCCCCACCGGGAGAGCCTAGGCTCTCTGAAACAACACAGACAAACCTGCACAAATATGCTGCTCTGTTTATGGAGAGGCAAAGCGCTCATGGAAATAATCGGCCTATTAGGGTCAGATATTTCAAAGTGTGCTATCTGTTTTCCCTCTTTACCCTCAGCTATGATCTTTGATGCAATTCCCACACCCAGTCTTAGAGTCGTTTGTGATAAAAATCCATCACTAGCTAATTTTCTGCCTATCTCTCTTTTCTTTTTTTTTCTTTCCTTCTGCCTATCTCTCCTGCATGTGGAACAGGTATCTAAAGTGTTGATTTGTTATCATTCTGACTTCGCAATGCTGGTGCACACTGAGGTCACAGAGCAGGGAAACTGTGAAACCACAGCGCCCAAATCTGACATTCATGCGAAAATAAACATGGTGGCATGTCGGTTTCATTTAAGGTCTTGTGAGATTATGCTGATTTTGATTTTCACTCCCTTTCCTTTTTGAAACTTTTAGATAATAGCGTGCAGCTAGTAAGTCATGAAAGCAGCAATTAAGAGCAGTAAATAGCAGAAGTAGGTTGGCTCATTGTTGTTACAGGAATATAACTGTGGTCTCTGAAAAGAATCACCTGCTTTGCGCACATGAAAAGGTGCCCTGCACGACCTTCCAGCTAAAAAAAGAAAAAAGAAAAAAAAAATCTTAGCCACTACCAGCTCCATCCTCTCAGGATCCACTGAGGAAGGAAGCATGTCAGGCTACCTTAGTGCCCCATGAGCTATGCAGCACCATCTCCTGCAGGGACATTGGTTATTTTTGGACTGAAGGCGGATCGTGTTACGACTACGAGAAGACCCCTCAGACAGGAAATCACCCAGCACGCCACCTAGCTGCTCCCACATTCTTGGCCGTCAGCCTGACTGAATGGTGCTTCAGCATGCAGATGGTGATGAGAGAGGAAAACCCATAAGAGCAAGAGAGCCATCTTCTTTTCAGCTACAAATGACCTCTTGCTCACTCAAGTCTCAGCCCTGTATGATAAAAATGTATATCGCCACACCCAGTTTGCTAAGGGCGTGCAATGCTTTAGTACCTTTCTAGATGGTATATTGTAGAAATGCAGAAATGATGCCATTATCATACAATTTTTGCATTTCTGAGTCCAGCAAGAGGAAAAGACAACATGGCGCATGGTTACTAATCAGCTTACATCTGGTTATTTAAAATTGGCATTTGAATCAGTATTTTTTTTCTTGTGTATTTTTGTTATTCATATGTGGCCTAATATGTGGCCTCCATAATATGACAGGTGGTATAAGTAGCATTATGCTAATCCGTTTTTGCTTACATAGCATCATAGATAAGCATGGCTAATGTTTCAGCAGTTTTCTGAGGCAGGCTTATGCTTACGCAAACTCTCTTTTAATCCCACAATGGTTTACAAAGGTGAAAGCAAGATTAGATCAAGCTTCTACACTGTTGAAATATTTCTTGCATCATTATCATAACCAAGCAAAAGCCTGCGCAACGAAGTCATGCGTTGTGCTATTTGTTTCATATGAACATTCCTGGGGTTAGCTGAAAAACCACCAAGTTATTATGTGGGAAATATCAAAGGCTGTGTGGCCACCAAGGCTGAAGTGAAGAGCGTGGGAGGTTTGTGACATACCCCCCGATTTCTTTCCATCTGCCCACCAAAAACATTTGTGTACTGCATTTGTGTGCGTGTGAGTGTAGTTAGTATGCATGACTGTGTGTGTCTAATGAGACTGTTTGCCTGCTCTGCTGTGGACTTCCACTTAATTTCAATGAAGCCAAAAGAAATGGAAAAAAAACCCCAACTCATCTCCTCCAGGACAGTTGTTAACAGTCATGTAAATTTTATGAAACTTGTGCCTATGCTAAAATTTACTCTTGAAAGTGGCCACATTGTCATTTTTTTCATACAACATAATGTTTACCCGACTCACACCCTAAGACTGTACATGAATGATGGTCATATCCACCGTAATAACACCCACTGGTTCATTTGCTGTCATCTTGGTGTGTTTCTCGAGCCAGACATGGCCATGTTTGGAGAAGAAGATAATGTGAGTTATGAGTTCATGCTAACATTAGCAAGCTGCAACTAAAGACTGTATGGGTGCATTGCATATACACAGTTACCTGCTAATTAGTCCTCATCAAGATGCAAATAAAGAACAAATGTTAATGCCTGAAATTCTAGAGTCCACAGAGTTAACCAGCCTCAAGTGAACAGACAGAGCATGAAAAAGGCAGGGCGACGTGGCTAACACAACTTCAGCCCTTAATAAACATCTGCAAAGACAGCATGCTAGCACAAAGCTAGCCAACCCTAGTCGAGAAGCCAGAGAACAAAAGCAGTGAAGAGCACTCAGGCTTGCAGCTACAGTGCTGCAAGCCACCATTTCTATCTGCGCATGTTTCTACAGTAGAATAACTTGCTTTGAAGTCTTGATTTGTGTCAGTGTGTGAGACTGTACCCTCCAGTCTATATACTAACACTTATTTGCAGATTATTTGAATTGGATATCATAAGCAAATAAGTACAGATATTAGAACTTTCAATCATTTCTCTCTCTGAGGTCGCTAATATGAAATAAATAACAGAGGCCAAAGAGCAGAGTCCTGTGGGACACCACGCCGCAGGGGAATCTGACACCTAGCCTCCATCATAGAAAATGAAACTTATATGTGTAAGAAATGATTTGAACCATTTTAGGGCTGCACCTCAAACACCCACACAGTGTGACGCCAAGGCGTCAAGCTCAGAGCGGAAATTACCTACAAAGAGCAAAAATTCTTATGAAACATACAGCACATATTTGGTTATGTTTCCTTACAGTGACTTAAGTATCATTATGCCAAATCACACTGGACTAGCACTGTTTACTATCTAATATATCATGCTAATCTTATTATTGCACTATATAAAGTGGGACTATTTAAACTATTGAAATTTGGCCATACTGTGTAACCAAAACCAGACAGCTTCTTTCCATATTTCCCCCCCAAAACCTTTCAATAATAATAGTTTTTTGGGATACAGACAGTTACACTTTTGGTTTAGAATAGCTCTTTTGTTTATCTGTGCATTTTACAATGGAATGTGTGCCAGTGCCCGGTTTATTGGTGTTCACGTCAGCCTGACCTCAGGGTGTAAAAGGGCTGTTTCTTCACAGTTACTTCACCGGCTCAGGTTACGCACCATCAATCGAGCCTGAGAAAAACCAAGATGGAGGTGACCATTCCTTGAAACAACCCTGTTTTCTCGTATGCAAATGAAGAAATGTTTCAAATCTCCATAGCACCACATAGCATTTGGCATTCATTATGGATTTTGATGTATAGGTAAATAAAAGATCCCAAAATGCACCCATCGTGCAAGGTTTCCATCACACATAGAATGATCCGTAACGGATCTGATTCCTGCTTTGTAATCTTAAGATCTCAATAGTGTCTCAATAGCGAACACTGATTACTGTGTATTTATGGATTGTGTTTGTGAAGCTCATCATTACATCCACATCACTTGAATGAAATGTGCTACCTCAAAGACTTACACAAACTCAACAATACCTTCAATTACAATAACTTCCTTTATATGTGGGCTGCAAAGCATGCCTAAGTGTGACTCAGTTTGAGTTATTTTTTTAGTATATTTGGTGCTTTTTATAAAAATTTAAAGTGAGTAGAAACTATTCTCAATTTCCAGTCTCAGCTTTTTGTCCAAACATACTAGTGTTCATTCACTCTGTGCAGGTTACAGCAGCTAAGTTTGAATGACTGGGCTAAAGGTGAACCTCTCACCTACTCAAGCTTGAGTACAGTACATTCCCTGACTGGAAGGTGGAGAGCATGGGGAAGAAGGAGTAGACCGTCTGCCCTCTTTCATCATTTCCCCTCCACGCTGCTGCTGCCCCTGAACCCACCTTCATTAAAACTCACTAGAGGGTTATGAATGGGCCTGTCTGGCCTACTGCGCAGCCTTGAAAGCCCAGCTGGTTCCTATTACAGACTCTTACAATACACGCGTGTGTGCATGGTTTGGTGGGTGTGGGTGAGAGAAAGAGAGACAGAGCTCATTCATCTGACACAGAGGGGTAACAGGTTCTAGTTAATCCCTGGCAGGTAGCCCTGATGAGACCCAGTATTCAGGTGCTGCCAGAATTGAGCACCATTTGGAAGGGTGGGAGGGGCACAAACATCTTTCAGTGGAAGTAAAGGTGGAGAACAGCGACGTGACCCCCGCGTTTTCAAGCCGCAGTCAATGCTGTTTCCCCATGAAACTCTGAGACACTTATCTTTCTCCTCCTGATCCCATCATCCTCAGCATCCTTGTACACAGCTTCCTTTAAAAAAAAAATCATCTTCATCCTGCTCCCACTTTCCATGTGCTCATCACTCAGCTCTTTCAGTGTTTATGCTGTTCTTCTTTCACCTGCCTACCCTCTGTAATTTATAATAATACATTTCAAGAAAAAAAGGTGCCCTTTTTATGATAAGACATTATTTTCCTGGATGTTGTCCAAACACAAGGATGGGATTTCAGGCCCTGAGCCAGACATTTTGGGTCCACTTCTATGAAAGTATATAAATCTGACTGAGCCACAGAGGAAATGTATATAAGCTCAGTCCCATGGCCTTTTGTTCTCATGTTGGTCTCCTATTCTCCTATTGCAGCAACAAGCGGGGTGGAGGAGGGGGGTGACGACTGAAATAAAACTGCTTAGTTGAAGAGTCCGTGCTACAGTAGCTTCATGTATCATCCAAACAAGGGTCTTTCAAGCTGGAAGCATTTCCACTCAATTTGTTAAGGAGAAGAATGGGAGTTACACGGCGACTGCCATTATGAATCATAATTACTGCACAAATCCACGTTATCCTATCCAACTTTGAATTATATTCCCTTGTACCTTTAATGCTGCCGGACTGTGATTAAAAACAAACCGGGTGCACTTGTGCTATCGGAGCCATCTGCATACTGACAAATGTCAGGCTGCTCTGAGTGACAGACGCTGTACATCACTGTGGTATTGGCGAGAAAGGGAAGCAAAAAAAAAAGAAAAAAAGGAAGACACGGAAAGAAGACATGTCTTATTTATGATAGCAATGTGGTTTAAATTGAGCCCACTCACACTAACCCCCCAACTCCACCCCCGCATTGAATTCCCAGGCTTGAGTAAATCGCCTCACTTACGTCGGAGTTTATATTCTCATGCCCTCCCAACCGCCAGGCCTTCGCTCCCACCCCCCACAAACAGATTTTTTTCCCCCCTCTTGTGTTTTTCTCTCTCCCATCACTAACACCCTCATTCACAGCAGCACCCTACACCCCCCACCCACCTCCCAAACCATCCTAAACTCCTGCACAGGGCAACACATGTGCTTCCGATTAAGTTTTCTTTTGTGAAGAAGCTGCCTCCTTCTTGCGTTCATGAGAAGAGATATATATGTATAAAAGGCATGTGTATAATGGTAAATTGCCCTCATTAGCAATGTGTAAAAAATATTTTTCCCATCCCATTTGCATATTTGAATTGGATTTAAGTTATATAGGTTTCATGCACATGTATTTACCTTTATTGCTTTTCTCAGACAATGCTATCAGGTGTAAATACAACATGCCTATTGCACGCCTGTCTCCGTTGCAAACGGCCTAAACAGGCAATCAAAAAATGTGCTTTTCTCATTGAGACACAATGTGGATGCTAAAACGTATCAACTTCCTGAAGGTTTTGCTTGCGACCACTAGAGGAGCTCCTACAACACATGAACACAGCAGCCCACTCGGTCAGAGTCTGAGTAGTTGCCGTCTGTGGCTGGGAAGCTTTTTATCGTAACACTTCAATGAAATTCTTGCAATCATGTTTCAGCCACTAATGGTAGCGTGATTTCCTTTTACCCTCAAAGAGTGGAGGGGTTTGGCAGATGTCTCAGAGGGTCACATATCATTCAGTGTTAGGCTGTACATCCACTTTCATGAAATAAAGGAATTGGCTAAACATGCATGCACATATGTTTATTCATTGTTTACAGGTGACTCACATAGCAGCGATGTTTAAATGGGGTTGTTTTCGAGGCTGCTTGCTGCAGCTTGTGATTGAAATTACCGTTGCTAGGGAGACGCTCTAATTTGGCTTCATTGTAGACGTTGTGGTTTGAGCAACAGGTGCCTGTTATTTTTGGTTGCTTTGTTGCAGGGCTCTGCGTGTTTAAGTACGCTGTGTTTGCATGTGTGTGTGTGCGTGTGTTTCTTCTGCAAGGGTGTATGCACAAAAGTGTGTGTACTGATGTGTGTCCTACCATGCTACCTTTGCATCTTCAGAAGGACAGAAATACACAGCCGCAAGCTGAGACAAGCAGGAGCAAATAAGGCTCTGCGGTTCGCCGAGCTCCACACCCATGGGATGCTTAGCATTTGTTTACCAACCCTCTTGAAGGTGTGAGATTTTTTTTAAGGGTTATTTAAACCTCACTTCAATTCACACAAGCAAATCAGGTAAGAGGGGGAAAAAAATCAGGTTACCAAAGTTGTGTGAACTGAATCAACCGCCGCTCAACTTGACCTTTAAATTTTTCCATTCCTCTGTTTAACTAAACTGATACACAAGGGTTTGAGCTGACAGACTACGAGGATAAAGTGATTAGACTTTGCATACTCTGATCCTCGTTCTGTGATGTGAAACCGAAAGTGTGTTTATTATGAATTTAAATGACAACTTGTGCTAAAGTAGCCTGCATACATTGCAACCGCTTCATAATCCACCTTATGTTGACATAAAAATGAAGCAACATATGCGTGATACGGACCCATTTTTAAAGTAAGTCTGATGGTTCATTTTTATTCTGAAACAGTAATATTTCCATTGACTTAGCTGTCCCTGATGTCCACTGATAGTGACATAATGCATGTTAAATATAATTGGGGGTTTTGGTAGCACTTTATAGTTCTGTTCTGTAGTACTAAAACATTAATGGGGTAATAGGTCAATAAACAAGAGTGAATCGTGCCAGCCAGTTTTCTCTGGCAACGCCTGTCTGGCTAAATGTTTTTACCTTTTTTGTGCTAATGTGAGCATAAGTTAGCTGACCTGAATTGCAAGCTATGGTGGCTCAGCTTATTTGTCCTGAGAGCTGAGTCGCCGGTAAATTATTCAGCCTGCTCTTTTCAAAACTAACAGTTGAATGCGAGCTGCAAATAACACAGCCAAGTTAAACCTAGTTGTTTTGTCTAATGTTACTACAAATATTACCATGCATAGAACCTTTATCAGCTAGCACGATACTAGATTATTTATTATGTTAAACAACTTGGAATTTAGCTAACAAATTTGTAAATAAAGCTTGCCTACTAGCAAAGATGAGGTGTGGTGTGGTAGTTAGTTGTTAACAAGGGTGCAATTCGGTAGAAACCTCTAGTCTACATGTTCCTACTTATGCCCCAAAAGGCTGATTCTGTTCATCTGGACGTAATGTTTTCAATGGGAGAAACGTTTCGTCACTCACCCAAGTCACTTCTTCTGAAGAAGCACGTTTCGTCTTCATGACACAATTGAAAACTCGTCTTTCAAAGTGATAGTTTTAGCTATGCAAGGGGCTGCTTTCTGTAAGGAAATTAAGTGCATGGTTTGTTGGCTTTGGAACTGATGGTGCAATGCAAAGGTCTCAAACTTAAATGAGCTGTGGCCCACTGCTGTCATCTCTTTGGAGGGACACTTTAGTGTTCAAGTAGTACAAAAACAACCCCCCACCAAACAAGAAAATGTAGTGTTTGTTTGGTTTTTTTAAAAAAAATTCAAATAAACTGCAAATGTGAACACAATTGTTTTTCTGAAGCCTTCTTTTTCATTGAACTACCAACTAAACAAATTGTTACTCTCCTTCTTGCCAAACACGTGGCAGCACTTCTGCTGTCATTTTGTTCGTATTTAACAAAACAAAAATGCAGACATAAGTGTGCACATTCGTTTTTGACTGCTAGTCAAAATTGTTTTCTTTACAGACAACTCTCTCACTAAACTAACACAACCAATCCCTCAACATGTTTGTACTCTCTGCTCATATTAAATCATTTTTTGCTTTTTAAAGAACTTATTTTAACGTTGCACTCAACAACAAACAAATTCTCCCTAACAAAAGAATTAAGCTCAGGGGCCAAATCGCATTATAATTCTCCACGGCAATATCGGGGTGACATGGGCCATAAGTGGCTCCCGGGCGAGTTTGAGACCCCTGGTGAGCAAATTGCAAAGTCTGAAATTCTCAAACTGAGTAAATCAACAAGTTCACCTCATTCCTGTTAGAGCCCAGAGAATTGCTGATGTGCTGCACGAAAACAAAATCAAAACTTTTTTAAAATCTATTTATCAAATCTGTTCTGTAGGAAAATACCTGTATGGAAAAAACATGTATATATTAGCTGAAAACATTTTATGCTGTTAAAATTTGAGATTATTTCATATTAAATATTGAGGTTAAATGGTGCAGCTGGCCAAATATAAAAGTGGGATTTAATCAGAAGCTAAAATTGAATCACCTGTGTCTGAAGAAGAAAACACGAAACTGAGCATATTGTGTGTAATAATTGTAACAATTGAAGAAAGTAGTTACAATGCATATACGGTGACACAAAAATGCACTTCACACTTGCTGCTTTTTTCCTTCCACACCTTCAAGGCTTTCAGTGATAAATGTGTTAAGACTAAGGAAGCCACTGTGTCCACCTACCACCAGCCCCAGCAGGCCACCTCTTTCTAACCTTATGCAAAACTGATCTAAGTTTCAGAGAGTCAAAAAGAGTGAGAAAAGGAGAGATGGAGTGAAGCAGCAAAAAAGAAAAAAGTTTTACCCTGTGACCTCTCTCCAGGCCCCGAGCAGGGAGTAGGACTGAGCCCACCACATCACTGCATGGTGCTTGCCCCCTCTGTTATTCCAACTCTCTGGTTACGGTCCTAAACCCAAGGGGGTCTTTAACTCAGGCCTTGGGATCACAGGCCTGACTGTTAACAGCTTCAAGGTGAAAGGCCTTGGACATTGCCCTCCATGTTACATACTCCCCTGGCTTAGCCAAGTCCTTGGAGACTTCAGCCTCCTCCTTGGTGTGTAAGGACTAGTTTGTGCTTAGGTCTTGGCATGCCAAGGTGTTGTATTACCGCTTTTTCACGTTGTGAAGATGGTGTTCACCGTTTGTGTCAACATATAATTAAACACACAACTTTTCAAGGATTCATTTGAATGCACAAATGGTAATTCGGTATTTTATACGCTACCGATAATTCAACATTTGCCTCCTCCCTTCTCACTGCCACACACCAGCTCAGTATTTTTTAATCAATTATTTCAGTCATTAGCAGTGATTAGTTTCAATCTCACATGTCAGATAAACATTGTAATCTCACCTAAAAATGATGGATTGCAGTAAAGAAAGTAAGCTAATAATAATTTAAATATATGCATGCTTGTCAACTAATATTCCTCTTTTGTTTAAGCCCCTTTCATGACCTGGCAATTTATCTTTTTGACAGTATGGCAGTGTTCAGACCAGTTAAATTTCCATTATCTCCCAAACCATTACCTGCTTATGTACCACATTTAAACCTGTCAAAATCTATCCAAATATAGTAATTGATGTGTGATCCATTGCAGGCCTAAAGACCCTGTGCTCTTTTTTTGTCAAAATTACACTTGTCATTTTTTATCTGAGGACTTGCCTCTCAAGATAAGAGTTGTTCTTCACCCACAGGTATGATTTGTCTCCTCTGTCAGCGGCATTTGTCTCCTCAGCCCCCCGCCCCCCCAGAGTTAATTACATTTCTGCAAAAAACATGTATTGCATGCAAAGTACCGTGAAAACATGAGTGACTGAAGTAAGAATGTTTGAACCTTAAACGGTTCTATTTAGCAATTAAGAAAATAAAAACTCACATGACTCATATAGCCATAGAGTAAATATGCATATGTACACACATACTGACTCAGTCTGTCAAAAAACAGAGGCAGATGGTACATTGTGATAATAATTATATTGTTGTGTCTGGCCTGGCAAAGGATTTCCTCTGGGAAGTGTCTGGCTGCTGCTGTGATGATGCTTCATTGAAACTGGGTGGAGGTCCATCGCTTAACAGCTGAACAGTCTGCTTTATGTGAAAACGGGGTGTCTTTTTTTCCCCATCTGTCACACGCATAGCATACAGTTGAACATATATGTATTTTTATATACATACAAATACACACAGAGACATAACAGAATGAAAAAAATTAACGGAGCCAACTGAATGTTTGGCCAAAGGTCAGTTAAGGGTTTTACTGCATTTCTCATATACTTTACATACTTGAGCAAAAAGATTGAGGAGTTGTGAACTCTGTACTTCAGCACTGGGGTTTGAATTATCATGCGCTTCATTGTTGTTTTGCCACTGCTTTGCTCGTGTCTCCATTGACCCTTGACGTTCTACTATCTCAGCCACACAGACACAACACACCTACGCTGGTCAGCCAGCGGCCTTGTTCCCCTATTGTCTTCCATTCCACTAGTCATGACCCTGAACAGCACACTGCAGGGGTCTGTTCCTTTTTATAATGGAAGGGTTTCCTCCTCTTGCATTGTTGCTGTTTGCCAGCGCTTCCTCCTTTCATTCACTGACCTCTTCTCTACTTCCTGTTTGTGTGGTGTACCAGTGGTCATCACGGGGTGGTTTGGCTCTTAATTATCATGGGTAAAAGGGTGTGATTGAGACAGTGTGAAGCAGAGAAACTTGCATCTTGTGTCTGTTTGTGATACGCTAATGCCAGATGTTTGTGCAGATTGGTGCTATAGCACATTACATTTTATTGATGCTTCTGTCCAAAAGAAAAAAAAAGAAATCATATACTGTAGACTTAATGCACATTGGTTACTATTTGGGGTTTGTTGTTTTACTCAAGGGCCCTTGAATCTCAACATGATGATTTCATCAGCCATCTTTAGTGATTAATGAATTTACCAACTGAGCTCCAGCTCCTGGCAATGAACAAGCTAGAAATGAACACGCAGACATTTGGTAACATGTTTTGTATTATTGTAAGGTCTTTACCTTACAATGTAAAGCGCCTTGAGGCAACTATTGTTGTGATTTGGTGCTATATAAATAAAACTGAGTTGAATTGAATGAGTTAAGACAGATAAGACACTAAAATGCCAAGTTTAACCTGATCCTTAATAGAAAGGATTGTACAGTTTTTCACTACAGTATTTTGTTTTTGGTGGGAGTTTATTGATGCTGATTGATATCAAGTTCTTTTGAACATGTTAACAAGTCTGAGAACTTTATAAGACAATAAATATCAGGTATATGAGTCGATATTTCAGTCCTGAAAGAAACAAAAGGGTCATTAGGTAATTTTCATATCTTCACATTTATGGGCAATTCCAGTGTTTTTGTAACTGCTGTTGAAATGAGCACATGAAATCAGACTTTCACTTTTGAGACAAATTAGCTTTTTATCTCTAACTTTATAAATGTTTGATTGACTGTTAAAAGAAATACTTGGTAACTTTTTACCTGGTACTTTCTTGAAATCATATATTCATAACCTTTCCCTGACTAACTTTTATATAACTTTTCCATGTCACCAAGGACCCGTTATTTATCAGTTTATGAAGATCCAGGCTGGTGGTGTGCAGTCGCCTCTGATTGCAGAACAATCTGTGAGTTTCACTTCAGATCTTATGTCCCAAGAGAGTCCTTTTTATAGTTTAACAGGAACCAAACCTCCCCTGTGACTTCTACTCATCTGTGCGAATGACATAGTTTTCTTCATAATTTATCTGTTATTTTTTCCCTCTCTGTTTTATGTTCCTCACGCAAAGTAATCAACAGTGATAAGGAGGATGCGAATATGTTTTTGTGATAGCGGAAAGGCAAAGGGTTAAAAACTGGAGCACAATGATACACTTTCAAATTGAATTTACATTCACACGCATGCATGGTTCTGCTAGTTTCTTGCCAATTTTTTTTTACTTTTATGTTTTTCATAAACTATGGCCTCAAGTGTTTAGATGAGCAATTGAAAATAAACAATACAGTTGACACTAGAATTCAAATCAAACAATCCGCAGCACAACAATGAAGCTCAAGTGTTGGCATTACAAGTCAATGGCTAACTATTCATGCATACTTTGTTGCCCAGCCGATGTTAAAACTATAGCAGGAAATGATGTAAATGGTGACCCGGGGAGGCAAAAACATTGTATAAAGGGAGTCTCATGAGAGTCTGGCTGACAATGGATCAAAATGAGACTATAAGAACAATGGAACACAAGTTACTGACAACATTCACAGCCCGACCAGATGCTAGTGTGAGAAAAAAGAAAGAAAGAAAAAAACCCTGCAGTTTGATTATTTGGACCTTTGAGCTGTTGGAGTCACTGCTACAGCCCACCTGGATATTACAAAGCCTCATCATACAGAGATGGGAGGCTGAACTCTAAGTCATGGGCTCTTATCTCATTCCGACATCTGTTTGCACTGGGTCTTCCAGATGTTTCCTGCTTGGCTTCTGCTGATTCTTAGTAGGGCCAAGGGCCTGCACACTTGCCTGTCCTCTCAGCCTAATACTGGTGCGAGACCTTTGGGTCCTATCAAATGTGTTTACCTAAGGCCCCACATTGATACTAACTTGGCGACAAGGCTAAATCATGCTCCAAATGTCATCATCTGTTAGTGGGAGAGGCAAGTTATTTTTGATACAGGGCAAGTGCTTTGGCCTTCATATAGGGCAAATGGGAGGATTTTCTTTTCTTTTTTTTTTTGCTGATTATCTTCTTATTCAGAGGACTTGTATTTGTATTGTATCAAGGTGCAGCTAACTGAATCAGACAACTGAAGTTAAGTCACTGAGGCCTACGTGACAACAATCACTGCTTATTTCATTAAATAATGGTGTCCTTTGTTTGCTTAAGATACAGTTTGGAAGACAGCCAATGGGAGTTGTGCTAATTTAGACTTCGATGTGGAAAATGACTTCATCATTAGTTTAATATCTGATGTGATATTTGACAAACACTTCAGAGCTTAGACACGTACACAACCTTGTTAATGGAGATTCAGTTAACAACAAATGAAACAAAAACAACAAAAATATCTTAATACAACAGTGTGAAGTAGGATTGACTTTGGAATGTATGTAAGTATTCTAGTGTACACGGAAACAAAGCTAAAACAACATTTATAGAGCTGACAAGTTCTGCATGTCTACGTTTCAGTTCTCATGCCTCCCGCCCCTGATGCATGTTCCCTTTGCAGATTATTAGCATGTTCGAAAACAAACAGCAAAATTGACGATTCAGTAAAAAACTGCAATACTGTGATGGCATCAAGTTATTTGTAATATCAAAATAGATATTAGATGGGATAATAAAATCTTTAATTTCACATACAGTGACCAGTGACCATGACCAGCTTTAACCTTTGCACTTTAACTTTACTATATGTTGACTTCTGACTTCTTCTAGAAATTCTTCTGAAGAAGAATTTAAACAAAAAAGAAAAGCTCATAAAAATAACAAGTGGCAAGGTTAAACCGAATATAGGGTTGTTGGGATTTTCTCTGTTTTATTGTAGGGTCTTTAGCTTATAATATAAAGTACCTTTTTGTGATTTAGTGCTATATAAATAAAATTAAACTGCATAGGATTTTAATTGATCAAATGTATAGTTAGGGTTGGATCATGTGAATCCACCCTGAGTTATTTATAAATAAGCCTAGGCTGCCTTTCAACTTGAGAAGGGTTATAAGGCCATTTGTAAAAAAGTTGAAGTCCATTATTCCACAGTGAGAAAAAAATATTCTTAAAGATAGTGGAAGTGTTGCCAGGAGAAAGCCTCATCTGTCTATCAGGCTGTGCTCCCATGATCCTTTTATTTTGATAATTATAATGATAATTTTTTTTTCAAACAGCCGCGTTTGCTGGACAATGGTAAAGTTATCATTAAGTTTTTAGTAATTTTTTTGTTTTACCTGCACTCTCTACTCACTACTTATGGTTAATGTTTAAAGGCATCCCCGTGGACTGGGGCCTAGCTATATTCTACCACTTCATTTGCAGAAGGGAAAGAAAAAGCGAAATACCGTGTTTGTATCTAAGCCATGCAGAGATCAGTGTTTTACTGCACCTTGATAAAAGTCAGAGACAGGCTCTTACGAGATGCCGAGTTGGTCTATCATCTCTGACAGCCATGGAGACTGCTTGCCTATCTCCTGTCTCATCCTCCTATTCCTGATATACTTCTTTACACAACTGTCCAACCAGCCATCCTCCCTCTTAAATCCCCTTCGAACTCAACGTAACCTCATTCCTGCTATCCTTCCTCTCATGTCTCTTTTAGCCGTTTATTCTTGTCCATTTATCCTGATTCTGCTTGTCTACTGATGGTGATACCAATACAGAAGTGGCAGGCTGTAATAAAGTTAGTATGGATGGAAACTGATAAGAAGTTTGCAACTCTGATTTCATTATCGATATCACTTAGATATCACTTAGGGTTAGAGAAAGAAGTGTAGTACAAATTGATTTGTTTTGCATTACATGTTTAATGTAAAGTATCTACAAACATTTTGCATTTGATTAGAACTGGCATGAAAAAATAAGAATAGTTGACTCGACTTGACTCGGTTTCCGTTACAGCTGAGTACTACCTCAGTGTGTAGGGGGTGATTATAGCATCATGTCCAAAAGGTTTGTGATGTCATTGTATATAAATGAGTCCTTTGTTAGTAGATCACCTGCAGACCATCCTCCCCCCGTCAGTGGATTTTTGTTATTGCGTCTTCATGCCAAGCTCAAACTGTAAAAGCTAAAATTGAGATCACTGTTAGAACCACGTTCTTCTTACAGCCACTGAGCTTTATTCACATAGACTGCCGAGGATAACCGGCCTTCTCCTATTCTTTCAGTTAAAGGCTAAAGACAGAGGATGTTGTGTTCTAAGTTCCACTTTGAGAGTCACCAACATCGCTAGGCAGTGTATCAAAGACATTACATTCGTGCAAATTACTTACATGCTTTGGGGAGAAATGTTTGTCCATGTTTTCATTCGTCACGCTGTCTTTGCTTGTGAAATAGAACTAAGCTTTAGAGCACTTCTGCCTCAGCTCCATGTTGGATATGTTCTGAACCAAAATACGGACCACGTCATCATGTAAATGCATCCTGACATTAGTGGAACTCATAACTGGAATTGACTAACACTGCAAGGAACTGAACAACTGGCAACCAACCACTTCTTTACAAGAACTGGTTCTCTATTTCCATTCCTAGAAGTTCGATTTTTCCATTGTTTTTTTGATGAATTATTTTTCCTAATTTTTCATTATTAATATAATTGTTATTTTTAGCAGCAGTAGCACTAATAGCAGTAGTACTTCATCTGCCTTCAGAACAGCATGCACTCGATTTCTGTGATTTACAAAAAAAGAAAATCTACCACAGCACAACGTCTCTGTTGTTCGAGGTGCTATACGACAAGGTGGGGGAGAAGACGCACATGTTTCGTCATGAAAGTGAAGTGTCTGAAAGCTTCAGACAGATTACAGGAGACACTGTTTGATGGTTTGGCAAATGTATGTCACCCACACACACAAAAAAAAAACCCCAGGACCGTACACACGGTAGTTTATGCAGATTTTTTAAACCCCAAAGCAAACTGCAAAAACTTTAAGATGTGAACTTTAACAGAGGCATGTGTGTTAAGAGGAACACTTGGGGCGAGGAATGGGGGGTGTTCATTGCCCTTTTGCAGCCATACAACATTGGTAGGTAATCATTCTAGCGCACAAAAACACCTACTGTAGAAATCCACTGGGTCCTATGTCTTTCACTCCTCTGCTGTGTTTGTGGCTTTCTATTCCTGCATCACTATGATGCTGAAGTTATGTCATTTTCCTGCTTATTCATTTGAAAGCATTTTCACAGAAAAGAAACTCTCTTCAATAAATGGAGAAGTATGAACATGTATCAGTTTGTTGCGAAATAGATCTGAGACACAATATAAGACTGCAGCTGGTCTAAAGCCATCTTTGTTATTAGTTTTGAGTTATTTCTAATAAGCACCTATTCTTGATTCTTGCTGTATTAAAACCACTGGCACTAATATGCAAGAGGCTTTGAGGCAAGAGGATCTATTTAATATCCTCCTACATTTCATTTGAATTATAAGGATCAGAGTTTATTTATAGAGTGTACTGCCAAGATGTGTGATTCTTTCCAGACTGTTTGGCACAAAGCTTTGCAGAGTGCCCAGCAGATGGTTCTTTTATTCACCTTATCTGGCTCTTTTTTTTTTGGACTGTTTTTTTTTATCATTTTTCTTTTATAGAATGCTCTGGCTCAGTTCTTTTGGAGAGGAAATCCATCAGATCTGCAGTGGTGCACTGTACCTCTCGGCTCATAAATTGTACATGCCTGAAAGTAGCAGGAAGTAGAGGCCTAATAGGGTGTATCCTCCAGGTTTCCTGTTAGGTTAACCCACTGGGCCTGGGGTATTCTACCCTGCCAGTGGTTCATAAGACATGACCCCCTGTTGCCCTAGCACTTAAAATGAATGGGCCTATAATGTGGTCAAGCTGCAATATCATCACTGAGCAGTTTCTTTTTCTTTTCTTTTTTTTTTGGTATAGGATTGTATCATATTCTGTTTTCGTACAAAAATATAAACCTCCACCCCCAAGCTATTTTAATGCCACAGTTACCTCTGTTGTCAGTCATAAAGAGCAGGTGATCTGCAAGACGGATTGGGGAGCTCCCATTCCAAACAAGCAATGTTAGCAGCTAACATCTTGTGCACATTGCAAGGGAAAAAAAAGGATCAAGAAATTACAGTTGTTGTTTGGTTATATGAGTTCCAAATCATTACAGGGCTCACACTCTTCAGATGCACGCATGCAGCTGTTTTTTCACTGTTTGATTGAATTTCCAGCTCAGCCTCATCGAGTTTCCAGGGAATCAGGCATAAGCAGGCACTGAAAGGGTTAGGCTTGAGCACGGAAACTCTTGCTCAAAGCAAATACGCACACACACACACACACACACACACACACACACACACACACACACACACACACACACACACACACACACACACACACACACACACACACACACACCACACATACACGTAGAGAAAAAGAAAGAGAAAGAAAAAGGTGATCAGGTGCCACATCTACATCCAGTCCCACCTGGACACAGATATATATAGAAACAAGGTGAGGGCCATAGGTTCACAAGTCCTTCTTCTTAAAAGGGGGAGGAGTATGTCCTTGGTGTTGACCCATGCGCTTCTTTTAATTTTAATGAGAGCCGTCTGAAGGGTTGCAGGTGCTGGGAATCAGGTTTTGCGATACTTCTGAGTCTTGGCAGCTGTTGAAGTTGTTTAGGTTTCTGAGGAGTTTAGGTTTAGGTTCCTTGATTTTTTCATCACTGAATTGAGCTGGGCCTTTGACCCACCGGTGTGACACCACTAGCACTACCCCCAGGCCTCTTTTTACAGATGAAATGCTCAGGTAGAACATGTTGAAAGGATATGCTTTCAATTTGACTCATGCCACCCTTATCCCCCCCCCCCCCCACACACACACACAAACACACACACAAACACACACACATCATCGTCATTCTTACTATCTCCCTCACTCTGTCTACCTCCCTGTCTGCTTTGGTGGATGTGTCAGACGAGTGATTAATTCTCCACAGGAGAGGAGGGGAATGAAAGAGCGTAGAACACAAGAGGTGACTTGATAAATCAGCTCTTTATTCATTCATAGGTAAATAAAAAACACAACTTGGGTCAGAAATACATAGATTTACCCCTTGACTTGCACAGATGCTGTGCATTAATACCTTCCTGGCTTCAGTGTAATACAATCATTTATAAACTGCCTCTAGATGTACACCCCTGGAATTCATTCTTATTTCTGCAGCAGTTGTACGCTTAGAATTTGCCATGAATCTGAATTTCCTGCATACGGTTTAAGAGTAATAAGTACTAAGATACATTTATAAACGTATGTGATTTGGTAGATGGCCAAAGAGCTTTAACAAAGATCCTAGTCAAATATAATTTGTAAAAAGCTGATAGATATCTTTCAAGATATACTCAGAGTAGCAGGAGCATTAGTACAACACATTTGTCTTTCGTGTGCTGTATTTCCAGTTGCACAGTTCTTTATCAGCACTAACACAGACATTCATTTCTGACAAAGCCTGCCGATGACATCTACTCATGATGAAAAAGAAACTTTATATTTTAGAAATTGCCATTGCTCGCACAGCCCCGAGTCCCAGCCGCACAAGCGTTTACACTCTTTCCAACCCGAAAGCCCTATTTTTACAACCACTGTCAACACTGCGATTATTATTCATCACTCTTTTGTAAACATTAACTTCTGCACTGTGACGAATGCACATTGTGCAGATTTCTTCATGTAAACGTTGTTCTAAATATGTTTAACAAGGTATGAAAAATGCAGCAATGTGAGAAAACCCCGAGCGGTTTGGGAGTTTCCTTTCGAACAATGCTGATCTGTCTTTTTTCCCTCACTCGCTAGTTACATATAGTAACGTACCTGCATGCAAGTTTGCATATGAATTTTATGGCAACTTCACTTATATTGGCAAGATCGCCTAGTTTCCAGCATTAAGCAACAATGTTACCACGTTCATTCATTTAGTGAGGTCTTGTCAGAGTGATAAATAATTCTAAATTCTGTTGACATTTTGGATGCTTGGCTTGACTATCTTACCAGAAGCTGTTTGGTAGAGGTTATAGTATAAACGTCATTTCTGTGAGCTCTGTCCTGATGAAAATGTATTGGCTTTGAGGTTCTGGAGGTAGACAGAGGTAGTGAGTCGCTGTCAAAACAGGTTTTATTTTTTGTTTTTTTAATGACATCTGAAAGTTTGAGGAACTATATTAATACTTCTACTTATTATGTCACACTACACTGCCACAGAATTTTAATTAAAATGTTTTGTTTTTTTTCTTTTTTCTTAGAAATGGTTGTTTGGAGAGCTTTGTGGTGCAGGGCCGTCACAATGCTCATATTTTAGCTCGAGCTGGTTAAAGGCGTTCATCTTTGCGGGTGCAGAAAAAAAAAGTCATATGACTTCCTGTATGTGCTTCTTTTAGTGAGAAAGTGTGTGCGTGTGTCGAACACGGAGAGAGAGAGAGGGAGGGAGAGACAGCAGTTCTAACTAAATAAAAAGTAGAGTTTGTGCAATCAGCAGAATATATCCTCTTGGTCATTCCTGTGTGTGCGTTTGCGACTTTGCGTGTGTTTGTGTGTGTCTATAAATAGAGGTACATGTTCATGCTGATATGCATGTGTGACCTCTCCACTGCAAATACATTGTGTTTACAACTTGTATAGCAAGTTGCTAATGGTTGCTTGGTCAATGACCCCAAAACACAGCCCCCTCCACCCTTCTACCCCACCTCCTCCTCCTGCTTACCAGTCCTTATCTGTGCTGCCACTGCCGCCCACTCGTTCTCATTCGCAACATGGGAGGTATGACCACGTTTGCAGAAACTGAAAGTGCCGTAGCGGCTTTAGGTAAACACATCGATTTCTACTTCATTACTTCAAGGGTGAGCAAGATGGCACTCCTGTGTGTCAGTCTTCTCAAGGATTTTATGCAGCATACTGAACTTCATTTTTTAACACTCAGTCACATTGTAAACCACGAAGATTCACTCAGGATATCACCTCAGGCTTTTAAAAGTCACGAGCAGTAAAATTTACATTTTGTCATGATCCTCAATAGATATTTTTCCAAATCAAGCTGAACTTAATGCTCATGCCCACTCACAAACTGACTGCCGCAGTTGCCTAAAACCACTGTTTCCATTCACTGCACTCTGCTGACATACAGCTGACAAGTTTATGAGTGAAAGGTGAACTTTAAATCATAGCTTGTCGAACAGAAGGTATGTTTTGTTTTGTTTGTTTTTTCTGTCTTGCTTGTTTGTCTCATAGTTAGCACGCAATCTGACTTATGTCATACTATATGACAAATAAGACAAAAGTACAGTGACGTGCAAAAATCTTGAGCCAATACTGGTTTCTTTAGCAATAGCATTATGCAAACTCTGTTTCTTGCACTTTGTACTTCAATAAATTGCTCCACCTATTTCCCATTTTCCTAACAAACTATAAAGACATGCGAAGTGGATTAAAGCTTCTACACAGGGTTTTTGTTTTAGTTTCTTTGTTACTGTACTCTGTAAAACTGTAATTAGATCTGGGCAAAATTTGATTTTGTAGCTTCCCACTGATCACAATAGGGATCAGTGTTTGCATATTTATCATTAAAAAGCCATTTAGAAATAAAAATAAATAGAATAAGAGTAATTTGGGAGTGATTTAATGCTCATATTTCAGCATGTAATAGTTACAGATGAGTGCAAATCTAACTTTTGTCCTGTCTCCCTCCCCTCACCTCCAACCAATCGCAACAGATGGCTGCCTCTCTCTGAGCCTGTTCAAACTGAGTTTTTCTTTACCGCTTTCGCCAAGTGCTTGCTTATACGGGTCAGGGTTTTCTGTTATTATATATTATTATTATATACATTTTGTCATTACAACATAAAGTGCCTTGATGCGTCTGTTGTTGGGATTTGGCCCTACATAAATAAAACTGAATTCAATTGAATAAAACTGATCAATAAATGCAGGCACTAATTCAGCCAGGGTTATGGACGAGCAGATAAACTGATGTATACCTGGCAAAACAAAACAATGAACGCAATGCTCTCATGCCAAATAGGCTCAAGTCAAACTAATCAAATGCTATGCAGTGAATCAAGCAACACTTCTGTCTGGACACTGAATACATGCTAAAATGTAAGCAGGAGGCTCACATGTTGCGTAGGCACGCTGAGTTGATAATATTATGCAGTTGTCTGGTGAGTCATTCACTTCGGCTTGGAAACAGACGTACACAAAAACGTCTGCGACAGAGAGACATTGACGTTAATCCAATTGAGCAAATATCCCTCCAAGTTCTCAATAAACATTTACCCCAAAATCACGAGCAGTGTCACTTGTCATCTCTAACTCCGCTCCCGCCCGCCCCCCCCTCTTGTTCACTCTCTCCTGGGTTAGTTGCTACAGGGGGACATGGTGAGAACAGTGGGCCGTAGCGTTTCCCAGCCACAGCCCGAAAAGATTGCTGCAGAGCAAGGAGCCCACCTCTCGCCTCAGCACAACCGCACCACCCCCCACCTCCCCGGCCCCCAATGATGTGGGAAAAGCCGGGGAGGGTGTCCCACTGAGTGTGCTCAGGCAGACGTCCCGGGCTTAAAACCTATCACTGGAGCCCTCTCAGCTGCAGCATCAAGCAGGCCAGGCTGTGCTCGTTACAGAAGGCTCACTTCATGATTGTTTTCTTTACCATGTTGTTTCACCGTGGCTCAGACCAAACACAAACTGCCACACAAGTTGCAGTGGGAATGAGTAAGGCTGCATTGCATCAGTGACTCGTGATTTTGTGTTACTACTTAAAAAGCTCTCCATACACTCTGCATCTGTTTGGCTTCAGAGTTGTTTTCCCGGGCCGGACCTGCAGTTTTTGAAACCCATATCGTTTCTTGCCTTCTTACCGCTTTTGTAACAAGCCACTGCTATAATCATTACTGTTAACAACCGCTTCAAGGTTAATGACTCTTCTCCAGCTGCGTGGCTAACATTTGAAAGTTACACAACCTCCATGGCAAGCGTGAGGGCCTGCATGGTGGCTCGGTGAGTAATCTCGGGCTTGTTCCCTTGTAATGCTGACAAAGAGCAGGAGCGTCTGTGCAGTGTCAAATGCTATAACAAGCCAAACACACGCAAATGCTCACACAATGACGGATAAATCGACTTTGCATCAGCAGAGAGGATAAGAACGCCAAAACATGAGGAAAGAAAAAAAGAGATCATTGACCTTCATCTAGGCTTTGAAAGCATTATAATTTTAAGGCTTTTGCATGTTTTCACAAGAAATTCTTGCCATAGGAATGGGAATATTTTTCCACAGCTTGCACCTTCTGTGTCACAATGTGTTTATGAGAGTAGATCAAATCAAGAAGGGGAAAGGGCTTTTTTTATTATTATTATTATTATTATTATTATTATTTGTGCAGATAATTAGGAATCAGACGTCATGATTGCTATATGTTCACATACAGACCCCCTCTCTCAGCTGAGAGAGGGGCACTGATTCACAGTACATATGTGAGGGAGCAAATCCTTGTATGGGAAACTCTGTGACCTGAGGCGTGGCTTTCCCCTCCACGCCATGTGAAAAACTCCCCCTCCACACTGTCCACAGCTTTATGCTATCTTTGACTTTCATTGTCTCAGTGAAAGAGTGACCAGTTGGCACCAGATCGCCAAGTGTCTGCTTTACATTAGTTCTGAGTCACAAGGAGAGTCATGCTTGCGCTGTCAAAGAGAAGGATTCTTGGGAAAACAGTTTATTTACTCAGGTTTCTTGGATTTTTCGAGATACATGCAATGTCATAGCCTTGGGGGAAGCAGCGTAAGCAAGGATTGCCCCCTGTATCTGTGTGTGATTGCGAGTTGGGGCGTGGGGATTGGTTTGTGGTTATCTGAACAAGAGCTTTTTGGCACATTGTCATATGACTCTCACACACTGTGAGAAAGGGGAGGATGTGAGCACACCACCAGTATTATTGTTAAAAAAAATAAGACTATTTTTGCAGACTTGCAGTAAACACATGATTATATAGCAACCACAGAGAGTTTTTTAGCATGTCCATGTATATACAGGCAAGATGTTGCTGACCGTGGGTTTCAAGGGTATTTGTAGTTCATTAAAAATGACTAATGTTCTTTGGTTACAGTTAAAGGAGAAATAGTCACGTATATTTATAACTGATGTCACTTACTGTACACCTGAAAACAAGGGAGTTAGTCATTGTTTTCCTTATATTTGTTTAGACTTTAATGTTGAAATTACGTTTCATTTTAAACTTTCACACATATTTTAAACTGTCACCATGACCCTGATAAAGACAAGTGGAAGAGAATGGATGGATGATTTTGCAGGTATTTGCTGACTTTTGGCGACACAACTAAAAATAAAGCTTGGAAGTCGAGAGGAGAATCATGGGACTTTGTCTACTCCTAAAAGTTCTCCTAAAACGTCTTCTAAATCGACATGATGCATTTACTCCAACTGAGTTATAGAGATTTTATAATTGTTTTACTGGAACACGATCAGACAGTCTGCTTTGGCAAGATAGAAATAATTTAGCTTAGACATTATCGGCCCGGGAAAGTTGCTTTTTTCGGTTCAGCGAAGATCCAAGTTGCTAAATGTCTCTATTATTATAATTACATAAAGCATCGCAGACCAAACATCTACAGTAATGGCTCTCCGAGACTACTTGGCACAGTGGTGTTTTGAGCATGCTTTGTAGAACATGGTTACAGTAGCAATGCAAACAAAGAGGGTGGGGGTTTTTTGTTGTCGTTGTTTTTACCATATTCACAATCTTAGTTTAGCATGCTAGCATGCTAAAATTGCTAACTGCCATAAATTACAAAGTATAGCTGAGATTGATGCTATACAGTATAACATCAGGAAGGAATTTAGTGGAATCTTTAATGTTCTCATTAACTTCATTTTCTTTTAAATTCATTAACTAGGACCTGGCGTCCACATATGTGGACGTCACATTTTGGGTTGTCTAGACCAAAATACTAAATTTTGCTCTGCAAGGGCCTGATATCCACTTATGAGGAAATTATATATTGTTCTATCGAAATTTAAAACGAATGTCCGCATACGTGGTTTTCATTTTCTCAGAAAAAAAAAATCAGGTTAAAAAAAAAAGATAATTCTTTGTTTTTAAATTCATCAGGTCCCAATCAGCCCAAATAGCAAAGAGAAATTAAAAATGCATGCCATGAAAGAGGTCGGGTCTTAGGAGGTTAATATATTTTCTGTTGACCAAATTATAGCTGAGTGTATCAACATAATGCTGTGATGATCCATATACATACCTGATTAGGAGTCCTCTTCCTATGTAATACTTACTTGTAGCTTTTTAGTGCTTGCACTCTTCCTCTGTTTAGTGCTGTTATAACACTGATACTTAAAAAAAAACATATATTTAACTGTTCTATCAGAGCACAGATATTTGACACATGTTGTATATACTTGCTTTCACACAATTCTTGGGTGTTTCTGTCCTTTCACACAAAGCTCTAAACTCTCAAGAGCCAAGGGTTAAACAGTGTGCTTCAGTCATTTTTGTAGATGCATAAGGGTGTATGCTAAAATCGATCAGTTCTCTAGTTATTTTAACTTTTTTTTTGCTTTTCAGGCTGCTCAGTAAATAATATATTTGAATCATAATGCTATTATTCCCTCATTGTCATTCTTGCTTAATGCCAATCTAATTTATCTTTTCAGAAAAATCATATGCTGGGCTCATCCACACGAGACAGTTTCTCAGACCCGTTGTCCAGAAGGTAAGCCAAAACAGAGCCTGAGACATCTCATGAAACACGTCATATGCCATTTCTCACTACAAACTGCAGATCAGCAGGTGCTGTGAAACTTGATTTCTCCGTTATTCTTTACATATCACTTTGGTGTATTTACACTGACCATGTTTTTAAAGACAACCTCAAAATATCTCATTTAAACAGAAATGCTTTCACTGATTATTTACAGCTTACCATCAAATGAGCAGCTGAGTGCTAAACCAATAATTGCTTCTAATCAGCTGTCAATCCCCTTTACCTCCTTTTAACCCTTGTGTGGTGTTCATATTTTTGTTACTCAGCCAGTGTTCATGGGTCTGGTGGACCCGCTAGAGTTTTGGCTTTCGAAATTAACACTATCAAACAATTTTATGTTAAATTACTCAACAGATGTTCACTTCATCCCGATTACAAACCATATGAACAGCAAACATGGTTAATTTTTTCCCTTTACCTTTGTTAGATCATATTTATGAATTCATGTGCTTCTCGTTTGTTTTTTTTTTATAAAATGTTAAAAAAAAAAATCAGTTATAATCAAGTAGCGTGAGTGGAAAGACACAACACATTTACACGTGAAGCAATATGTTTCACAACTAAATGGGATCAGCTGCTCATCAATGGTGACATTAGGCACAGGGTTGTAAAACAGGGGGAGGTGGTGCACACACTTATCCCACACTGTCCTGATGGCAGCTAGCTTGTCTCTCTGCCGTCGAGCTGGTCTGTCGTCTCGGTTATCAAAACGGATAATCCTGGAAATTTTGTGGAAGTTTTCCAGAGACATTGATGCACGGAAAGGTTCGTGCCGGTTTCTGCATCCCACAGGGATTCTGTCGATTCCCCTTTGGACCTGAAAACTCCTGCAAGGATAAGAACCCCAAAGTAGGCCTTTGGAGTTCTTAGATGAATTTGGTCCATCTCCTTCCACCTCTCTCCAAAAACACACCTTCCTTCTAGATTACTGCAATCCAGAATAATTTTCTGGATGGAATCTGGGATGAAAAGCTCAAATGAAGACTTGATGTCCTGCACATGAGTAACTGTCAGCCGTGTTGGCCCTGGCTTATCACAGTAACAGCTCTGCATTTCTTGGGCAAGAAGACCATTCAGTTTCACCAGTTATTGACATCCATATTTCTTCACTTGCTGACTGGTGGGCTTGTTCTGGTCCTGGAGCTGGCTGCAGATGCGGTACTCGTCTTCGTTTTGTTACTAAATGGTGCTCAACCTCATCCTCTTCTTCAAAGTCACTGTCAGACTCTGAATTTTCAGAAATGTGAAATATTCTGAAACCTCTTTGTCAACATCATCATCCGAAGCCCCTCTCTCTTCCAAAATCAATTGGATGGCCCTCGCAGCAGATAATCTTTTGCCATCTTGATCAGTTGTGATAAAGAACCACACTGGCAAAGTCTTATTTATAGTATTATGCCCCTAATTAGCAGGAGGGACAGGGAATGAGAAAATAAAATTTGGATCCCTCAAGAAAGAGGGTAAAATGTGTGGGAATGTAAGAGCAGACAACAATGTTGCAACTTTGCCCGGGAGCAGGAGGGGAAGAAAACACTATCAGCAGCACCAGAAAGGAGGAAGACAGAGTGTGGGAACACAGGACCTTCACTTTCAACACTTTTATTAGACCTGGGTCCAGTGGACCCGAACACCTTGTATGTAATGTAAATGCGTGGGGGGAGGTACCGTATGAGGTCATTGAAAATTAGTTCGGATTTATGTTCTTCACAGAAAATAAGCCAAAGCCAATGAATTTCAGGTTGAAAAAATAATTAATTGTTTCATTTTTCTTTTGAATAAAAGTGAAAACGGGTCTCACAGACCCGAACACCATACAAGGGTTAAAGGAAGCTACGAAAAAAAGCTGGATAAAGAATAGATAAAAGACCCTCATGAAAACCATCAATTAGGAAGTAAATACATTTGTAAAAATCCACTAAACACTGATGTTATCAAACCTTTTCAACAGGAAATAAAGCACAAGAAATGCTACATTGGAGCATGGTGACTATGTATTGCTTGGCAACCTTTAAGAAATGTTTCAATTTTTGGTTCAGATTCTGCCTTCCCCTCGGTAAAGGGACCTCCGAGATGGAAAAGATTCTATTTGTGCAAATCATGTGTGCAAAGCCCAAATAAAGCATGAAAATTACACATCTTCACTTGATCAACCTGCTTTGATTTTTGAAATGCAAAGGGAGGTTTCTGTGGGAACTGGTTTAAATTGAATTCAAAGTGTACACCTTTCCTTTCACGCTTCCTCAGCTTACCCTTAGCCATTTTTTCTTTTTTAATCTATTCTTCCACCATCATCAGCCTCTCTTTCTTTTGGCATTCATCTGTGAAATGCCTGGCATGGGCAAAGGTAATTGGAAGTGACTTTTTTGTCATTGAAACTAAGGAGAGATTGACAGCAATATAAAGGCTCTGTTAAAAAAAATCATTGGTAATTGGTATGATTATACACTTCTGTAGAGCAAGAAGTCAGCAGAGATATGAATTCTCCTTTTCCACAATGCTTACTACTTTTGATTGGCATTTTCTTGTCTCCAAATGCTTTGCATTGCAGAATTATACATACGTTTATTAAGTCTCATGTAAACTTTCAAACCTCCACACTTAACCACCTGTAGTTTCATTTTAACACAGACATGTAACTCATTGTAACATGTTCCGAAGTATAAACCCAGTGTTATGTGTTGCAGGCAGGATATTTAAATGCCGTAACAGTCAAATAAAGAGGCTATGAAATTAAGAAATTATGATTAAAAAATGTAATCTTTATGGAAACGATTACAAAAATACCAACAAAAGTTGCACACTTCAGATTTATTAGCTCAGTCTGACCCAGGATTACATTCAAAGACCAAGTAACTACTGCGCTGTAAATCAAGCTGTGCCCAGCAGGAGCAGGATCACAAAGTCAATAGCCTTCAGGGTCAAGGGTCATTGGGAGGAAGCTCAAAATCAGGCAGCTGCTAGTTATATCTTTATCTACACTAAATGACACAGTTGTTATACTAACAGTTGTTTACAATGTAATTTCAAACAATACCAAAAAGTAAATATAATGGCATTCAAGCATGTTTGAATCATCTTTCAATCTCAGTACTGTGTATTTCATCAAAGGTAACATATTTACCTGTTTAAAATGCTTAGATTTGTAGCTGGGCTGGCCTTTACAGTTTGCTCCAGCTGCTCCAAAAAACTGTCTGCAAGAACTCCTAAATTTCACTTGACCAGCCTTATGACTTCCAAGTTATTTCTCCCATGGTTGTATAGCCAAGGGGGCCAAAGCCTATTAAGTAGTTTTCTGGCAGAAATAACACAGGCAGCCTTACTAATGGGGAGGTATTGCTAAGAACTGAAGGAACTGCTGCTTACACTGTGTGTTTCTCTTTGGATACAGTGAATCACTATGGTTATTTCTGAATATCTGTGGAAAGTACCTGCTATAATAAACAGGGTTTTCTGGAGTTTGTTGACTTGCAGTCAAAAGTGATACAATAGAAGCAACAGCAATGACCACACAGGAGGGCAGAGCTGTGACTCAAAGATAGAAAGTAAGAAGCAGTAGCAAAACACATAAAACTTGCGGTAGGAAGCTGAACTTTAGTACTAATCATGAAAAAGACAGGATGCTGTGCTGAGGACAGCAGTTGCAAGGATGTTCAACATGTGTTCGAGTGTGTACATTTTGAAAATGTTACCAATTTATACAACGTTTGCTCTCACTCAATTCATTGAGATCTATTTCATGAACAGAATAATGATGTATCATTGCTATCTATCAAATAACAGCATAAAATTGTCTGTGTAAAGATAGTAAAATACTATACTGGTATAATTAAATAAACTTGACCAAGAAGTATCTTTAATGTTGCCAAAAACATAAAATTTCCTCTATGTTAACAAATAAGAATGCAGATGACTGAGAAGAGTGCGTATGTGTATGTGTCTGTGTATATATGTCCATGTGTGTGCACCCCAGACATCAGGGAGAAAGAAAAGCGGCCTTTTTACTAACGTTGATTGGAAACAGATGTTGGCGAAAGCCAAGACAGCAAAGAAAATGTTTCGGAAAATTCTCAGGGCTCAGCCTTCCCTTTCTGGGCCCTGGCCCAGGCAACCAATCATTGCAGAGCACCCTCTGGTCTTTGGGGTGAACTAAGCACTTCTATTGGATGAAGACGTGAACGTGGGCGTTGGGAGCAGATGTCCTGGGAAAGTTGCTGAATCCCACTCAACTCACAGTAAAAGAAAGCGAAAACATTTGCTTGGTTAACTGGACAGTGACCAAAGCATGTTTTAATCCAGATGAACTCTCAGTGCATGTACAAGCTGACAGTAAATACATTAGCACTGTGTTACAGATTTATACATTTGAAATGGATTGCTTTTCAAGTTGTTATTCATTCAACTGCCTCACAAAAAGAAACTTTAGAAGAATAGTCTGTAAGAAAAATGTCTTTAGGACCTCTAATTCTTTTCTGTCATCTAGTCGGCTCAAATGAATGCGAATGAGAGTTTCCTCGCACTATCATCTCCCCATCCCTTCACACTTCTAAACCTTCAACTGCTCCTTTGCTCCTTTTCACCTCCTAACCTTCACCCTCCTGCATTCAACTTTTTCTATTCCATCTCTCATCTCTGTGTTCGTCTCTGCCCCCAGCCCCCTCTCACTCCATCTTCAGCACCCAGATTCAGTCACAGTCTAGTTCACATATGGCCTCACCTGCACACAAAGCTCCATCTCACTCTTTTATTGTGCCAGTCTATTGCCTATTCACAGCAACGGCACAGCACAAATCAATCATCTTTCCTAATGGAAAGTCCACATTAACATGAGAAGACACTCAATTTCCGTCTCAGAATGCCAGGTCGACTGGTACCTGAGCTCCGGTCGATGAAGATCCAGGGCCCTGCAGGCGCTCTCATTTCGGGTGGGATAGCGAGGTGATGCCGTCAGGTCCAGGGGTGGCACCGGGAGTCAATGGTGTATTAACTGAGGATGTGACAATGGCAATAAAAATGCAAATTGCCATCCAAAGCAGGGGATGGCCTGGATCTGCCCTTCATAAGCCTGCATAATACAGTCAGCACACACCTGCTAAGACATGCGGTTCAACACGTCTCAAACATAACAATACAGTGAGTGAGAGGAAGGGAGCGTGTGCGTCTATCCTCGAGACCATAACACCGGTAACTAAAAGAGTTTTCTTATCACTGTCACTTCTCATTGATTTGTCTAGAAGTCCCCATTATGCACAATTTGTATTGGGTAAGAAAAAAAAAAGTTAATATGCTATTGAACAGCACTGGTCTCTACAAACCTTTTACCATTCTTCAAGTTATTTTTTGTTCTCATGAAAACGACTTCAACATGGTTTAACACCTATTTGACATTTTGAAACCAACATGCTAGACAGCACTCGCCACAATCAAAATAACACCAAAAGAGGAAATGTTTTTTAAAAGACTGATGGGTGATATTTCTAGTAGCTCCAGAGACTTGGGCAGTTCATACCAGGGTGCAGTGAAGCTATTCTGGTGTTATTAGAAAATCTGTTGTATCCTCATTGTTGTTAACTTTGGGCAAATTAATCCATTATGTTTTGTCTGATATATTCCATACTAAGGTTAAAGGCCAAGTGTGTAGGATTCAGCATGATTTACTAGCAAAAACTGTATCTCTGAGTCCAGTTCATTACACACACCCTCAATCATGGGAAGACTCTGATCTGACAGTTGTCCAGATGATAGTTATCAACAGCCTCCACAAGAAGGTTAAGCCATAAAAATGATAGCTGAAAAGGCTGGCTGTTGGTAGAGTGCTGTACTGAAGTAGATTAATGGAAAGTTTAGTGGACAGGAAAGTGTGGTAGCAAAAGGTACACATTGTCTCAAAAAGTTATTTCAAAAAGTTGGGAGAGCTTCACAAAGAGTGCACTAAGCTGGTTTGAGTACATCAAGGCTACTCTTGCATTCCTAATGTTAAGCCACTCCTCAACCAAAGCCACGAGAAGTGTCTCTTTCCACATAAAGATAAAGTTTGCATTTCATCATTTGGAAATCAAGGCCATACAGTCTAGAAGAGGAGAGGAAAGTCACAGAATCCAAGGTGTTTGAAGTCCAGTGTGAAGTTTCTGCATTCTGTGGTGAATTGCATTGCAATGACCAGTGGTGTCAGTTTGCAGTGTTTTATCACGTCCAAAGTCAACATTGTCATCTACAAGTAGATTTTAGATTAACTCGTGCTTCCATCTGCTGACAAGCTTTACGGAGATGCAGATTTCCTTTTTTAGCATTGTTTTGTTAACCATGTTATTACTGTGTTTGACCCAACTAACCTGGCCTGAACTGCCAAGAGGAAGATGAAAGCCACTATGAAAGCAACTTCAGTAACACCTTAGCAGTAACACCTCCATAACACACCACACTGGTGCAGTAATTTGTTGTAAAGGAGCATCAATAAATCAATGCATAAATCAACACACCTTTTCATAAGGTAAACATTTCTGTATAAAACTTTGTTGCTTGATCTTGGAAAATATTTGAGATATATGTATTAAAAAAAAACAATAAGTTGAAGTGTAATTATAAATCACCTTCACTTTTCCATGATAGTCTATTTTAGTAGTCAGTAGTCTCTATGACATGGCAAACCTCCATAATCGTTTAGCAGGGTCTTTTTTAGACAATGGTTTTAAGTCTGTTTATGTTAGTGCCTGCATACTATAGTAACACAAGACAGCACAACTTTGAAGGGCAATAGGACATGAATTTGTCCTCTGATAACAGTTTTTTTTTTCCTTTTGGGCCATAAGGACCCACAGGGACACATTGGTTGTATTTCAACGCTGCGTAATGGAACCACTGAGCTGTTGTCTCGTGCGTCACAGGGATTCTGTTTCAACGAAGAGGATATAATGTTGGGCAGTGAAGATAGATGTAGTTATGTTCTATCCACAGCAGAATTTTAGGTCATTAACATTAAAGATTGAGCTACAGAAGAAATTAAAAGTTGGAAAAGATTTTGGAGTTCAGTTTACAATAACAATCAGTTTAAGGCACTTTATATTTTGAGATAAAGACCCTACAATAATATGTTGAGTGACATATTATATATTCCATATTATATGACATATAATAACATGTAGACACACGCTTTGTCTTCCAGTGATGGATTTATGGTTGTTCCAGTTCTACTGCTTTCTTCACAGTTCATTTAGATGTTCTAACTGTGTATTCATGTAGTCTAATACGAAAAACTGATAGAGTACAAATACTATAGCGTCACCACAACTTGTTCTAGTTCCATTCACAAACTCTGAGGAGTTTGACTGATTAAATGAGCCAAAGGGTGATTTACTTAATCTATTAAAAATTACTATGTTACTTAGGGACCAGACAACATTGCAACATCTGTCACATGCTTGTTATTTAGGATTTGTTGAAATTGATTCTGTAATCTGGCGCAGCAACTATTCTGCCTGTAATTACATTTAGATGCTATGCTGCTCCTTGATTCAAGGCAAAGGGCACATTGTGTGTATGTATTTAAATTTCCATGTATAAGTGTCACATATGTCTCTGCAACTAATCCTAAAATATTTTAGAAAATACTGAATATGGCTATTGATGAGTAAGTAAGCCCTTTAACTGTCTAATCTCTCACTGTTTTGTGTGTGTGTGTGTGTGTGTGTGTGTGTGTGTGTGTGTGTGTGTGTGTGTGTGTGTGTGTGTGTGTGTGTCTTGCATTTAAATGTGTACTACTTTAAATCAAAAACAAATCTTGTAATTTAACCAGTTGACATGTTACAGATTTTAGATAATACATACATTGCATTTGCATATATTGCAGTCATTATTATTCATACATTTGTAAATGTAATGATGAAGCAATAGCCTTCGTCTGAACACAAAATGGCTCGACGGTTAATTGCAAGTTACTTTAGAACCTCAAAAAATGGAGAAATGATCTAATATCCTTCCGAGACTGACAGGTGTTACACTTCTCACTTTGAACACAGGTCGCCTCTTCCTTTTCTGTCTCAGTTTTCTGTTTCTCACCTTGAGACACTGCTTAAATCAGTGGAAGGTTTCTTTGAATAAGGCACAAAAGGGGAGAAAGAAGAGTACTGTGTCTGCGTGAGCCAGCTTTGTGTCTCTGGATGAGGAAGAGGTGGGTATGAGTAGTATCATAATGATTTGGATTTCGTTCCAGGTCTCTTGGAACATGCACTGTCTGGTGAAGTATTTTAAAAAGCTGCCTCGTGAATGTGTCTGCTTTGGATCATCAGCCCAGTCAGAGAGAGGGAGGTGGAAGAAGAGAAGACCCACCTGCGTAACCTCAGCTTGTCCTCTGCCAAGAACACAAAACACTGATCCAAGAGAAGAATATGGGTCTAATTTTGTCAGAAGACAGCTCTATCATATCATGAATCTTATCACTTTACATTTTTTTTTTTACATGGCAGTCTATTGTAAGGAGTACAACTGTCAATATAAAATATACTTGTCTAAATAAATACATTTAAACTCCCTGAAATAATAAAAATAACATATCAAATAAAATAAAAATACAAAAATATGTTTAATGATTATTTTTGTAACTTTAGCTTGTTATAGTGGAGCCAAACAGCTGTGGGCAGCAGGCAACAGCTTTGCATGTTTTTTATCTAGAGTGGAATTTATTAGAAGGGTTGAATGAGCCTCAGTGTGTTGGTTTCATTTTTATGTCACCTCATCAGTGTGCACGAAGCACAATTGTTAAAACTCAGACACACTATGGACGGAATGTATTTCAAAGGGAAACGATACGCCTCCTTTGAAGCACCACAGCAATATGTACAAAGGATGAATGTGTTTGACAAATTTGTACCACTATGACCTTGAGGTTATTACAGAATCAGGTCTTTACTCAAACAATTTTTCTGCGCATCTTTTTTGTTTGTCTTCATTAGTAAATCAAAACTATACGTTAATAAACACATCAGGCATACGCTTTTCGGAGACTTTATTCGATACCCCCATTTGCCTTCAGAACTGGCTGAACTCTTCATGGCATAGATTCAACAAAGTGCTGGAGACATCCCTCAGAGACTTTGATCCATATTGATATGATAGCATCACACAGCTGTGGATTTGTTGGCTGCACATCCATAATGTGAATCTCCTGTTCTACTACATCCCAGAGGTGCTCTACTGGATTGATTGGATGATTGTGTTGGCCATTTGAATGCAGTGAACTCACTGTCATCTTAAAAGAAAGCAGTTTCAGATTATTTAAGCTTTGTGAGATACCATGAAGCAGCCACCAGAAAATGAGCAAAATGTGGTCATAAAGGGATAGACATGCTCAGCAGCAACACTCAGGTAGGTTGAGGTGTTTAAATAATGCTCAGCTGGTGCCTAAAGTGTGCCAGGAAAATATCCCCCATACCATTACACTGCCAGCACCCTGATCATTTGAGGTGAGATTGATCCAGATTATTATGCTGTTAATGCCAAGTTGTGATGCTACCATACAAATGTCGCAGCAGGAATAAATTCATCAGAACAGCCGACGCTTTTCCAGTCTTCTACTGTGTGCTATTTTATTGAGCTTATGTGAGTTGTAACCTTAGTTTCTTGTTCTTATTTGACACAAGTGGCACCCAGTGTGGTCTTCTGCTGCTCTAGCTCATATGCTTCAAGTTACAGTATATTATGCATTGAAAGATATTCTTCTGCATGCCTTGGTTATAAACAGTGGTTATTTGATGCTTTCTGAACAATTTGAAGGATTCATTTTCACCGTTCTGTAGAAAAGCCCTGAGATGGTGGTGCAGGGAAAACCCCAGCAGATCAGCATTTTCTGAAAACTTAGACCAGTCCGCCTGTTACATGTTTCATTCAAAGTCACTTAAATCACCTTTCTTCTCCATTCTGATGCTCAGTTGGAACTTCAGCAGGTCAACTTGACCATTTCTACACGCCTAAATACACTGAGTTGCTGCAATGTGATTGGTTAATTAGATGTTCACTTTAACAAGCAGTTCAATAATTGTACCTGACAAAGTGTGTGGGGTATGTACTTTGACATGATTAATAGTTTCTCTTAATTTCACTTCATATTTTACAAAGTGATCTGCAGATGACTGAAAACTCTAAACTAGGGCTGTTATTTTACTGCCCAGTTATTGTGCAGTATTATCACAGTGACAATAGCACAATATCTGGAAATGCAAACAGCAATATTAATAACACTATGATTCAATTTCATCATTTAGTTGTTCTTTGCTGTTCAAGAACAGTATTGAAGCCAAAGTATGAATATAGGGAGCTGTAAAGAGACTCTGCAAATCAAAGCACGTTACTTATATACATACAATATTTCCATATATTTTATTTTCAATAATGGCATGCAATCCCTACATTTCCCATCCATACTCTCATTGAACTGTGACCAAAATCTATATTTAAACTATATAGAAAAGTGAAGAAAATCACTAAGTAGGCAGATGGTTAACCTTTCATGTGAACTTTCACAATAAAAACACCACACACAGTGATAAAATCTTTCTTCACATATATTTTATAACATTTTGAAGTACATTAAGTACATTTTGGAAATAGAAGCTACAGTTTATAAAACCTTTCCAGCAGAAATCATTGATGGGCCAGCATCAGCCTTTTTACCTCTAGCAGACAGGTCTATTTTCTATATAAAAAATGAATTCAAAAACAAAAACAAAAAGAAATTAGCTACATTATTTTGTCCTGCGCTACCTTTAAATTCCCATGAAAGCACCAGCTGTCTGCATCTCGTCTTTTATAAAATATAAATTATTGAAAAATATTCAAATGCTTGTGAACTAAATACAATAAAAATGATCTCATAACAAAAATACAAAGACACTATAAAATATACAAAAAAACATCCAAAATAACAAGTTTTCCTTCTGAATCCATTCCGAGATATGCATATGCCACAAAATATTGTTAGGTGTACACTTGCCTGACTAGGTTTCATTAATACATAAGACCTGCAGTAGACTGTAGACTCTGACATTTAACAACAGTATAATTTCCTGACAAAGTAAATGTCAAAATATTAACATTTTAGGTAACAGAAATGTTTTCTCCGAGCACATTGATCTTATGAAGCCAACCATACTAACATTATGACGTTTGTGTTGGGAGGAAAAAAGAAAACATTTTTTTAATACAAACAGATAAAAAATAAGTCTTTTAAGCTCACTTTAATACAGAACACTGACATCAGAAAAATACCTGAACAATACCAAAGAAAAAAGAAAAAAAAAGAGAGAAAGAAGATTTTCAAAACACTGGTGTGAACATATGCAATAAAGGAATGAACATACAGTGCAGCTTATTCCTGAACCAACTGTTTAACTTCCAATTCTTTATCTTGGATAAGGAAACACTAAGCCAGTGCTGAATAACAATGGACAAGCTTGTTACCAGTTACACAGTATGAACGTATACATCATCTCTTACCTAAACTCAGCCGGTATCCAAAATCAAAAATGAAAAGAAAAAAAAAAAAACATCAGCAAAGACGTTACTCTTTGTCCTTAAGCTGTGTGCTTTCTGACGTATTAACAAAAGATAAAAGACGACATTTCACGAATACGTGAGAGGTTTCTGGTCCCCATCTCCTAACGTTGTGGGTGCACCGTGGCCAAAGACCTCACATGGGCTTTGGTTATTATTCCTGCTTTGTCTTTTGCTTATTTGTGTAATCTGGGTCTCAGTAAAGCATTATGAAACAGAATCTGTACAAATAGACATCTCAGAAGCTATTTTCATCCATATGGGTAACTTTCAGCTACTGTAAACAATAACATTGTATTCTAATATAATACTCAACTTTGGCATTTCCCATAAGGCTAGTGTACAGCCACTGTTCCCACTGTTTGGGAGGAAACTGTTGCCAATTTGCTTGTAACCAGTCATTCATTTCTGAACTGAATGTAGATAAGTTGCAAAAGAATGTAAAATTGAAATGGAAGCCTCTGCCATCCGTCCTATATTTCTCAAGCAAGTTAACTTGCATCACTTGTATCAACCTGTCGTCATCAGACATCACGAGAGATCACCTACATTATCCACATCACCCATCACCTTCATCTATCCTCTAAAGTTTCAGATTCTCTATAGTCAACATTTATAGTCAGTTTTCCTATTACCTGACCTGCTTTCCTACACTGTACCTTCACACTATACTACCCTTCCTTATGGCCAAAACGTACAACACATTTGAAAGAGAATTATGCAAGATAACATCAGCAAACCAACTTGCAATTTTACTCTCTAGGCAATTAATATGGAAACGTGTCTAAAAGTAAGCTTACATGGGCAGTGAAATGAAATTATGCATTTAATCTGCACATGAAACAGCTCCTCTTACTCCTGAATTTCCCCATATAAGATTGTCTACAGTTTGCTAATACTGGTGGTATATGCAAAAAAAAAAAAAAAATGCACGACTTTCAGTCACAATATGCGTCTCTAACGAGGTGGCAAACATGTACATAAAGGTGAACGTGTCAGTTTCAAAAGCAACGGCTACTTTCAGTTGTCTTTCAGACACTCTTGCTATGAGTAACCTCACCAGGTCTTCACACTCTACAAAGCAAGGGGCCAGTGTCTATAGTGTTGTCTGATAACGCATCAGCACATTTCAGTTGAAAGTTCCTTGAGAACAGACGAGTAAAACTTGGCATCTAATGTTTGGTTCCACTGTAATACCGTCACTGAGAACAATGTGAAAAAATACCCTTTACAACACTTATCCAGAAGATGTACAGCGACTGTTTTGAGAAATCGGCATTAGTATGGTGGCACAAGCATAAACAGCAATTTAAACCAGACACTTTTTTTTTCCTTTTGTTTTTTTTTTGGTCCTAGCTGAAAAAAGTCTGTCACTGCCAAAGGGAAAAACAGTAAGCATGTATGCAAGTATGAGATTATACCTTCCTCAGTTCAGTTCAGGTTTTTTTGGCAACCGTTTTCTTAGCAGGAACTTTCCGCTTCGTTTAGCCCAACATTTTTATTGTCTCTCTCTCTCTCTCAGTTCTCCCCCACTTTGCTACTTAGTCAGAACAGAACCTGAAATCTACCCGGTAACGCTTTGTCTGCTTTGAGCTGCTAAATGACACCAGTATAAGTCACTCATACACACATACACACATGCGTGCACACACACGCACCTCAAATGCAACAGGGTAAGAATACAGGTTTTAGGCTTCTGCCTTCGGTTTTAAAATTATGGTCTGAGAGACAGGAGCTCAAAGTTGACAAAGACCACAGTTATTCGTTTAAAAAAAACAGCAAAAAAAACCCAAAAACCAAAACAAAACATTTTTGGTCCCCAAAATAATTGGTTTACCAATTCTATTAAACAGTTAAGACCACTTTATGAGCCTCAGTCCAAGTGACTCCTTAACTTTTTGTCTTCACTTCCTTTTTTATTCTTTCATATCTGATTCACTCGTCCGTATCAGGCTTTACATCCAACATTGCATGCAGCTCCTCGGGAGTGTACCCCAGCAGGCTTTTCAAGTCACAGACAAAGCGGTAGACATAGCGTTTCCCAGATGTCTTGTGGATGATATTCTTGTCATAGTAGTAACGCAGGCCACGGCTCAGCTTCTCATAATTCATCTTAGGCTTGTTTTTTCTTTTCCCCCACCTTCGAGCAACCTGAAAAAGCACAGTGAACAAGCCTGTCAAGATGTGCCAGAAACATTAGAATACATACTTTTGTTGAAACTTGCAATTAATTGAGCTACATGGAACAAGCAGCCATCTTGTTCATCTGGCTAACTACTTAAGACCTCCCAGCACGTGTGCTAGATGACCAGTGGGGTCGCAACCTCTCACCTCATCTGGGTCAGAAAGCTTGAACTCCCAGCCGTCGCCTGTCCAGCTGATGAAGGACTGGCAAGACTTGTCGGTCAGTAGCTCCAGAAGAAACTGCCACAGCTGGATGGGGCCACTGCCTGCAGAGCAGATGGGGGTGGAGGGGGAGAAGGTGTTCGTTTAAGAAGAAGAGCTATACACACTGAGAGGACACATTGTTGTTTGTGCAGATGCCAGTTGCTGTGGGGATTGATTGAGGTGAGGCTAAGTTCAGAGCAAAAGAGCTCCTGTTGTTGGAAAATGCTCCCAAGTCCCATAGTCTGCTCAACATTTTATCGAACTAAACTAGTATATTTCACATAACAATACGCCGAATCTAGGAGATATATTCCCATCAGTCCATGTGCTATGCAGAATGTGTTGAGGAACAGCACTGTCTGCACAATGTCCTGTCTGTGATAAAAGTCACGGCCAGAAGAAGCACGACACTAAGTACTTATGCTATATATGAAAAGTGTTACATATTCATGCTAATTATTCACTTAATTTGAAAAGAGGAACAAAGTAAAGCTTCTAATCTGGGTCAGACTGAAGTACAGCAGTGGAACTAAATGTCGTCCCAAGCACAGAAGTCCCATTCATCATGTATTCCCTTGTCTGCCAGTTGCCCTGTGAAGTATGTGAATTTAGAGTGAGAGGCTATGTCTGCAAGAGTTCCACACTGATGAAATCACTATTTTAAAAATAAGAAGGGCTGCATTTAGGCTTTAGCAGCACATCTACTGTACTTGAATAGAGTCTGTTTTAAGAAAGAGAGCAGTTGCCAAGTTCAATGCAAAGTTAAGAGGGTGCATTTTTCCAAGAGTAACATTAAATGAATAAACTAGTAAAACATCATTTCAATGTCAGAGCAAAAAGTGTATTAGAGTTCATGGAAAAAAAAAGGAGGGAAAGCAGAACAAAGGCGATAAAAAAAAAGCCTGGTTTTGTCTCTGAACTAGATTCACTGCAGTGCACTTTGATCGTGTGGTTTTTTTTTTTTTTGTTTTTTTTTTTTTCAGCATACACATGAACCCACCCACTTTTGAGGCTTGCGTGTTGAAATCACACCTGCCAGTGCAGCACACCGCCTAAGCAAAACTGGAGCTAAGCAAAAGTCACCTCTCTCGAGTGCCTCAGAAAACCAAACGTAGCCTTTTTGTAACAAAAACAAAAGCGTTCAGGGAAACAGACGTGTGGGTTGAACAACTCGAAATTTAGAGCCCTCTAAGGCCTCGCAGGGACTGAAGAAGAAGGTGCATGACAGCAGCCATTCCGAGTTTGGAAAATAAGTGGCTCCGCAACATCGGGTGTCACTCATACAGAAAGCTTTGACTCGTGTTCCTGCTGCAGTAACTGTGAGCCCACATAAGGGTAATACCAGAATCTCGTGCTTTCACGCCACAATGTAGGCAACCCTTTTTAAAATATGTTAAAATCTTTTCACAATGGGGCTCACTGAACAAGCATAAGGTTGGGGCTCGTCTTCATAACGATAAGTATTGAATCCATGGCAATATGAGTCTAAAACCTATATGGCTATTTAAAGGACGATAATTCAAAGGTGTGGATAAAAAATTTTAAAGGCGAGACCAGCTAATATTGACTGGCGAATTACTATTTTTTACAACGTTGCAATGCAAAAGCCCTCTGTGTGTACGAGCAAATACATGCAATAGTGAGACAGAGAGCGAAATATCATGAGCCAAAATGAGAGTTCGCTATGTTGTAAGGTGGCCTGATGTTATTGCAGACAGAGGTGTAAATGATGAATTGTCGCAGGAAACCACGCAGATGGCAACTGGAGCCTTATCTCCCTGCAGCCTTATCAGGTCCCCTGTCCTCGTTACAAGTGTCACCTGTCACCCCGTGACTTAAACAGGAAGTCGAGCAAGAGCAAGCTGTCGAGCTGTCATAAACACTGTTTTGGAATTGTACAAGAGGTTGTTTCTTTATTTTGAGGGATTTCTTTTTTCCAGATAGAGGTCTCTTTCTCTCTCTTGCTCCCCCGATCCTTTTTTTTCTTCTTCTGTTTTTATTCACCCACCCACACATGCACATGGGCAAACACAAAAATGCTTCCATCTTTGAAAGACCACAACTCTCTTTGCACTACTCTTTAAAATAGCAGGGTCCAGAGCGGCAGTTAGAAGTTTTTGGTTGTTGTTTTTTGTCTTAAAAACTGGAGTGTTGTGGCATTATTACCTTCATGGTTATAGTTTCATAGTCAAAACAAGTCTCTTCTCACATTAGGCCGAAAGCAGCTGCCATGCTTTCCTTACAAGTACACAATTTGGAGTTGAAACATGCAGTACATAAAAAGACAGATTATGAAACTATGCAACTATGACTCGTTTATAATATGTTTACGCCGTGACTGCTTGCAGCCAGTTTGCATTGCCTCTGCTGGTTTAGCGTGCAGGGAGAAAACAGATTTAGATCATTCTAGAGATGCTCTGTGCCTTGGTCTAATCCATTTGGTTATAAATTCATAACTATGTCGTTCCAACATTTCATAAATGACTTATTGTTCTAAAAGTGGCTCTAATGACCATACAGCTGACCAATTAACTTGTGCATACCAACTTTGGGGCACTCTGCAGAGATCTGATGTATGCATTGTTTGTGACGTTGGAAAATATGCTTGGATTTCCCCCTTTTTCCAATACTGGCAGTCTTACTGCCATGTGACTGTAATTTAAACAAGACCGAAAAAGTCCCAAACACTCTGTGAAGAGTCGATTCAGCGTCAGCGTTCAACTGTGTCAGTGTTCAGCTGTGTTTACAGTTCAGCTTTAAACTAGAATAACTTGAATTAAACCCCTTTGCAGGGATTTGACTTTTCTCTTCGTATGTTTGGCAATTGACATTAAAAGACAGCTAACTTGAGGCCAAAAAAAACAGAGCTATTTATGTCATCTTTCTTGATTCAAATTAACTTAAAAGTTGTATTTATGGCTCAGTGCTGATAAACGGTTAAGAAGTAGCAACAACAGCAGTTGGGTTTCTTTTTTTTGCACCCTTTTGAAACTAAAAGTCATGCCAGATGCTAAAATAGTGCATTTGCTGCACAAGAGCCTTTAAAATATCTCTCCATCTTACTGAACTTGAAGAACATACATAAAGGAGCTTTTTCAGCATGCATGAGTGAGAAGATGCCTCATGAGATGAAGAGATAATTTTACTCTGCTCTGGTGTTATGTGCAGGGGCAGGCATAATTTCTAAGTTTCACGAGCGTTGCTAGGACGACCTGGAAAAAATAGGTTGAGATGCGGGCTGCCGATAAGAAGAAGGTAGATGAGAAGACAGAAAAGAAGAAGAGAAAAAAAAAGCGAGAGAAAAAGAAGTGAAGTAAAAGGAGGCATGAGTAAAATCTGTTTTATTTCCTGTGATGTGCATAACTTGGGTTGCCTGGGTAAAAGGTGTGCTTTTTTTCCCTTCTTTGGTCTAAAAGTGTTGCATTCAGGCACCACAAGATTTGGCACTTTTGCAGAGCATCAACAAGTTTGTTACACCACATTATACACTGCATTTTGTGCCCTACAGAAGTGTTTATATTAAAATTATATTCACAGAAATCAACAATCGGACTGGTTTTCCATAAACGTCTACCGTTTGCATGCACGCGATCAGAAAAAATACATATAGACCAATATTACTCTTTTACTGTAATGACTGCATATAAATATAAAGTGTGATTTCTAGACATCTTACCTGTGTATCCTGCCAGTGCTGCTGCTGGGATGACGGGTTTGTCCTTGCTGAGGTCTGAGCGCTCCCTCACATAGTCTTTAAAGGTGCCCTTGGGCTTGTGGCCATGCAAGGCAGCGGGGTAGTCTTCTGAGTCAAAGCTGTCATAAGACGGTACCCGCTGCAGGCTGCTAAATGAAGACTGGCTGCTCCAGGACTGGGTCAGTCGGTCGCAGCTCTCATAGCTGTCAATGCTCTCAAACGAGTCCTGGCCACCAAGCTTACCTGGAAGGGAAAGGGCGAAAAAAAAAATTAAAAGTTGGCAAGAAAGCCATTGTTATGTAGGTAGAAACTCTAAACTCACATTACTGTGATTTCAAACTCTGACATTGTTTGTGGACAAGTTATATGATATTAAAATTTTAGCATTTAGGCCAGTTTGATGATGGCAAAAATCTTAAGATGATTCCCGTCAATGTTGCATTGATGTTGGCATTGCACATTAGTGATTACTCAGTTTTATAGCATTATTCAATTTGTCACAGTCACACACAGGCTATGTTTTTTTAGTCATCCCAAGATGAACCAAGTCTACCACAGCCTGATGGAAAGTGACTTTGGACTTTCAGTAAGAGCCAAAGTTGAACCGATGGAAAAGAAATAAGTGCACTCGCTATATGACACAGATAGATTCTATGACAAATCACTATTACCTCCAAAACTGTCGGATGGCGAAACTTGAACAATAGCAAATAACTCTGAATTAATTGCGAAAACCTTGCTGAGATTTGACAAAAGGGACATTAGCCACACCTTAGAAGTAAATTGTTTTGCTCCTCACTAAGCTATAGCTTATTGCTCTGTACAGTGCCACGTCCCTCCATTTCACACCTCATTTCACTTTCACAACCAGCATTTGGGTTTGATTTTAAATGGAAGACATTCACAGAAATTGCCCCGCTATTTTTGGCCTTGATGACGATAAGAGGAGTGTTTCAGTGGTAAGCCATTAACAAATGACAGATAATGCCATGCCGCTATTGATGCTGAAATCTTCAACTGGTAAAATTGGAGCCACATGTGGATATCAATTGTGCTACAAGATACTTTCCCACGTCGGGAGAGCACAGTTCAATGCGCAAACACTTGGTATGTGTGATGCATGGGGATTGGATCTCAAGCTTTGCAGGCAAATGCTTAAAGCACTGGATGGAGGACTCGTATGGTTTACATGGCACTTGCTAATAATTTATACAGCTGGGGATTTGGGAGAAGAAAAACCCTAGCTTTATGGGTAACGGTCTAAATCATACCGCTAATTCCTCTGTAAACTATTGCTGGGAGAGAAAACAAGCTCGAGCATTCAGAAAAGCAAACAGTTTCATGAGAAAACCCCACGCTAACTGAGGATGACACCTCTATCTCCTTACCCAGAACCCTAAGGTTGCGCCGAAGAAAGGAGGCCAAGAAAAACAAGAAAGAGAAAAAAAATACCTTTTTTTTTTAAGGTTACACCACTTGAACTGTTTTACATAAGGGACATGCGGCAAGAACAGAACACATTGTGGCTTTGGTTCGTGTATCGCTCTGACAAAAACAATAGAGTTTTTTTTTCCCCAACCCAGTCTAGAGTGTACAAGTTGGGTTTGCTTGAACCACAAGCCAACCAGAAGGCCTGCTTTTCTTCTCTTCTAATACTTGCACACTGATGTGGCATGACAAGATTCTGGTAGCTTCAGCACAATCACACGCAGGCAGACACCCATAGAAACCTTCAACTTTTACATGCATTCAGACAAACTCAAGCAAGTGCATGTGGTAAGCAGGTAATTAGAGCAAACCTTCTGAGTAAAATGTAAATGCACCACATTTTCACTGCAAAGCTAGTCCCACATTCTTTAATGTCTCCTCAAATCTCAGCCACATACTTATGCATTGTACGATCGCTCACCTCTGCTGAGGCGTCCCACGCACATGTTGTCAGGTGACACCACCTCTTGCTTGACAGAAAAGTAGTCTCCCGGCATGCCGTTGAGGGCCGTGTCCCGGAGGATGACCGCAGCAGGGTATTCACTCTCATATTTGAGGGTCAGCAGTTCTTCTGAGCTGATGGGATGAAGTGTCTGGTAGGACTCTGTGATGAAGCCGGGCTCTGAGTATTCAGAAGGAGGGACACACTGAGCGTGCTCAACACCATAGCCTGGAGCAAACAAAGGGAAATGAGTGTAGATAGAAAGCAGAGAAGGAAGGCAAGCAAGGAGCAACACAGAGGAGGAAGATCGATCTTAAAAGGAGTGGAGTCATTATCCCTCTTGTGCTGAGCCGCCACCGAAGTTCTCGGCACGTGAATAGTCCAAAAGAAAATATAGCCCTGAGCACACGGGAACAATCTTGTAGATTTTCAGCAAGACATATTGATTGAAGCTAAACTCAGCAAAAAATTCACAGTGATGCCACTGTACGTGTGGTCACTATTCATCTACAGCTGCAAAGATGTACTGAGGATCTATATCTAGGAAATAAATCCAAGAAAAAAAATGTGTGTGGGGGGATTATTTGCTAACGCTAACCAACTTGCCACACTGAACCACCTTATCTACTTCCTCTATTTGGATTCCCTTTCATATTTTAATATTTGTTTTCTTATGCTATCAGATTGACTGTGATGAATACTTACTGACAAAGTAGTCTGAGGTAAAGCGGGATTCCTGGAAGTTAGAGTTGAGTCCATTCATGGGGTAATGCTTTGTATCCTCTTCATGAAAAATAGATGGAGAATGAGAATCAGTGACCTCATCATTGATTTTATGTATCGTGTAACTGCATCCTGCTCTATCAAAAATTAATGACCTGAGCTAAATCGTGTCTTCCTGTTTGGCTCCTGTTACAAGAGCAAATACCAACAGTCCTAAACTGGAGTAAGCAGTGATGTCAGCCTGTGTAGTGAGAGCTTTCTTATTTGACTCGCATCACAAAACTGAGACTTTTAAATCTCTTAAACTCATCTGATAATCAGAGGATAACCATCTTACGCCGTTACCTTTTTGAAGCATTTCCAAATGCTCCCAAAGGATGTCGCCCACAAAGTCAGGCGCCAAGTCCAAGAATCGCTCCTTCCCCATCGCACACAGGCTGGCTCCGTTGATGCCAAACTTGTCAAAATCGACGTTCTTCAGACTGAATTCGTTCACGGTCCACGTTAGCCACTCGGCCACGTGCTTTTCTGTCCACAGTCTAGGATCTGCACAGGATTGCAAAGAGTGGCAGTTACTGTTAAACGTCGACAACACCATCCAGACACATTTACTCAAATATTCAGGTCAGCTTGTGAATGATACAACAGGACAGATTCTCATTTTTTGCAGTCTGAGCTGGAGCCAACTTTCACTTAATAACCTACAGCAAAGTGGGAAGCTGAAGTGACTGTAAACCACAGTTGTAATGAAAAGCTAAAAAAAAATCATAATTTGCAGATCACATGGGTTGCTGTAATTGCTTCAGTTTTCAATGCCATCTCTTTGCTGTCTGTCTCTGTGTCTCAATTCTTGGGATGTTGCAGTCAGTCAGTCTGCCTGGACTGAATATATATAATGCAACGCCATTTCTAGAACAACTGGGCGTTTCCTTTTCAGTCAGTCTTTCTAAGAGGTGCTTTCTCAGAATCCTCTGAAGAAAGCCGAAATGTGAAAGAACTGCAGATGTGTGCGCCTGATATGTGACACACTGAGGTATTCTTAGAGGGCTGGTGCTGCAATTTGAGTTTTCAAATGAAAACATTAACAGGAACTAATGACAGCAAAAAGCAGCTGGTAGTCTTACCTTTGGGAATACCCAGTCGCTGCTGTTCCTTTGTGAAGCCACTAAAGGTAGCCTTCAAAGCCTGGGACATCATCTCTTTACTTCCTGGAGTTAGCAGGGGGACATCTCCACACTCGGGATCTGCAAATCACAAAGAAGAATATTTATTTTGAGTAACACCAGCATCTGTTAGACTTGAAATCCAAATGACTAATATTACATGCTCCTTTCACTCCTATTGACAACTGAGGCTGCGGCAGTGCATCCTGTATTATATTTCATGCCGATAAAGCTCGCTGAATGGAAAATTTAATTGAGACAAAGAGGCGGCGGGAAGAGTCCTGTGAATGTGCGCTTCGGTTAGACATTGACACAGTTACGTGCGCGTGCATCCACGTCCACACAAACACAGCAAACATTTATATCTACCGTGATCAACAACATGGTTCAACAATTACATTCCGTCTAGACAGACACTGTCTCCATATCGGCTCCAATCTATTGAAACACGGACTGTCACAGCTTTGGCTCGAACCTGTTTAAAAAGTAAGGGAGAGCCATGTCACTGTGTGTATACTGTGTTGGTAAACCCCACATTTATTATCTTCTACCTGTACATCCTGGGTGGGAGAGTGGTCAGTGGCCAGTGCTGCCCATCAGCGACACTATCACCTCTGCTAGCCCTCCTACCACGTCGCCCCGACACAGTGGGCCTACTGTCACAGGACCCAGCGCGGGGTCAAGCATTCTCACAGGTCAAGGGTCGAGGGATGAGGTGATGATGTCACCGCGGCTGCTGGCGAGTGACTTGGAAAGTCGGGAGTGGCCCGTCTCGAGGGGATTCAGTTACACACTAGGGTTACTGTTCTCGGCTCACAGCCAGTGGGCAACCAGTGGGACACAGAGCTCCCTTTGATGGCTTTAAACAGTGCCTGATGACTCGCACTCACTCATCTAATTAGATTTACTGGGCTGCAGAAGTATGGCGATAAGGGGGCAAAACAGAGGATATGATGAGGAGGAGAGAAGGGGAAAGACCCTCTGGCCTCTAATATAAAAACAGACTAGTTAAAAAAACAAAAACAAAAAAAACCCCAGCAACCTAGGCTCAACTTGTAAACAGCCACAAAAAAAGAACCTAGAGTTTCAGTTAGGGCATATTTTATCGTTTACATCTCCAAACCGTCCACACACATTTGCACAGCACACAATTACATCTGTTATTATCTGTTACTGTGCAGTAAAGCTTAATGTCACTTTCTTGTGTACTCAACTTTTGGGGGGGGGGGGGGGGGGGGGCAACGTGCATACGGCAAAACTTAAAAACACAGCAGGTCAGCTTAGGTCTCAAGTAGGTTAACATGCAAACACATAAAAAAATCAAAGACTCAGCCAGGTCTTGATTTTGGTGGTGAGTCTATTTCTTTAGATCATTTTTTTCTTTGTCCATTACATGCAATTTCAAATCATTAATCCTAGATCACAGAAAGGCTTGTCTTCAGGGCAAACAAGCTGTGAGGAGTGGGTGTGTCACACTTGCAGCACCGCCATGTGTCAAACCCAGATGTTCTGGCATCTCCACTGGCTGGTGTTTTACCTGCCAGCAGTATACTAGAGCAACATACATGCTTGTTTTCACCACTGACGTCGCAACCTTGTCTGGAATGCACAGCAGCTTACCCCCCCGTCCCTACTTCGCCCATGTAACCAATGTCTGTCTGGCTGTTTGTAAAATTAGGTTTCCCAGTTTCTGTTTTTTCGGTCTTTAGGTCGTTTTTTTTCCCCCTTTTCTTCCCCCTCTCAAGCTTTTTTGCAGCAGACTGGAGAAAAAAGACAGAGGAGCTCTTTGCTTCTTCCTGTGATTCAATTTGGGCTGTAATAATATAGTCTGAACAAACAGAATGTAACCATTTCAGTCAGAAGTGAAGGTAAAAGGTTGAAGAGTTGAGAACAGCCATTGTTTTACAGTCTCACACAAAAACCCAGTTTAACTACTGTCAGACATGGCTCACACATCAAAATAAAGCTGGTTTCTCTATTTGACAAAAAAAAAAAAGACTGCAAGGTTGTCTAAGTTTCTACTGAGCTCGTTTTGCTTTTAAGTAGTGTTGGTAATGCAGAGAGGTACATGTTGCAAATGGCTGCAAACTGAGATGTGACCGGGGCTCAGACAGTCTGTGCTTTGATGTGAAAGCAAAGGCAAAATGTGGCAGTTTATTTAAGCTGGCTCAAGTGGAGTTTGTCTGCACTTTCAAACCGCTTACACCCCTCCCTCCACACCGCTTTTATCAACCCATCCGCACCGCGTACTTGCCCACACAGACTTGAACCCACTTTAGCACTAAATCTTCCATCAAAGACACTTAACACTACAGTGCATGAGAACTAACATTAGACACTAGAGAGAGTAAAAAGAAAAATGTGAACCCCGTCTACAAAGCATATCATTATTGGGTTGTTTTAATACTTCTTGAAATCCTGCTCAGGCTCTAATTCAAACCACAAACACAATTTAAAAAAAAGAAGAAGGTTGACTGTCAGGTGACAGTCAAATAGTGTGTTTTGTGTACATACACTACTTTGTTGTAAATTTTTCTTTTTGATCTGAGCTGATCTCCTAAAAACATGATGCAGAATGTTCAGCAAGGCTGAAAGGAGAACGCTAAACGTAACAGTGAAGTGATAATAGAGCAGTCTCCATGGTGAATGATCCATATGAAAGTTATCTGCGGCAGTGCTAATGTACAATGTGCATCCATTAGCGAGAGAGGCGAGCTTGGATCTAGACAGTCTCGAGTAAATGATGAAGTCCTGATACGATTTCAATGCCTGCGAGCCCCATTAGATAGAGAACGGTCAGTATGTACTGAGAGCTAGAGCATCCACTAGTCATCACTTTCCACATTAGACTGTGTGGGTCTGTCCGCAAAATGAGTCCCATCCACTTAGCTCATGAAATGTGGGAATGGATGTAAATCACAGGCAACATTATGGCATTTCACTGACAAGTATCTGACTTAAAAGAAGAGAAAAAAAGAAAAAGAGCTTCTGCAGCAAAATGTACAAAATGAAACCAATTTTACTAATGAGGTAAAAACCATATTAAGTTCATCTATGCTAAGAATCACTGACGAATTGAGACTGATGTTTAGTCTAGATTACAGTAAAAGGTATTGATTAGCCACTCTCCTCTTGCCATGAAATGAGTAATGGACAAGCTACTGAGTGCGACGACGATATTTCCCCCAGGGGTTCTCGCTGAGGCTGTTCCACCTTTACTGCTCTGCCCTTGTGAGCAAGGCCCAACCCAACTTTAGACAGAGGTACTTCTTTGGCACCTCAGGCTGTTAAAGTGACTCACATAAACACACATATACATATACACACCAAATTAGTGGCCGTCTTTGCCTGTGCGCCAGAGCGTGGGTGTGAAATTGGGATTTTCACAGCCAGGGCCAAAGTCTATTGGGCTGGAATAGGCACGGATGGGCAGGGCGGGACAGGGCTGGGGAAGATAGCAAGAAAGCATCTTGGGTGGGTGATGGGTGACTGAGTTGGGTGAGGGGTGGGCAAAAAAAAAAAAAGAGCGAGAGAGAGAGAGCGAAACCAATGAATGGGAGGTTTCATAAAGCTCCCTCTCTTCTCCTTGTCTGTGGCATGACATCACAGTGGGATCGGTGCCATCTCCCAGCCTCTGGCGGAGAGTCAGTTCATTCATAAAGCCTGGACTGCTGCCTCTGCTCCGAATGATGCAATGATACAACAGAGCAGGCAACCAGACCCAACAAATAAGGGACAATATGCTTTCTATCATGCGATTGAGCTATAAATAGGCCTATAGTTTATGAGTGGGTGTGTGTTGGTGTGAGGAAGCAAGATCGGACTGTGAATAAAAAAATAAGGACAAGATCTGAAAGGTTAAATCAAAGCTGGACTTTTGATAGCCTTTGTCAATAGCAAGGAGCCAGTACTTAGGACTGCATAGCCGTTTATTTATATCAGATTGTGGCAATTTGGGTATCCCGCTATTCGCACATCTTAGCACATTGGGGGGGGACGTCTTTATAAAGATCTGCATAAGTCCATTTCCTGTGGCTGAGTTGCCACTTCCTGTGGGAGGTGAGGTGAATTGAGGGTTCGGGTGAGGGTTAAAACATTTCATAACAACCACTATGGGCTTATACCCTTCTTGATTATCCCTACATGCACACACGTACATATTAAACAGGATTACGGCAAGCTGTGAGGAAAAAAAACAGGAGCTCCTGGTTAATAGTTAAGAGCTTATAATTAGTTCTTCAAGGCAGACCAGCCCACAGCTGACCAGAGGTGACAGGAGTATGTGAGAACGCCTTTGATGGAGATACATATCTAGACCCCCGGTCTGCAAAAGCAGGGTCATAAACTCGGCTGGTATGAAGGGGACCCATTCAGCACCACAGAGTGATAAAGTGGTGACTGAAGGCTGCAGTGGAGCAAAAGGAGAAGAACGGGGTGGCGGTCTGGTTTTAAGAGGGCTGCTTGTTCAGTCAGCCAGACTGTTTAAATTTCCATCTCAATGCCAAGAAACCAGGAATTGAAGTGTATGCAAGGCGATGAAGCCGGCCAGACCGGCAGCAGACCTTAGCATGCTTCGAAGCAGGACAACGTCAGGCTGAAGTCCTCCCACGCGCAAACCAGTACAATCCCACCATCACAGGCAGCAGTGCTGAATAACTAGTTTTATTCTTAGATCTTCACCACTGCCTTCTGGCTGCCCTCCTGAAACACAAGCCTGTGGTGGTGTAAAGCTGCTGTACGGGACAAGCCTAGTATTGCTGACATCTGTCTTTGGCCATGAAAATAGAGTTGCCCAGGATCATCACCACCACAGACACACTGGCTACTGAAGCAGACAATAAGTCAGACTAATACCCCATAGCTGCCTTTCTGTCTTTCTTTCCTCCACTCCCTCCTTCTCTGAAATCATATTAGCCCATGATGTGAAAGTGCATTAACGCTACTGTTTATGCTATGGCCTCGGTGCTTGATATGACATTCACTTTGATCCACGCCATCACCAAGAGACACTTAACATTATTTTTCTTTTTTTTTCTTTTTTTTTGCTAAAAGCTTGTTAGAAATTCTGTCCTAGAAAAATAAAAAATAAAAAAATAAAGAGCTTTCAGCAGGATTTGGCTCCTTGCTGCAACTTTAACTGGCTAAAAGCTGCACTGGTCTGTCTTTAACAGTGTGAAAAGGTCTGTTTTTACTTACTTAGTCCAATAAGATCAGTTCATCTTGTTTTATGCATCAGTGCATAGTGGAGAAAAAAAAAAAAGGGGGGGGGGGGGGGGTTGACAGGGAAGTGCTACAGTCTAGAGTGCAGGTGGCGCTAGCCTAGCCATGTCCAGGCTCCATTGCTGTTATAAACAGACATGGGATGCTCTGGAGGAACTGTTTAGGCGTTAAACCAAACACACGACATATCTGACAAACAGTTTACTTTCTGTGTTGCATTTTTTCCACAAAACATGGTGCCTGCCCCATTTTTAGTCCAAATTGATACATTCCGCAATCGGGTTCCTGATACACGCACGATTCATGTGGGACAGTATAAAGATGCACGTTCACACACTTGGATGGAGCCGTCTGCAACACAACCATGCTTACGGTTTGCAACATGTATGCTTGTAACGGTTGGGTCCAATTAGACATCATACATATACACATGTAAGAAGACTGTTGCTTGTTAGACGGCGAACTTTGGGCGGCAGATGGATACTTCATAAATAAATTCTCCCAAGACCGCCATGTTTTCATGTTGCATGCCTCGCATTCCACCTCTGTTTTACAATCGCCAATGTGCTTCTCACAGCTTTCTTGTTTTCCTCTAATGCGACCAAAAATGACTCGCGGTCTGAGTGGCAAAATGGTCTCAGCTCAAGAAGATGAATCGCTCTTCTATTTTGGGCTCCGTGTCAGCTCCACAGCTAATAGGAGCGTAAAACATCTGGCCACATCTTTCTTCCTTTATCTTTTTTATAAAGATATGCACGCTTTTCACGATGCTGTGAAACTTCTCAGGTTTGGCTGACTACTGATTGAAAGATTTAAACTAGGATTTTGATAGCTGGAAAGTTACAACTCAGGGTTTTGCAATACGAGATGGAAGTGATTTCAAAAAACATGAGACTAACGTTGCAGTTGTGTAAACTGGTGCTCGAAATATCTTATCTCACTCTCTTTAGTTCTCTCTCTTAAACACACACTCACATAGACAAGCATACATAGACAGGGTGTGACTCATTTAGTCAAAGGATGACTGGACGTACGGGGATATCGTGCTGCTTCATTTGACAATGTGACTGGTCATGATTAAAGCAATGACCAGATCTTGTAAAATTCCTGCTGGTGATTCAAAATGTGGTCACAGTTACCTTGAAACCACACATAAAACAAATACACGTTGCAGAGCAACAAAGAAGTGTCTGCAATAAGAACTTACGTGAAGCAAAAATAACAATGGTCTACACTCCCAATTTCTACGACAAAATAACAGTGATGAAATGTTTAATACAAAAAAAAGTACTCTAACTAACACAGCCCATAAAACACACACTCTGGACATATGTCTTCCATTTGACTGTGTCGCTCATTACAGGCATCGCAGAATCATACTTAAACGCCAAGCAAACACCACCCCTCTCTGTCATCTGTTGCTTTGGCGGGCTGGTCGATCTACATACATCTGACGCTGTGGGTCTGATATGGGCACACTCGGTGGCTGTGCCCCATTTGCTCACCTGATTACAAAAGCAGCATGCTATGCACACCAACTCCGAAAACAGGTGTTGTGAAGCAAGCATAGACAAAAGAGAAGAAAGTGAGCACAATGTAGAGCACACGCCGAGCAAAATAAGTTATCCGACTTCGTTGTGGACAGCCGAACATCTGCACTGAAACAAACCGACTACCTTTAAAGACAGTGGACTGATCCCCAAAGCAGGCGTGTTCCTAAACCGGCCAAGTTTCCATTTTATTATAGGAAACACAGCTACTAAATGTGGAAATATAAAACAGAAACTCTGTGAAAAAAAAGATTTTCACGACAATGTAGAGATCCGTGGGCAGTTGTTGAAGGCCTTTCTGGACAGTGAAAAGCTAGTCAGGGTTCCCCGTCATACTAGTAATGAGGGGCAGAGGACTGTGATAGCTGTAAGCTAATCAACACCGGCGCATAGCCAGTGGCGTGTGGTGTAGCAGGCGTCTAGTCCCATGACTCAGGGATTACAAACTAGGAATGACTGGGGATGGGACAAAGTGCATTCACCGGGAACTCACTACAGTATATACCACATCAAGGGCATGAGAGAAACTCATGTGGCCAACAGAAAGACATTGAAACAGAGGGAGAAAGGGAAAGGAGGGGGGAAGAATGCTAGTGGAGGAATTGAGTCAGTGGGTGGGTGAATGACTGAAAAGAGTAACAAAAAATGCTTGTTAATGCTTTCTGTTCCTCTCTCCTTTGCTTTGGTTGTCGGTGTTTTTATGTAATGCAAATAAAATCAGAAGCTGCGAGAAAGGCATTCTAGCCTTTGTGATCTCTTTTGCTTTTATAGCCATTTACTGTAGCCTCATTGGCCACACCTTGGTAGCTCCTCAACCCCTTACTCACCATATGCTTATTATTTAGTCGACTGCTGTCTGTGGAGCTAGCACGCCTTTTTTATGACTAAGCTTTATAAGCAAATATTAAGGTGTGTAGTCACGAGGGAAGGATCAAGAAAGACCCACGCACCATAACGGTTTTATGTTTCTATGGGCAACGCAACAGATGTAGGAACCAGTGAATGGTTGGCTGACTGGATGCGGGAATAACCCATTTAATGAAACAAAGTGGCACCACTGTGCAACACTGAAAAGAAAGAAAGAAAGAAAGAAAGAAAGAAAGAAAGAAAGAAAGAAAGAAAGAGTCATTGTGAAAGCCAAATTGTCACAGGGAGTCCCATTGAGCAAACTGATATCTGTTGCCCTCTAGGGACAGTCGAATCCCATTCAAATGAAACCTCATGTTAAGTAGGTGAGGCTGGACTAAAGTTTTGATCTCACAAACTAGATAGTTCGACACGCCAGACATCAGAAGAAAAACTGACCCGTTTGCTCTGTTTGGCCCAGTTCATTGACAGACCACATCAAGAGAAGCACAGATCACCCAAACAGTGTTTGCACAGCTGCTAGCCAGCCACGCACACTCAAACACTGGCATATATTACACTGTGCTACTCAAGCAGTGCTGTCACAAACGCACTAAAGAAAGAAAAAAAAAAAAAAACTTATGTAACTCCCTCATTCCTGACTCAAGCTACTACTCCTCTCCACAGTGCACCAACATGAGAGGAACCATGAAAGAGAAAGTAGGTGAAGTCCTTCTATGAGTCTACTGTTTTTGCCATGGCCTGTATGTGCTTGTGCATCTGCTGCCTTTTTTAAAGTGTGGATTTGGATGCCATATAAGGTCTCTCGGAAGAAACGTCAGAACTGCCAGTTACAACAAAGTGCAGCATTTTTGATCAGATAAACCTGAACCTTGCCAAAGCTATTTCTATGCTTCTATGCATACCACCCAGCAGGGCATATTCACAAAACATTCCTGTCTTTCACTGAACCTCGACCTTCAGGCCTGGCAGAGACATAAACAAAACAGGGACTGCTCATTCAGGTCTAAAAACTGTATTGTAAATAATTAACTCTGTTGAATATTAAATCCATCACTGGGCAGCCATAATAAATGTTTCTCAAATGTACTACAATGCGCCTGGTGAGGTAATGTTCTACACTATCTTTCAAATTAGTCTCTGTAGAAGTTTCCTCGTGGCTAGAGAGTGCTTTCAGCAACAACAACCCCACCGGCTGGGTCACAACAAAGTAAGCTTGGGGTGCTTTGAAGTGAATCCCATAACAGTGAAGTAAGCAGTGTTATTTTGGGTTTACCTCTGCGCGAATGACTTTTAAAGAGTTACCTCTGCTGTCACTTCCGTCAAAAAAAGAAAACAAACAAAAGAGCAAGGTGGGCTAGAAACCACTTAAGACTGTTAGCAGGGTGTGCATGCATGTGCAGTGTGTGACTGCAGGTGTTATTCAAAACAATGCCATAGACCTGACGGGGCTAAAGCTGAGCTGCCATCACCACTTGCTGCAGAGGTGCTTCTCACAGTAACAGTCCAAGAACTTGACCTGTGTGGACTACTTTCTTTCAGTAAGCTGTAAGCAAAGGGCAAGTGCAACTTGGTCATGCCTTTAAATTTGTTATTTCTTATCAGGCTGAAGAACAGCCTTGGCCATTGGTAGTACATCTATCTTGCGACTATGGTAACACCAAGAAGTAAACAAGAACAGTGTGCGTGAGTGTGTGCGTGTATGCATGCGAGAGGGAGGTGAAGAAAGGATGTGTTTGTGTGAAGTTGTGAACTGCTCCTTGGCAGGCTTGGCTTGACCTGAGTGCACCCAACTTAGCGTAAGTAGGAGCGAGAGTTGCGAAATGCTTTTGCAAGATTGTGCTACGCTTTGGCAACAATTCTGCAGCTGTCAGCAGAATTTGCGACTTTTGTGTGATGTGCATGTATGAATCTATGCTCTGCAGGTATTGACAGCAGGGAGAAGGCGGTTAATGTGGTGAGTCACAGCCCCTTAGTGGGTCAGCACTAGCAATTAGTATCAGATTTCCATGATGCATCACTGCTGCTTGCTACTCTGCTAATAGGTTCTCTGCACCTGAACTGCAAAAGCACAGGGGGATTGGTTAATGTAAAAAGCTGCTGAATGCAAATCCTGCAAACATGCCACCATATGCTATGAAAAAAAAAGATAAAGAGAGAAGTGAAACCACGCAAAGGTTTAAACCCCAACACGAAAACAGCTTACAGTTGCGGCCTCCCCTGCCTGCGCCCTGGACTACCCCTGGAGTGATCCATAGGGTTCTGGGCAGTGGAGTTAAGAGAGAGGCAAGCCTCAGCACTGCAGATTCATCACCTCAGCCTGCCTCTCCTGATTTCTGGAAAGTCAGTTTCAGCCACTAAAGGAGGAGGTGGTGGGGAGGGAGGCAGAGAAGAAAGGGAGAAAGAGGAGGCAGTTTGGTTGGTGGGTGAGGGGAGGGGAGGGGGTTATTAGGCACCACTGCCTGTCTCCCATGCCGGCTGGGCAATATGCCTTGGATTTCTCCAGCATGGCATGGAATATATGGGTCAGTGTTAGGTGAGATCAAAGCAGGATTAGAGAGATAGGGTTACCATCTGTACAAAAAGAGGAAATGTGGCAAAACTTAACTCGGATAGCTGTTCATGCTTGAGATCATCAGAGAACTGTCATAAAACATACAGCGTGTCTTAAAGTGGCAGCTACACACATGCATAAACAGTAAAAGTCACACTGCTGTTTGCATGTACTAGTAAAAATTGCCAATGCTATGCAAAGCAGCATGCTTTGTGATGACTGATCATAAATGTAAAAAGTCCAGTGTCCTAACTTTTTTTTCATATTAGCACATCATCACATCTGAAACAGTCACACCTGTCAGAGCCGGATTTCTAGCAATACGGAGCACACACACACGCACGCATGCATGTATGCATACAGTACAGTCTATTGCAAGACTCTAGACCCTCAGGCATGATTTCATCTTTCTCAAGTCTTGCCTGTAGAGTCCAATATTGAGCAACCAGCAGCGCCTTCATCAAAGAAATGCGTTCAGGACGTTATGTCCCTCTCTCAGCTCATCTACTTGTTCTCGAGAATTAGCAGCGTGCTTTACTGTGAGCGTAATCCGGAGACAGCCGCTTGTGTTACAAAGAAACATTGAGGAGTAATGTACAGTAAGTCTCGTGTTAGCTGTCAAAGCGCTCAGAAGAGTTGAGATTACTCACCGTCCATTTTTTCAGCCTTTATGATTGTTAACGTCGGTTTCATATCGACAGCTGCCGTCATGATCATCAGATCAGCGTGAATTAATAACGCCGCCTCCCTCTTTAATTCTAACACCTCCAAAAGCGCAATATATTTCAAAGGAAAAAAAAATCTTCTCCTCCTCCTCTGGCGTCCCGATCAGTTCTTGATTTTGTAAAAAAATATATATTTATATATATATATAATATTCTCCTCTCACACTAAAAAAAAGAAATGGAAAAGAAAGAAACGATTCAGATTCTTTTACTCCTAACTTATCTTTCTCCCTCTCCGGTACACACACTCCCTCTTTTCCTCGTTCTTTCTTACTCACTCACTCACACACTCACTCACTTACTCCCTCCTCTGTATCTGTGGCTATGGGCGTTGCATTTGTGAAGAACCAGAGTGCGACGACAGAGAAGGGGGCGGTGACTGGGAATAACTTGCTAGCTGATTCACAATTCAATTACAAGGACCCCCCCACCCCCACCCCACACCCCACACCCACCTCTTCCCTCTAGACACCCCCCCCCACACACACACACACACACACACACACCAGCTCATGTGAAAGCTGTTACCTGTGACCCCGAGCAGCCTACATACGTCATCGTACGCACTCGGCGCCTTGCTCTTGATGTTGAGAAACACGCTGGTGATTTGATGATGAACATTTTAAATATGTAAACACATATTTTTAAGAGAGACTAACGGAAAAAAACGTCTTTATCACCTAATTTAGCATGCCAAACCATTAGGAATGAATTAATGTTGATCTATAAATCAGAGTCTGAGTTATTAAATCAGAGTTATTAATGTGTGGAAATAGTATTTCTACTAAAATCTCAAAACAAATAAGCTATATAGCTGAGATGAAGTTACTAAGAGCTAAAAGAACCTGGACTGTCTCTGTCCTATATATTCTGTGGGTCCAGGCATCCTCATAACTTGTAACTCACCCTCATAAACACCTCAGAGTATTTCCTGTTCAGGTTGCAGAGATCAATAAAAGTCAGCCACGTCTGTGTTCTTTATGCTGCTGCAGCACAGTCATAACAAAGTTTGTCTTTACAAACAGTTGCCCTATTAACCTTTATTGAAAATGAAGATATAAAAATAAAATAAAAATAAGGCACAAAAGTAATGCGAGGTTTAGTTGTCTGGATGTTTAAATCGATCTGCATTACCGAGACCGTCAATGAAAATCTAGTTTGGGAAATGCAAACTGCTTTTTCTTTAGTTTTCTGCTCGCTTTTTTTTTTTTTTATCTGCCAATAATCAGGAACAATGACCATGCCTCACTGGAAATTGAATCATGTATTTGTTCTGCTGCTGAAAAAGAATAAAGACAAAAGAAAGACTGGGCTTTTTGCCACAGTAGGACTCCACTCTTCACAAGCTACTACCATCAAGGAGCACCTCCCATGGCAACAGAAGCTGTAATAACAGATGATTCATTTTTAACCAGGTTTTGTAAGAAATTTAAAATGTAAATAATTTTCTTTAGAGCACATATCCCACAGCCAGCCCCATCTTAAGAAACCTAGTTAGAATGAATCAATGGTACATCCTATGATGCACATCCACACGATACATCTGCATGTCTTGTACACTTGTACGTCTAAATGGGACGATGTGGGAGGAGGCTGGGGAGCCAGGGATATTGATCATGCATGGATTTTTTTTAACTGGTGGTACTTCACCGACTCCATTAGCAGCCCTGGATCGGGTTTCATTGCCCTGATAGGAGCCTCATCTGTGAGGAGTGCTGGTGGGTTCTGCGGTGAGAAAAGCTGCCTCACCAGGGAGGGAGGGGGGCTTTAAAGTAGAGGGGGTGATGGAGGAGAAGAATGGAGGAAGAAACAGTAGCTCTCCAGCAGTCAGCACGTCGGTCTCTCAAACGCTCTGACTGAACCTCTTTGTCTTCTGTTAATGAACTCCCTTGTATCTGCTCTTAAAAGGACAGCCTGGGTCCTTTTGTGCCTAAGGGCAGCCATTTAGAGTTTAATGGTGTTGCTGACTAATATCTGGGCTGGTGACACTCTGGATGATTTTCACTTTGTTCCTGTCCATCTCTATTGATTTACATATTTTGTTAATATTTCATTTGATTTTAGTGATGAAACGTGCATACTAATTGGTAAACTAATATCTTAATAATAATCCTGTTAAAAAGTGATTACAAAAGCTCTTGAAATTCTTGGCTCCACTATGCATCTGAATATATTTATATTATGTTAGTACATTGTTGAGCTGTTTCTCAGAGCAGTGGCCATTGCCTGGTGTACAATGACCCTTAAAAGCAAGGCGAACAGCACTCTGACATGAGGAAAGGTTAAATGCTAAACAATCAGCTTCTCATCATCAGTCGTACAAGCTTATTATAACACAGTTTTGAACAATCTGAATTCCATAAGCAACTGCTAAAACAATTGTGTCATTTTCTTTTTAGCAATAAACATGAAACGATCGTCTCATGCATGTACAGTACCCCCAGGACACATGTCCTAGATCAAACAAGTTTTGGTTGCAGTGTCTCTTTTTCTTCACCTGGCAAATGCTGTTTCCATGGTTTTGACAGTTAGCTGCCTTCACTCATTTGTGTTGCTGTATAGCACCCCCGGCAAAAACAGCCTTCTCTCTCTCTCCTCGCTGCTGCTTGCTGTCAGTCTCTTACTGGCACATCTGTGCTTTCTGCCTGTCTATAATCCTCAGATGTAACCGTTGCACCTGCTACTTTTCACAGAGTTAACTGAAAGGTTATTTGATTTAGAGCAATCCATACAGCTGTCAAGTGATATTTGTCTTTGATGGCGGCACCCTCGCAGTAGTTGCAGGAGCCTTGGATGCTCTGAGGCTTTCGATGTTTGGCGTGTGCATTCTCACACATTTACAAACGCGAAGCCTTAAAAGATGACTGGGATAAAATCCCAAAGTCCCAGAGAATGTCTATGATCTGATGGGTATGGTATTTGCGTGAATAGAAGCCATTTAGCATGTAATCAGTCAGTCATTTATTTACAGCCACTCAAGCACACACACACACACATATGGGACACGCACACACACACACAGGGCAGACAGTCAAACAGTAAAACAGTGGGGTCCTTGTGGCTTCTGTCTAACAGCTCAGTCTCAGCTCTATCTGTGGTGGATGCTGTCTGAAGGTGCCACAGGCTGGATGCACTCCTGCTGAGATCAGAGGGTTAGCTGGGACAGGAGTGCTGTGTCCCTGTATGTGTGAGTCTGTCTCTGCTCATAGATGTCTACTGTGCTTGTGCACATCTCTTTCTTATGCCTCGCATTCCAAAATCTTTTTCTTCCCGAATGTGTTTGTGCGCGTGCATGTGTTTTTGTGTGTATGTGTGTGCGCACACGCCGCTAAATTGTGTGGATGTAAAGTGCACTGGGAAAGTAGCAGGGCCTCCCTGAACAAAGGCTCAGCTCTTTTCTGAACAATTAGCTCCGCTAAAAAGGACATCTCTTCCTCCATTAGCGGCACCACGTGCCCCCCATCACTCCATTGTGCAGATAATTCAATTATCCCCACCCCCCTCCGCGTCTCTTTGCCTCCCAGACCTCCCTTTACTTGTCTTGTGTTCTTCTCCCTCCCTCCCTCCTCTCCATTATTAGCACAGTCTCGCAGTCTGCTAGTCCTCACAGCTAAAGGGATCATACATCAGTGTTACTCTATGTTTCATATGAAAAATGAAGGTTGTGTATCATAGTAAATAGCAACGCCCAAAGGAATGATCCACTCAGTTAAGAAACAAGCAGTTGTTGGATTCTTTTTTTTTTCCTTTGGTTAATTGTTGTATAAATTCAGTTTATATTAAAATGCTAAAGTGAGCAACTGACCATTAACTATTACAAAGAGGACTTGACTCAACAACCAACGCAAATTACGGGATACAGTTAGAGGAATTCACTTTTACCGCTACTGGTAAAGTACGCTCATTGTTATTAAAAGCTCTGCATATTGCTATGCTCACGACATAAACATTAAAACAATGGGAGGTCTATCACAGGATTCATTAAAGCACCACCTTTCCTGGTGAGCTGGCATCTGTTGCATCATCACCCCCGTCAGTGATTGCATGTCTTTCAGAACTGCATGTTCTCCTACTGAAGTGGTTTGTAATTAGTCACTGCGCTATCAAGAGGAACTTACCACACGAACACTTCCTAGAAATATGGCCTGTAGAACTCTGGGAAAGGGAAGTTTAAAAAATGATTGGTACTTAAAAGCAGAGCGTTTCCAAAAAGAGAATAAATAAATAAAATTACAACACTAACAGAGAAGAAAGCAATCATTTTTCAATCAGGGTACAATGCCAAAAGCTGTAGGTGAAAAGGGGAAAAATGCATTTCTGACGATCTCAAGTGATATTTTAAAAAAGCATTGGAGAAAATGGCTCATCAAAGGAGAAGAAGCAAAAAAATAATTTCAAGATTTCAGTTAACCAAAGCAGAACTTTGAATTATGGGATAGAGATTCCAGAGTGGCTCTATTGTAAACCGTGTCTCAGAAGCCTAATGTGGAAACTCATTCAAACGGTTCAGACATCTAAAAATAAAACTACAAATGTGCAGTGTAGTAGAAGCAGATGAACTCTTCACTATTTTTATTGACTTGCATTTCTTGCTTTAGCTCTATCACCATGCCATGCGCTTCAAATGTGCACAGTTGTGTAGCCCATTCCCCCGCAGTTGTCTGCCGCTTTTCCGTGTTTCCACTCTTGTTTTGTTTTATTGTTAGAGGGGGAAGTGTGCGCTGGCCTGATTAGTATCAATGTTTCCTCCTTTCCCATAACCCTCCAGACCCCCGCAGGCTGCCTGTTTACTTTTAGAAAATAAAAAATGGGCCTTCGCCCGTGAGGACGTGCCCCTCATCAGAGGCGAACCCCCCCCAACTCCACTCAAGGCCCCACATCTTAGATCCTCCTCCCCTCATCTCTTCTCCTCCCACCACTGCAGTCCCACTTCTGTGACTTCTCTTTTTCCCTATCCATATTCTCTCCTAAAATTGTACTCCCCCCCCCCCCCCCCCCCCCCCCCCCCCCAATTCCCCTCCTCTTGCAACTGTCCAGCTGTCAAATCACATCATATAAAACACAGGCCAATGGTCTCTGAGTGCCAGATCACAGCTGTGTCTGCGTGTACTAAATGGGAGTGCATGTTTAAATGTACAGTGAACTCAGGAGAGCCTGGGAGTGAATGTATGTGTGTGTGCGCCTCCCTGTATGTGTGTGTGTGTGCCTGTTTCACTGAATGGAAGGATGCTGTAATACAATACACACAAGAGTGCAGGGTGTGAATTTAATGAATGAATACGCGAGTGTGTATCACTCCAGGATGTTGGTGGAGCGTGTTTGCATGTGTGTGATTTCTGTGCCTGGATTTTGGTGAGATTGTGCAGAAATGCACCCTCACTCTTTTATTAGCACACACACACACACACACACACACACACACACACACACACACACACACACACACACACACACACACACACACACACACACACACACACACGCATACTTAACTCACACATGCACATAAAGTGAATTTCCTCAGTGGGCGTTTGCAACAGATCCTTTGGTGTGAGTGTTGGAGAGTATAGAGTAGAGCTGGGTTAGTGTAAACATTACCATGTCATGGCTGTTGTCAGGAAGCAGTGTGTGTGACATTGGGCTCAGGGCCAAGCATGTAACATCCTAAATCCCTGCCTCACATCTGCTCTGTATCTTTTCTTTCTCACAGTAACACGTTTCATTTTAAACACACCCAGTCCATTCACAAGGGGAAAAATAGTGACTTCAGTTGCAAAATCAGGCTCTAACCACCTTAAAAGACACACAAAATATTTCATCCCAAATATCCAAGACAGACATGACATGTTTGTGTTTATATTTATAGCGCCAATGGATTTGTTACATGAATATACATAAAGAGGGGGGTTTACAGATGTGAAAAAATAACAGAATTTAAAACTGGCAAAACCTCAGTGGTCTGAAAAAGAACAAGTATGCGTTCAAATACGAGAAATCTCCAAAGCTCTGCTTGCACAGCACCAGAAACTTAAAATTGTTTGCACCTGTATTTCTAAGTCTACACAAATCGTTTGCGGGTATTCAGAATTTGCAAATGTGAAATTATTAAGAGAAGTTTCTCTTTGTTTTTTTCAGTTTGAAAGAAATGAGTCAAATCAACGGCTCGGGGTGTGGAGACTGTGTCAGAGATTATTGAGCAGCTTTTTGAGGTTAACGGCAACTCATAACAGCGTATGGTGGTAGGACAGAAACCAAAGCAGTTCTTATGACATTGCTGTTAAGAGCTAAATGACTCTAACCGCATCTCCAGGTGGCTCAAATGCTCTGAGACCTGCGGTCTCCATGGATTTTGGAGACGAGAACGAGAAAAGAAAAAAAAAAAAGAAGGTCAGCACTCGGTCATTTTTTTCCACTTAGCAATGTTTATGTCAATGGTTTAGCGCTGGGAGGAATGAAGTGAGTGCTCCAAAAGAGTGTGTCTCTGTAACAAACATCAGCAAATCCCATCAAATCCTGACTCCCTCTTGTACTGGCGTATGCAAGCATATGCACACACACACACGTACAAACACACACACACATACTCTCTCTCTCTCTCTCTCTCTCTCTCTCTCTCTCTCTCTCTCTCACACACACACACACACACACACACACACACAAACACACACACACACACACACACACACACACACACAAGCACTTAGCCCCCCTCCACCTCTCCAGAGACCAAACCAGAGGCTTGGGAAAAAGATGGCCGCCCTTTGGCCCCCTGTCTTGCCCCTGCATCCAGCTCAGGGAGGTGACGGAAGAAAGCCTGTGCCCCCCAGCACCCCTATCTTACTCCCGTGGCGTGTGTCCCAGTCCAACAGCATCAATCACTTTTGAGAAGTAGAAGAGGCCAGAGTCAAACGCAGGCAAATGCACTGGGAGGAATGTTCCAGTTTAAAATAAAACTAATTTGAAAAACAATGAACGAAAAAAAAAAACCTAGAAAGAGAGGGCTGTTAGAAGAAAAATGAAGAGCATTTGCCCCCAGAAACAGAGTGGGAGGAAGATAGAGAACGTAAGAGAGGGGGGTATGAGGGTATCTGGTAAAGGCATTGCCCTCAGGGTCAGCATCACCAACATCCCCCGTGCAGCAGACGCAGAACAACAGGCCAAGTTGAGACTCTGCACGCGTGCATGTGTGTGTGTGTATGTCCTTAAATGTGTGCAATACTGAAGTTGTGGAAACATAAATCTGTTCCACTTTGGGGTCTCTATTAATAGGAGCAACGCATGTCCACAGTGTAAATCATCACATTTTACTTTTGAAAGCTTGGTTTAAGGTTAGGTTGCGGGTTAGGGAAGATGACAATCAGGTTAGACCCTTGTCCTGAGCTCCCCTTTTCCCCATCTAGCATACAGCAGGGACTTTTTTCACATAACTGGAAATACTCAGTTTTATTTAAGCATTGATGCCTCCTTCATAGAGCCTATGCAGGCAGCTAAGCACAAGATGTCCACTCAGCTTGGTGTGAATTTTCCAGACAATTACCTTCACTATTCTGTACCTGGAAGATGATAAGTTAAAGGCTGTCAGCTCTGACTGAAACAGGCATCGGGGTTTGACATTCATGGTGACAATACATGTGTTAAAATAGCTTTATTGTGTTATAACAACAAAATGAGCAAGATTTGGTGTGCCATGATCGAAGAGATGAATCCATTTAGCATACAAACTCTTTTGGTTGCTCTTTGTTGTTGTAGTGCCGAATCACATACAAGAAGGAATAAAAAGGAGGCAAATTGTAATCTCTATTTTCTGACAGATTACCACTTCTGCATCTTGTGGTTTCATACAAGCTATGACAATGTTTCTATCAAGCAACTAAGGGTCTATTAGGAACATTAACATTTGATTGTAAAAGGTTAACTTGATCAAAACGCTATCACAATTAAAAATTGTTAAATTATGGGTCCTGGTTGAGAATCAGTTCATAAATACTACATACACTTGACATCAGACTGATGATTTCTTACCTGTAGGGCACATTTCACGTCCGTCCGGAACCTCCTGCAGGGGTATATCGTGAGGGTAAAGGGGCTGTGATGGGTAATACTGCTGATGAGGGTGAACCACACCTGGGTGCTGGGTCTGTGGGCCCATTGCCACACCTCCACTCTGCCTCTGGAGACAAAATGAACAATGGAGACAAAGTTTAATTTGTAATCATTTATCCACAAGATGACAAACAGAATGTGCAGTTGCATGCATTCTCTGCATGCAACTGCTCATTCTTTCTTAAAAGAAATCTTTTTAAAAATCACCCAAACTTCACAAACGAGGGATGGGGACTTTTTATTTGATAAACATTAAATAAATCAGTTAGCAACACAAAATGTGGTATGGACTTAGTTTATGCCTCTAACATTAAGTTATACAGTCTTCCTAATTGGGATTTTGGTTATAGTGAGCTCAGATAGCATAGCTAATGAGGATGTATGTGGAAAATGCTCCTTTTAAAACTTCTGTAGTGTGTGAGTGTTAGAATAAAAGATATGGTCAGGGTTTAAAATCACCCAAAATCACTTGAACCCTTGAAGAACAAGAGGAAAAGCCTGTTGGTTAGTGTGCCTTTCCATTGAATAATTATGCAGCTAAATTTGATGTGTTAACCAATGAAAAATGTTAACGTATGAGCTTATCAATATAGCTGTCCGGTGGCTTTGTCCCAGAGTGTAACCTTGTATTTTGGAAACATTTTTTCATTGTACTCACATACAGATAACCCCTGCAGCTAAATTTGACTCATTCAGTTTATCTTTGCTCTGTTGTTTTATCCTGCTTATCGCAGAACTGTTCACGTAAGAGGCTGCACTGGGGGGGAAGTCTAAAGTCAGCACTTGGCAGCAGGGCTAAAGAGATATAAAATTCTTTGAGGAAACAAGAGACAGTGGCGAAGAAGATAGCCATTTTTAGTAAATCAAAATCTAACTTTGACCACTCATGAAAAACATCAGGAAATAGCATTCTTTAAAACTGGCGTTTTTCTCACAGGCACATGACGGCTTATATAACTGGATATATAATTGGATATAACTACAGCATCCTATGATTTATGTCACATGTGTAAGTGACAGCCCCAGCAGACAGAGTGACTGGCAATCTGATAAGCAGCTCCTGTTTAAGCACTGCACCATTTATCAGTAGCTATCTAGTTTTATGGATGACTAACATGACCAAAGAATCGAGGAGGCCAGTTTACAAGGTTCTTGAGAGATTTGCATTTTCTATCAAGTCAGTCAGCAAAGGAGGGAAAGTTAGATAGGGAAGAAGGGAGCCACATGGAGGATTTATGGAGTAGACAGGCTGTCGCAGATACCAATGCAGATACCATCGACACCATAATATTCAGCTCATTCAGCTCATGTAGAACAACTTTAAATGTCGGGGTCAGCCTATATTTGGAGGAGCCTGCCTTTATAATGCATGCTTTTATATGGCCTACCTGTTATTTTAGGGACTAAAGTACTGGGAAATCTAATAGAAGTTTAGGGTCAAGTAATTTATCAGGGGGACGACTACTGTCGACTACTGTAAATGAAAATTCATATATTTTGGATGTGGGGCTTGCAATGCTCACCATTTTTGAGTATAAGTATTAGCAGCATCCTGTTTGTTTTAATAATCTATGTGAAGCACATTGAGTTTATGTGTAGTGGAATGTGTGAAAATTACATTTTTTTTCAAAACATTATACCTATTAATCAGTGAGAGCATGACATGCTTACTGTTGTTGCAGAACTGAATAGTCTTTGGTGTATAGGACTTCAGCATTCTTATATAGCATGTATGTGACGCAGTTAGATGTATTTTTGTGTTTGGCCTCACTCCAGTAATCCAGTTAGACCATTCCATGTACAGAAAGGCATAACTTTAGAATATTGCAACATATTTTGCAATATGGTGAAGAAATCTTACAGTGCACATGTAAAAACAACTGAAACGCCCACTGTTACAAGACGCTACATTTGTGTCACAATCAAACATATGCGCACAAACACATACTCAATTACCACCGAGTGGTTTTAAGAGGAAAGCCCTTGTCTATTGCTAGCAAACCAGGCAGATTTAATTAAACATACCTTTGTGTTACTTGAAATGTGGTCTATAAGGGTTCTTAATATACTTAATACAAATGATGTGTTGTTAACAGGTTATAATTTTTTGCACTTTTGCTTTTCTGCAAAGACAAAATGTAAAGTTCCAAAAATAGCCGTGTCTGAAATCATACATCCATATGTCCACGCAAACAACTTGGAGTGCAAGAAAAGTGAGTTGCAAATTTAGATCCAAAATCTAAATTTGCAACTCATTTTTGAGTAAAACAATGAGTTTTCTTTGTACATTGTGGAGGTAATGAGTGATTCTGGGTACAGCCCCTGCAACCTGCTGCTGTTCACTCCATCCTTCATGTCTGGGGTTCTTTCATTGTGTTCATTACTTGCGTGAAAAAGATATGTAAAGAAAAGGATTAATTCAATGCATTACAAAAGGTAAGGTTACAAATGAAACTATTTGCATTTGTATCAATTTCATTTTCAACAAGCTGTGTGATTCTTTGAGTTTTTCTTTTTCTTTTTGCAGCTGTTTTCTGAATACTGCCTTTGTGAAATACATAGAACTTAGATATTGTCTTAAAGAGAGAAAAAAATATCAGAGCCTTTGCTTTTTGCTGATAATTTATGTAAATTCAAGAGAATAAAGCTACCGAGGTGACATGGGCTCACCTTTTGACCAAGCTGCCCTTGTATACAGTAGTCTCAATTTCAAAGGCAAGCCCCACCACCTGAGCCAATTAGGAAACAGGGAGAGGCATCATTCTGTGTTTTGTATTAGAACGGGGTGGGGTTGCCATTTGCATGTAACCTCAGTCTATTATCCTAATGTGCTGGCGCTCTGCATACAAATGGAGCCATTTATTTTGCAGCACACTGGCCTTCACCCTTCAAATGCTCACCTGACAGGAATCCCAATGTTCCCAGCAACTGTCTCTGACTTTGTATTCAGCACTACCATTTGGAAAGTGTTAAGGGTTCTTGCAAACACACTGCTGCAAAGCACAGTGCGGGTGGCTCAGCTGAGAAAAGTGCTGGTCTGCTGGGGTTGCCTGACTCCAGTTTGATTGGTTAGTGCCAAGGCTGGAGGCCTAGGTCTCATTATTTACAATATTACTTGCTAAAGAGAAGTACACAGTGCAGGCTTGTTGTGCAACACAGAGGAGCTCGAAAGGGCAATTTCACAGCCGTGTAGAGAATTGTCTTGTTCAACAGCTCTGTTTCCTAACTTTTGATGAAATCATGAGGAACAGCATGTACAGATACAGGCGCTTTTACTGCAAACCCTGGTGGAGTGAACTGAAAAAGAAATAGAGTATCCTCCTGTAAGGTGATGGAATCCAGAGTTGCTAATACACTGACAAGAACACCACTCTAATGCTCCTGCACACATTCCTGCACTGAGCAGTTTGCACACACACACAAACGCTCATTCGCTCACACTCGTGGACGGCTGTGTGGTAGGTAGCCGAAGCAGTCTTAACACAGAGATAATTTACGAGGGAGGTCTTACCAGTGTGCCCAGACGGTCACAGGGGTGAAGGGCTGGGTAGGAAGAAACTGGATCCATGTAGTAACTCATCACGGACACTGTGGACAGGAGAAGCAGGGCCTGCTGAAGGGATCAACGTACAAACAGTGCAGGCAGAGAGAGGCAGCCTATCCGTCACACGCTGTCTACACTTTGTGTGTGCAGGTCCGTGGTATATGTGCATGTATGCATAGGTGTGTGAGAGAGGAAAAGCTGGGAGAGGGAAGGGGGTCAAGAAGGAGACAAGATAATACAGAGAAATAGAAATTTGAGCTGTTTTTTTAATAATAATAATAATAATAATAATGGATTGGATTTATATAGCGCTTTTCAAGGCACCCAAAGCGCTTTATAATACCACTATTCATTCACTCTCACATTCATACACTGGTGTAGGCAAGCTACAGTTGTAGCCACAGCTGCCCTGGGGCAGACTGACAGAAGCGAGGCTGCCATATCGCGCCATCGGCCCCTCTGGCCAACACCAGTAGGCAAGTAGGGTAAAGTGTCTTGCCCAGGGACACAACATCCTGTTTTCATGCCATTTTTTACATTTGTTTTTGATTTACAATATATATTTGCGTTACTTTATTTCTATTGACACGTAGTCAATCAATCAACATCTCACATTGCGCTACTTCATGGTTTAAGTCCGACAGGATGTTATTTTTTTAAGAAAATCTTGGTATGTTCTCAACAAAAATGAATTTCAGCTGATGTAAATCCATCCACTAAGGAACATTTCCACCACTTCTTCCACTATCTTCCTCCCTCCCATTACACCAGTCTGCCTCCTCCTTTCATCTACCTCGCTTCTTCCTCCTCTTCTCCTTCACCCTCCTTCCTCCTCCTCCTCTCCTTGCCGCCCTCCTCCACGCTTCTGCTTATCACTTAACATTGTTTACTCAAAGCAGCACCAACAAAAGAGACTGAAAAGTGAACTGAAGGACTGCATTAGAGGTGGGTTGTGATATGGGCAGTGTTGTGTTTCATACAGGTCTCATCTTCGTCACATTCATATGTTAAGCAATTTGGCATTTCTAGTCTGTGGCAGCTGCTGACAGAAAGATGTGCAGCCGCTCAATGCTTGCAGATGTTCGGCATATCAAAAATAAATAAATAAATAAATTTAAAAAAAGATTCAAATGCTTTTATTCCCGTAGAAAGAAAAAAATAGCACAAAGTGAATAATTACTTCTGTCAATCAAACGCATGCCTTACTTTTAGCCGTTCAAGTCTCTCTGATTTATTGAGAAAAAGGCAAAAAATCAATAAAAAAAATCAATAAATCACTGCTAGATAAAACATTCATATAGGTCTAACTCCACATTTAGTCATATGAAGAGATGCTATTTATATATGAAGCTACATTTCGGAGCTCTGTTAGAAATCAGTTTAAAGCCCGTTAATTGAAGGCAATTAGCAATCCTGAAGTTTCTTTTGTTCAGAGAAAATAAAATAAAACAAAAACGTGAAGGCAACTTTTTATGCGCAAAATAAGTAACGGTGGAACAGGTCGGAAACAACGCGTCACGCATTCGGAAGAATTCCTGACGGGAAAAAACTAAAACTTTAAAGCCAACACTTTCCCTCTCGTGGATCAAAGGAGCGACGAGCGCAGATAATAACAGCGTCTTCTTATTCTACCACTGACCTGTAAGAAGATGCAGAAAGAAAAGAAGAAGAAAAAAACAACAACTTTGCACTTACCGACTGCGGTGTTTAAAAGTTTCCTGTGAGCGCTGGACAGCTGAGTGTGACAGCTGAGCGGTGGACTGCAGAGATGCTGTACCTGCCTCGCAGCGAATCCCACGGAGGAAGAAATGATATGCACACTTTTAGTCCCTCCCTCAGTCCTACGGTGATCCTCTCCAAATCCAATTTTTCCTCTGTATGTAGTCTTTGGACTTCACATGTGGTTCACATGCAGCCACAGTAGGTGTAAACTTGTAGAGAACCTGTGCTGCCATGTGTAGCTTTTCCTCTATTTTCAGTCAGCTTGTGTTTCAAAAGATTATAATATCTATATTCTCTTTCAGTAAATATAACAGTGTCATTTTTTTTTTAGCTAAATTAGATTTAGGTTTGTTTATTTCCTTTTTCTTTTGGTTTGTTTGTTCCTCTTCCTCCATCAGAGTCATGACAGGGAGGAAACAGCAGGGAGGCAAAAAACAAAGGTTTTGACTATCATTGCAACTGTTGACTTTCCTGTGATGTTGTCCTCTGACACCGTTGTTTGTCTGACATGCAATTTTTTCTCTCTCTCTCTCTTTAAAACAAGGATCTCAGATGTCTGAGCATGTGTGTCAAGCAGCAATTTTACATTCTTGTATTATCGTAACCTGGCACAGTATCCCAGACTTCTTAGATCTGGCATCGGCTGAAATTACCTTTTAAAGGAAACTGTGGCTGTTAGATCAGTTTGTCTTAGCAGAAAGCACCTGCATATTTATTTACTGTACATCACTGACCATCATATCATCCTCCAACCTTTAACTGCAAGCGTCGGCCGGTGCATGCGGGACACTGATTAAAGCAGTGGTAGGAACACTGACTGCTCTTCTGCGAAATGAGAAGCCCCCCACTACAAGGCAAAATCTACATCCACATGTTCTGATAGAGGATAGTGATAAGTAATCGAGATTGGGCAGTGTTATCTGTCTATTTGCTTATTCATTGCTGCATTTGTTTGCTTATTTCCACGCTGAAAACTCACAAGCTTTCCACAGCATTGCTCCCTAACAGCACCCCCCCCCCCCCCCCCCCCCCCCCCACACACACACACACACATACTGCTTCTTCTCCCCTCTTCTCTCTCTCTATCAGCTCAGCACTCAACACTTGCGAGGCATCTGAAACACCTTGTGGCTCCATGATAATAGCGTGACCTCAGTGCCGCATTTGTTTGAATTAGAAAGTGCACGGTCCAAACCTCCTGACAACCACTGCTCTTACCAGTAAATCTTAAGTCTGGGGGGTAAAGAGGTGTGTGTGTCTGTGTATGAGTGAGTGAAGAGCTGTGGGGATGTGGGGTGGGGGTCAAGTCCAAGGTGAGAGGCGTGAAAAAGTACCATAAGGGGCTTTCTCAAGACCTCATCTGAATCCCTTGGCGTTCTCAGGGCCTCAGCACTCTGGGCCCCCAGGGGACACAGATGGGCAACACGTCGAGGGCAAAAGGCGAGGGTATGACTTATTGCCATGTGGAGAGAAAAAGCACGAGACGCGCCCCTGTGATGAAACCAAATTGAATAAAAGCGGGGGTGAATGAGATCCAGATCTTCAGCCGATGCCCTGGCAATGCTGTTTCAATTAGCCGGCTCACCAGTTCAAAGGCGAGGCCCCAGATACACTTCTGCTCTGCATGAAGCTACTATCATCGCTTTGCCCCTTGCCTTTCACCTCCCCATTACGGTGCCATCTTTTTCCGCTCAGAGCCTCAGCCCGTCTGCTGGCTTTGCTCATGTTTTACATTAAACAGATAGTGAACGGCTTGCCATCGCAGTCGGTGAAAACCATCAGTCAAACAACCTGCAGGATTTTACGACCTTTACAATCACTCTCTTGGTTTGAACTGCATCTGCATCAGCTCTGAATTAAACTTATGTTGGGTTATTTTTACCAGAAGAACAACATTTAATACATTTTTTTCTTGTTTTTATTTTATCTAAAACCATGTGAACTTAAGGTCATGACAGCATTATGCACAGCCCATATTGAAACACAACCCCTTATATAAAATATGCTAATATTTATACTGAAATTACACAGTTCTCAAGCATCACTTTAAACTACGTTTTTCCTTTTAGTTACGATACATAGGAATATTCATCATCCTTCTTGTTTTCTTGATGGTTTCCTGTCAGCTCACTGCTCAAGCGCTGCAGCCGTTTGTCCTCCACTGGTATCCCACATCTTGTTGAGCAGCTCCAGACTGAATCCTTTTGTCTCATTTTCTCGTTTTGGATCTTCCAAAGATAGCACTGACAGGTGATATTAATGGTCTTTTATTAGCATCGTCCTGATTGCTACAGATTTTTTGGAAGCGCAAGATAAAAAGAGCGAGGGAGGAGAACAAAAAAAGAAGGAGAGAGACAGAGAGAGAGGGAGAATATGGAAGTCCTCCACCCACCACTTCTCACAGGAGATCGCCTCTCTTTGATAGCCTGCCCGAATCTGTTCCCCCCATAGAAACTGCCCTGCAGATGTTGTTGCTGTATGTCGACTACAAAGAAGGAGCCCTTTATGAGAGGAACATCTATTTTGGGCCTCAGCGTTTCCGAGTTGTGGTGCTCAGCGAGAGAAGTGCAGGCCTAATCTTTCTGCTGTTGAAAACTCTGTTTTATTCTCTGCCCATGATATTTTTAGATTAAAGCGCAGTTCTAATGAATAAAGCAAGAATGTAATGTTTTATGACAGTATCAATATGCCATCACTGTGGTGGACTTGGGCCTAGAACAGCCTACGTTGCTATTGGCATCAGCAGACAGAAAAAGGGGTGGGGTGGAGGGGGGCGGGGGGGGGGGGGGGGGGGGCACATGGGACAGTAACCTCAGTGAAATCACAAATGTGGAGAAGCCTTTGTTTCGGGCCTGACTATACTTGTTTAGAAGTGCTTGTGGCTCAGATTTTCATCTTCAGCCACAGAACCGTGTCTTTGTTGCACTGTTGACTGCGAGGCAAAGGTCTCGGGGGCAATATTAGCTCTTGATATTATTTTTAATTAAGGCACCAATCCTTCAGCCAAGTTGTCCAAACAGTTCTAAATAGGCTCTGTAAATCAGACAAACATCCTCAATATTTGATGGGTTGAGAGTGTGCACTATAGCCTCCAGATGGTTTGTGTTTCTCAAGCGTTTCACGAGGGATGGTACGGGACAGCAATCTTCTGTTCGAGTGTGCCTCTTGACAGAGCAAGTTCCTCCAAATCACATGCTGAGTCGCTGGACTTCTGCCTAGGTCTTCTCTCTCTCTCCCTCTCATGCTGTCTTTCCCCACTGGTCTTCTGACTCCACTGTGTGTGGATTTATTAGTAAGCTATGTGTGTGCATGAACTGTAGCTCTTGCTTTTTTGCCAGTCAATACTTTGTTTAATTAATTCCATGACAAACTGATTCGTGCTGAAGCTAACACTATGAATTTTGGCTTTTACACCCCCCCCCCCCCCCCCCCCAAAAAAAAAAGCCAGCACAGCTCGCGATATCAGGATATCAAGCAGTTGTGTGTGTCATAGTCAAAGCTGTTCAAAGCTAATGCATTCTTTGATAAGTGTAAATGTAATGGTGCTTAGGAAAAACAAATCAAAACACTGATGTTCTACACTAAAAGAAAAAAAAAGATGGGAGTAGAGTAAGATGAAAGGCAAGCAGTCTGAAGATGTAGGGAGAGGACTAGATGCACAGTCCAACTTTCACTGGTTGATAAGCTGCTGGCCTGGCGCCAAAATCCCCATCCCCACACCCCTCAAACACACACATACTCACACACGCATGTTCAAACACCCCACCCAGTGGTGAGCACTGACCCTCACCACCCTCACAACCACCACCACTCCAGTGGCGTCTCCAGCTCGCTATCCCTCTTCATTAGTGTCCCAGAACGAGATGCTTGTCATGTAATTAACAGAGGTTTTCTGAATGCCTGCGTAACGCACGCTCTCATTAGGAAAGCGGGAAAAAAAAAGGCTGGAGCGAGAGAGGAGAGGTGGGGAGGCAGGCCTGGGAGGCACGTAGAGGGAGAGCAATCGGGGAGACAGATGGGGAGAGAGACGGACAGAAGGACAGGGAGTACATGGGAGGGGGGGGGGGGGGGGGGGGGAAATAACGTGCTTAGAGCAGCAAGAAAAACAGTGACTTACATGTCGAGGGGCAAGGTTTCTGACTTTCCGCGTGCCAGCTAGGGACACAACTGACAATTACTGGGGTCTGGACTAAATTATAACGACTTACCTCAGTCAACTGCTATTCTCATTAATATTCAAAAAGTCTTCTAGAGGTCGTTTAAGCCAAGCCCTCCTCGGTTTTCTCTCAGGGTCATCGTATTTAAATGTGATGTAAAACGAAACAGATAAGTCAAGTATGAATAATGAGTATAAGTGTAAAGGGAAAGTTACCATAGCTGTTGAAAAACATGTAATTGTGCTTATGTTTGAATGACTATTGGCTCTGGTGACCTGTCCTCGGTCTCTATGATAGCTAAGATAGGCTCCAGCCCACTTATTAGTCAAAAGAAACAGATGAATACTGCTGTATATTTCCCAGCACCTAATTTAGCAGAAGTCTGGAGAAAGTCTCTAAAGTATAAAATGTTATGATTCTTGTTGAAGCCATATCAGGTATGAAGCAAAATTGTACATGTACCTGGCCAGAGAGGCTTATACACTGAACCATTCAGAGATGTACTGAAGGGCCAAATCACTGAGACCTTTATGAACTAATCAAAGGATTTTAAAGGTAATTCTTTATTGAACTGGGAGCCAATGAAATGTCCTCAGTACTGGGGTAATATGTTCAAATTTCCATGTATGACTGACTCTGCTTCATTCTAAATATGCCGGCAATCCATGGACCAAGAGCCAGGCTGAGAAAAGAATGCTCTAACTTTTGACACATATTTTTCTAAGTGACAAAAAGCTGTTCTGGTGACTTTATTAACATGATCATCAAAACAAAAATCACCGCCCATGCTTCCTTACTGTTTTAGAAATAATTGTGATATATATGAAAAAATATTTCTGTCTTGGCTAAAGGTCTAAAACGTTTCTAGTCATCCAGCAGTTAGTGTCATCAGCGGAGTTTATAGATCTTGAGAGCAAAATAATAGGTACAACTGTATATCATCTGCATAAGAGTGAAAGGAGATGTTTTTATATATTACAGTACCAAGCAATAGCTTGTAAAAGTTAAAGAGCAATGAACGAAGAGAAGACCCTTGAGGAACACCTGTTTTATTTGCGCAGTTCTAAAACTACTTATTGAAACATAAAAACCGCTGCCCTTTAGGTATGAAAGTGGTCGAGAACCTGACTGAATCATGAAGCCTTTGAATTAAAATGTCAAGATCAGCAGAGTCGAAGGCAACAGTGAGATCAAGCAGAAGTCAGAATGAAACTCTGTGAATCACTGTTGCTCTTCAGGTCACTGATGACTTTGGTAAGAGCTGTTCCAGTTCTATGATTTGTTACGAAACCATACTGGTATTTATACATACTGTCAGTTCAAAAATATTTCTTCTATATTTTAAAAACTTTTTCTTTTTTTAAAATTTGGCAGAGGAAATAACGATTAGAAATATATCTGTAATTATTAATTACCACTGGATCAAAGTGTATGATCACATCACAGTTACAAGAACCAGGAAAATTGCCTGTCTGTAAAAAATTTAATGATAATATTTATTACTAATGTTATTAATGATTATCTTAATATGAGAACGTGGGTTGGAATTTGGTGCTCAGTGCTACCAGAAATAAACACAGAGAGATTACACGATTTTCATCCGATAACTTGAGATTTGCACATTCGTCCTGAGCTGTTTATGAGTGCAACACTATGCATTGTATATTAGTGTATATCAAGGCAAAGCAACCCAATCAGGGATATGGGACCATTAACCAGCTTCCATCTGATTTAAGAGGAAAGCTGTGACATTAAAAGCCTCATATTATGCTGTATCATAGTGCTGCGTTACAATGGGCAAGGCTGTGAAGCCATGTTAAGGGTCATGATGGCTGTCAAAGTGTCTCTGAAATGTTGTCTCTGAAATGCTATTTTACGTGTGTGACTAAGCACATGTAAAACAGCATGGGCTTAGTCACCAAAGGAAATGTCATGTTGTAGATAACCACTTTGTTAATCTGCTTCCATCTGTTAGGTAACTGAGTCTGCAAATCTACCTTTGTATTTTGTGGCCACTTTTTGACCACAAAATCCTCATTAGAGTCTTAATACTGATAATAATGCAGCCACTAGTAGCATTTCTGTTCAGCATATATTTAGCCAGTGATGGGCTGTGGAGTAACCTGCAGAGGAGGGGTTATCAGGGTGATGAGAGCAAAGAAAGAGCTGCTTTTCAGTGGCTCGTTTTCAAGGGGTTCTGTGCTGTTTTCAGTCCTTCCCTCAATGTGTGATGTAAATCAGAAACACAGGTGTCATTAATTCTCTCAGTTAAAACAAAACTTGCTAATTGCACCAAGTTCCTTGTATGCCACAGGTAAGCAATGGTTTGATCCCAGCCAATTTCACTTGACTATTTCCAGAACCAAAGAGAGTTTTACAGGGAAGTCTTTCATCTCAATCGGGGTCGTCTCTCATCCACTTTCACTCTTTCAGTCCTGCACACTTAGTCTCTCTCTCTATCTGAGGCCTCTTATTCTCTGACCCACTGCTTTTCACAGCTGTCTTGCAGGTTGGTGTTTCTTTGTTTCTACCATTTCCAACTGCCAGACGCCACCGCTCACCCTCACCTCACTCATTCCTACTCCTACTCCCACTTCCAACTCTTACTGTGCAGAAAAAGGGGGCTATTTTTAGAGCACCGTTGACGGTTTAAGGATTTCCATATTGTGCCCTGGATTTTAAGTGAGGAAACAGACTGTTTCTCTTTTTGCCCCCCCTCACTTCCATTCATTTCCTTCTCTGCATCCTCTCGTTCCCTCCCAGTTACCCCTCTCTGCAAAACGCCCTTGAACCAACACACTTTCTTTTTCTCTCGCCCTCTCTGTAACCGATTGTCAACATTAACACCATTACCCCTCTCTCACCTCTCTCCTCACACCTACACCGTTCTCTCGTTTTCTCGTCTTGGTTTGTGCTCTTCCTAGCAGTGAGCTTTTTTTTTCCTCTGCATGTAAACTGGGCCTGTCATCTTCAGACTTCTCAAGCCACTCTGCTGTCTGTATGTTGAGTGAAGACACTTTCAGAATTAATACTAGCTTCTTGTATGCGCCAGTTTTGCCACGTTGTGAAGGATTTTAGCTAAAACTACAAACTAGATACAAGAATACACCTCAGTTCACCTACCTAGAAACCTCTGGAAACCTGTGTAACATCAGGGACTAGCATGGCAGTGCTAGCAAGGCAGAAATACTGGTTGTGTAGTTGACCTTCTGGTATTTATTTTATTTATTTTATTATTATTTTTGGCAAATCTTAAATCAAATCTTTGTGATTGATACAGAAAAAGTTTCAAACACAAGCCTGCCTCTGCTCGTGTGTGGAGCTCTCCTCTCCTCGCACTTGTTTCACGGCTCAACTCTGCCCTCTGTAGTGTCTCCGAAATGTAGCCACAGTAACCTGTGTTTTTGTCCCCTTTTTCTTTTTTAGCTGTAGCAAGACACAAGCCACAAGTCTGTTTGGATTTCAATCAAAAAGAAAAAAAGAGTCCAATTTTAGTGAAACTAATGTGAAATTTTAAAAAATGCATAAATCTGCACTTTCTCAGAGATTACCTGACACCCAACTTGAATGCCATCGTAGTGCTGGCATAGCCACCTACTGATTCTGCGCCTCTCACCAGCTGTCTCAAATAGCCCTCTCCATATGTTAACGCTTTACGCCCCAGATACCCACGATGACAGCGTCGCTCTGTCTCTTTAAGACTTACATGGAATGCTGTGGTTTTGCCTAGGCGTTTGGGGTAGTGCCCTCACCGACACGTAAACACAACCCTGAAAGTAGCTCTGACTCATTCTCCATGCGTCCCATTTCATTCTTAGATGCTTCTTCTGGCTTTTCTGTCAGTGTGAGGATTTTCCCCGTGCCTTCACTCTGCTTCTCTCCTAATATTTAGAATGAAACGACCTGGAAACGACATTATCGATACATAATACACTCATGGGTTATTTTATTTATTTTTGATTCTACGTGGTTGTTTGTGTCATGGCTGGAAAAGGAGGAGACTGTTGTTATCTTTGGATTCAATAACCCCACAAGTTCTGTTTTTAAAGCTTCAAATAGTCCAGAACAGGAATGTCTTATCTTGCAGATGTCAATATCTCTTTTTTATCTGTGCTAACACATTTATATAAAATACTGCCTTTAGATAAAAGACATTTAAAAGAAAATCAATGTGAAAAAAGTTATTAAGACAGGAATAGATGCTGTTTCAATAACAAATCACATCAGTTTACTTAGAAGATTTCACCCTTCCTATCTCCTATGATGAGCAACTGTACCAGAGTGATCAAGAAGCCGTCACAAACTTGAGCTACAGAGCCCCCAAGTGGTAAGAGTTTGCACTGCCGTCCCTTGTAAATAGGATCAATAGGCAGGCTCCCTTTATTAGATCCAGATTTGACCGTCTGAAGCCACAGATGAATGATTTTTGTAGTCTGGTGAGCAGCCCACATCGAGTTCAGCCTGTCAGACATGTCTGGGGGGACGTGGGGGAGGAACGAGAGAGACTTGGGCCTCAAAGCATTGAGAATGAGGGACAGGGGTAAACCCTAAACCTGAGAGCTCAGCTCAGACTAGCAGCCTTCCAGGGAACAACACTTTTCTTATTGAGCTAGTGGGCCAGACCCAAATGAGAGGTGACAGCATATTCATTTCACTCAGTGTTTTTCTTTAAGGGGTTTTTAAAATGCTGCTGAATGATGAGTGGTCACAGGATTTATAGTTCAGGGGATGATTTAGGCTTTCTAAATGGCACTGCTTTCCTCCTGCTCTCACTCTCCCAACTGTTTTTTTTTTCCACAGGAGCAGTCATTTTCTGGGGCTTTATTTCAGCCTCGTGTTGTTCGTGTAGGGATGACTCCCCCCTTGGCAAGTGAGACTGATTTAAAATGTAAAGCGAGCACCTTGGTTTCCCATGTCCTGTCTGGACTATAGAGGCAGGGTGTGCCAACACTTACGGCTGAACTGGCATGGGATAGGTGGCCTGGAAGACCAGTGTGTATGAGGTTGTGAATTCAGACCAATTTGTGGTGTTGGGGAAAGCAATTATGTGGACAAGGTGTCTCACAAAAAGACACCGACCACTCTTCTTTTGATTAAAGACATACCAGAACACACTGTGTGAAGTGGCAGCGTGCGTTTTGTCTCAACACCACTCCCAAGCTCTGGTCTCAGCATTATTCCCGGGAGCGAAAATACCAAGACTGAACAGGTGGGGGTCAAATAGTTGAAGTATCAGTGCTTTTCTCCGGACCTGACGAAGGGGAAACACATTAAGAGACATCGGGAGGTCGTTGATTTATAGGGACGCTATTACCTTCATAAATGCTTGGCTCATAAAATGACTGCTTTGCTTTAATTTAATACTTCCCCTCTCTAATTATCACTACACACACGTGCACAGAAGTGGGCTGCTGTCTGCTATGGACCTACAGAATGCAGCTTTGTGATTGTTTCTTTGTTGTTTTCACTCCACACTCTGGTGCTGGTTTAGTGTCTTTGCCCTTGCAAGCAGCTGAAAAGAAACTTTTACTTTCTCCTTCCTTCAGCTTGTTTTATTCGAGAATTCAGAGAGGGTAGATGGTTGAAGTCTTCCCAAAAGAACCTCATCTGTCACTTTTTACATTTTGCCATCTCCTTGCTGTTGTTCAGCGTACTCACACACACACAGGCATACACACACATACACAAGATACATATAGTGGCTTTCACTCTTTTGAACATGAGCCCAGTGCAAAAGCACCGTTCCACGTCTGGATCATAAGTGCCTGGGAGCTTGCGTGAAAACATTTGAGGTTCTGCCCTGCCTTCCCTGGTGCCACACTGCCATTTTCTCTCTCCCCCAGGAGCTACAAAAGAAAGGTTTGGATTGGACCAATAATCTCCATCTTCAGATCATCTCTCAGTAGCCTCTTCAGCTAAATAAATAACTCATTACAGTTCAGAGCGAGGAGCTTCATTTACTCTGAGCGATGCAATCACAGATGTCTGCAGGTTTGCCCGCATCATCTCAAATAAAAGTGTTTCTGTTGTGAATCCCAAGAGAAGAGGCGCTCTCAAATGTTAACATAGCAGTGCAGAGCGAGGACTAGCAGTCGACTGCTTGTGGCAAAACTGCTGATGGCAGATTGCTCGGCACCGGCGGCAGAGAGGGGTTACGTCTGCTTGCTTAAGCACACAATGAGATTCTGTTTGCAACATTAGGGCTTAGATGCTAAACAATATTAAAACAAGACACATAAAGCTGCCAGCATGTTTGCCTGGACCATTAGCAGGAGGCATAATGAGCCACATTACACATTTACTATCAGTCTCAGGGAAACCCCCCCCAAAAAACAACAACAGTGAAAAGTGCAAGATAGCGCAACACTATAGGTGTAAAACTGTCCCCCAGTGTTAATATATGACAACTTCTGTTTCCTGTTGTTCACAAAAATTAGATTTCAGTAAATATGGGAGGCATTCAGTGTTGATTTGAGAGTGAACAAAAATAAATAAAAGCCTGGGCTTTCTTTGGACTGAGACAGCTGGATGTTAATAAAACCCTGCACTGTGCAGCATATAGATGAACATATACTCTGTCTTCGTTGTTGTTGTTGTTGTTTTTTGTCTATTTCTTTTGTAAAACTGTAGTAGCTGCTGTTCAAATGTGTTAGAAAAGTCTTCTGCTGTACCCTGAGGAAGGCAACAAAGCAGGCGCATGAATGCCATTTTTCAGTAAAAAGGATGTTGGGATTTCCGCCAATTGTTTCATGCTGGGAACACTATTATCAGCGTTGTTGTTCTTAATCACTGCATTAGGAAACGGTGCAACAAACAGAAGGTCTAGCCGGTGATGAAAGACGACCTTTTTACCAGATGACCCCATCACTGTAAAAGAATGAGTGAAGGCGCTCGGTAGGCCATATCTTAGCGTTTTAAGACTGTTTTCGGACGCCTGTCATTAAAGACATGTGTCAGAAAAAAACATAAATGTATTTATTTTCTTGACCTCGTTTTATAGCCTGAAGCAATCCCATCACAAAAGTAGGCTATGGAGGCGGACATTACAGCTCTGCTCTGACAAGTATGTAAGTATGTTACAAAGTATGAGAGGTCTTAAAAAAGCCGCATCAGATCCAACATTTCACACTCATTTTAAGCATATCTTATAGGCTCTCGCACGCAACAAGTTACAACCAACTTCTCTGTTTCACTTTGGTTGCCCTGCGTGAAATAGCAACCTTGATGAGGCTATAAAATGCTATGGTTGGGCGACTTTCCTCACCGTGAATTGCCCCCACACCCTTTGGAGGACTACGAGTCGAAGATGAGGGCAGAGACGTGAAGGAAATGAATTTAGTGAAGCGAGTGGGGTCAGATGCAGGAAAAGGAACTCGTTTTGCTGTTTTATTCCTGCGGGGACTGTCACCGTGAGGACAGAGAGGAACATGAACGGAAAAGCTACTCCTGAGAGATAATTGATTATTAATATTAGCATCAGTATTAATAACTGGAGGGGGTGCTTGTTTGCGTGGCAGAGGGAGATTTCCTCACTAAGTCAGTTTCTTGTGGATAACACTTTTAGGCTTTCTCAGTATCTGTCATATAAATTGCTTTATGTTTTAATTACACCCACGAACGAACTTTGTTTACAACTTTATTCTGGATAGGTAACAACAAGTTTGTTGAACACAAAAGGTGGCTCTGGTTTCTTTTTGAAGTTTGCCCAATGTGCCATCTGTCTGATATTTGCCTGCTCGTTGTAATAAATAATAAAGCTGCTCAAAATATCTTTTTTTTTTGCACTTAAAAAATATATCGACACTTTCTTTCAACAACAGGCTTTATAAATCACCTTTATGACGCTCTTTCCCTCTCTCTGCTTCTCCCTTATTTCATGGTTCAGTGGCCTCACACCGCCGGGCAAGGGGAGGTTTTTCTCTCTCTGCTCATTGGTCGCGGCTTTTCAATCTCTCTAACATTTCCATTCATACAGCCGGCGCTCCTTTTTGCCCCTTTCAAAATAACTCACTGTCATCATCATTCGGAAAACGGTTTTGCCTGGACGGGACTAATTATTTAAAATTGGGGGAGTGATTAGCTGCAATCGGAAAAAGGAAAGCAAGAAAGAGAGATCAAGCGTCTGGCACAACAACGACAGGTGAGTGAGGAAAAATAATCCTCAAAATACGGAGTCGTGTAAACTGTGCACAGCGTGGGTGAGAATGCGGGAGGATAATAAATCACTTCTGCTTGTTTTATTGCTTTTATTGATGCCCAGTCACGTCGTAAACGGATGTAGAGTTTGCACCTCGAGCGAGAGTGGACGTTTCGGAATGACTCCAAAAGTGAAATGAAACTGCAGCAGCTACATCTTAATAGTTGCGCTAATCTTCGTGTATCGTTGCATCAGACTTTTATTTTTCCCACTTAAGGGTCGAATTATATCGAAAAGCAATAACCTGATAATCTTTTGTCAAGCCACTTCTTCACAGTCTAACTTTGGGGAAGGTAAGACAAACAAAATGGAATGCGTATTAGCCGAAAATCAGTTGGCTCTCGTTTGTGATGGATAACAGCAAGGTAAGATGCTTAAAATGTAACACTAGAGGGGTCCCGGCCCACGGGGCTGTCTCGGAGGAAGGTTCACGCCGTTATTCACCAGTCCTCCTCTGCCTAATTGGCTGCAGATGCGGTATCCTATGGTCTTTTTACCGCGTAGAAATTGGATGCATTTGGGGAACTTTATGAGGCGAGCTCTGCTTTTGCCCGAAGGAATCGAAAGAAAAAAAACAAACTTCAAAATAAAGGGATTTAAAACCGTGCCACGTTCATGTATAATGCACTCTTCCTTGGTCAATTTATCACGAGGCACGAAAAAGAGACTCGAAATTGCGCTGCACATAGAGAGAGCTTGTGTTGCTGTGACTCTCTGGTATAAACATGTTTTTTTTTTTCTTGGATTTTTTGACAGGTGTTTTCTACAAGATGCCAAAGGCTCGTGGTCTGGAGTCAGCATCAAAAATAAAAATGTGTACAGCAGGGGGAAAAAAATCGATTATCAAAATATGGCCACGACTGCATGCTTCTAATCATGACACATCGCAGCATAGCTGCTGAACAGGACGACGATGTCCCGTACGCCTTGTTAAAATATGTTAAGCTTTAATGGTGCGTCCTGCAAGTCCATATACATTTATTTGCTTTATCACGTAGCACAAGAGCCATTTCTGGTGTCGTGTGCCGTTGCCTTCCTAATAATTGCAGAGGGAGGGAATGGACTAAAAAACACCGTCCTCTAAGTGCCCTTTCACCCTAGACTTTGTAAGCTGCACTTATTAAAGCGAAAAGTGTTTCAATATGTGGTAAGCTTTAGGGGGAAAACGTGATGGGGGTTGGGATGGGGCCCTCCTTTTTCTTTTTCTTTTTTCTGCCCAACTCCTATTGGGCGACATGAAGTAATTCATCCATGTTAGCAGTAGGTCAGTGGTGTAATTTCCGTCTAATGGTGTTTCTGAATGTCAGCTATGGACAGCGGTAATTAAAAGGTACCCGTATCTAATACCGCTGACCACTGGTGAAAAAAAAATGAGAGCTTTATGAATGAATCCAGCCATTATGCGTGGAGTCTGACGTGCACGGGGGCCATTAAGCAAATTTGACTTTCTCTTTATTTTGGTGGAAGTGGTAACCCATGTGTGCACTACGCCGGACTTCTCAAAACACGTGAAAACACGCGGTACTCTGTGGATGTTTGCAGTTCAGCAAGTGTAAATAACGTTTAAATGAAATAATAAAATCAATAAATAATGGTGAAAGAAATCTCGATAATTGTTTGTCTTCTTTTCCTTTTTCTCAGGGCCCATTGGACACTGAGCACCCTTGGGCCTGTCTCTGTCAAGTAGACATGTTTCAAACTGTCCCTGACACGTCGTCTTACGTCAAGGTAAGACACCACCGTCTCTTGGATCAGGTAATGTTTGAGGGACAATTTGGGGTCCTTTCATTGAAGACTGCGCACAGTGAAATGATACTGAATGTTAAAACCTTTAGCAAACCACTGTCTTTATTTGTATTTAAAACCAGTGTTTCTACCCCCGCCTGTTGCCAAAATGGGCTTTTTTTATGCTGATTTTATGCGCCTGTTGAAATTTTTAAATGCTACTTATTTTTTGTATTATTTTCTAAGTCTGACACCTGTAGCCTGAGTACCTACCGGGGGGCATTTTATTTTTCTTCGCGTGGAAAAAGCCTACATGTTTACACTGTCAAGTCAGTGCTGAAGTGTGGATCTGTGGTCTGTGTGATTTACCAAACTCGACTCAACTTTTTTTCCCTCTTTACTCCAAAAATGCTGCTATTACGGGTCATAAACATGTCTGACGTCACGAACTTCTCTCTCCCTCTCTCTCTGAGTCTCTCTTTCTCTTGGTCCTAAAAATGTAAATAAAGCAAACAGCGCACATCTGGTTTTCACATAAACCTGCATCACGTCACACATGGCTCGGCGTGACTACCTGCAACTGCTACAGCCGCATGTCTGTGGCTGAAACCATTAAGTGTTTCTCTTTATTGCAACGTGTGTGTGTGTGTGTGTGTGTGTGTGTGTGTGTGTGTGTGTGTGTGTGTGTGTGTGTGTGTGTGTGTGTGTGTGTGTGTAAGACTAGAAGATGTCAACAAGTGTAAGTAAACTTGGGTGGCTGCGTGACGTTCACTCCCAAATCCATCAAAATAATCTGCACGGGTCTGATTGCCTGGATTGCGCCTCATTAAAATAAGTCATTGTGCAGGAGCAAAATTGCTGTAATATCTTCATAATCAAGGTATTTTTTTCCCACGGGCTTCTTGTTAATGTTTTGAAGACCCGTTCCCTTTTGAATAAGGGCTCCTTTCATCCAGGCACGGCGTTTGTGCCACTGCTGAGAGATCCTGCGTTTCGGGGCTCAGAACAATTCCGGATTTGTTGTGAAAGAGTTAAATAGCAGGGAACGTTTAAGGAGAAAATACGCATTTAAAAGAGTCTTTCTGCTCCCTCAGAAAAAAAATTAAAATTAAATTTTTTTATATATATATATATAGAAGAGGGAGTGAGACAGAGGAGATCAGTGAGGGAGAAAAGTTGATATCGGGAGTTAACTTTCAATTTTGCTCGCCTCTTATAGTTTGCAGCCCGGGTTGCTTACGTTTGCTTTAATCCCAGTCTTTGTTGAATGACAGTTACTATTCTCCTGTTTGGGTTGAGGGTTAGCCTGTGCCTTTTTTTTCTTTTTTTCTTTTTTTTGCGTGCAAGTCCAGCACTCACTGGCTCACTCGCACTCAAAGAGATGTTGGTCTGAATGTGGCACGCCTCAATAGAAAATTTAAAAAGAAATATTCCCCATTCAAGCGGATCCACGGCCAAGCATTTGGTTTTGTTTGGTTAAGGCCAGGCGAGACTGGAACTCTCCAATAAAAATAAATCTCAAATTAATTATGGCCTAGAGCGAGGGGCCAGACAGTTCGTGCTTATATGTGCTGCAGACTCCACTTTTTGCCCTCAGTATTTTGACTCGAGCTGTCTTTTAGCCCCAGAGAAGGAATGATCTGAATACAAGTCTGCATTCTAATAAGCAGCAACCCCAACAGACTCGCATGGACCGGGACTATTTCTTCGCTGAAATAACACTCTGAGAACAGTTGTGTTTCTCACAACACTCAGTGGCCCGCTTTACGTATTTCCCACTTCAAGAATAGCCAAAGGTGCAATACATATATATATATATATATATATATATATATATATATATATATATATATATATATATATATATATATATATATATATATATATATATATATATAATGGAGTGATATATATTTATCACTCCTTTCACAGACTGTTTGTCTTCGCCCCATAACCATATTACTCAATTGAACTCATTAACTAACTGTAAATCAGATTTACATAAGACAAATCTCAGCAGATCCTTCTATAAGCTAAAGAAAAAGGATGGGCCTAACAATTGAAAAGCTGCAGAACATAAACTCACCATAGTGTCCGCCCACCTCTGGCTCGTTGCCCCAGCGGAGAGACAGAGGAGCTACTGGCTCGTGGTGTAAGAAGAAATGTCTGGCTGTCTAGTTCCAGCGTCAAGCCAGATGTTCTGTGGTTCGCTGTGTAAACCAACTTGCATTTGTTTATTGGCCTTCCAAAATGTTTGTTACCACAGTATTCATTATGATCTATGTAGATTCTGCCACCACCAACCCCCCAGTCTTCTTGATAAATCAGAGTGGCAGGTAGGTTATGGCCTTGAATCAGAAGGACATGTTAACTTCCAAAATCACATATTTTCAGCTCTGTTTCCAAAGATATTTCGTTTATTTATGTTACCTAAACTGATTTTGGCACCACAGCGGGATGAGTGTATTTTTATTAATGGAAAGTGACATAAATCCAAAGATGCACATCACACACTGGTGGGATGGAGTGTTTGAAGAGATCTGTTTCTTTATTGCTGATCATAAAACCTTATAGTAAGTCACTTGCTCAAGGTCGCAGCTTAAGTACTTCTTTAATTTCCCCCCTTTATCACCAGTCTCCCAACAACAAAAAATTGAAAACCTTAGACTTTGGAATGTATAAGAATAACAAAAAACAACCCAAGCCAGTCACTGAAGAGTTAAACAAGGTGTCTCCCTTAATTACACGAGTCTGAACTGGCCTCAGGCAGGAGAAGCCTTGACCCTTAGCAGGATCCAGATGTGGTGGTCCCAAGGGTGGGGGCCCACAGCTTCACCAGACCCCCAAGCCGAGAGCAGACAGGCCGGCCCTGCTGCCAGTCTTCGCTGGCAGCAGCTCCCAGCTTCTTTTTTGTGCACACTGAGGCCGATCCTCAAAGCGAAACCACCCCTCAAAATCACAAGAATATTCATAATCATTATTATCTTAATTACACTGTAACCAGGTCCATTCAGTTTAGCAAAGAAAGTCTCTCATTTTATTTTATTTTGTACTCAGACTCCTGCAATTGCGGAACCTTGGTTAAGGTGAACATTTTAAAGGCTTCTAAAGTTAGTTACCCGTTTTGTTGGATGTAAATGTGTCCCGTCTTTCAGAATTACCAAATGTAGTGTTATTAGTCTGGTCATATTCAGACCTGGTTACTCGTCTAGCATGTGCCTGAAATTGGGTCTAAATTGATGAGGAGGAATTTCGTGGGGTAAAAGAAGAGGAAATATATGTGGGGGTGGGGATCTGGGGTTTCTTTTTTAGACTTAAGCAAACATGGAGTAAAACAGAAAGTTTGAAGTTTAAAAAGCTATGATTAAATTGACAAAAACGTAAATATATCGAATAATAATAATAATCCTTTTTAGTGGGCTTATGTTGATGCATTCTGAGCTTCATCCTTTTAGCCCTGTGCTGAACAGCAGACGCACACGTGTAGCCCAGACCCTTAGATTATAGTGCGGTTGGAGCTAAATGCTTGGATTTTATTAATGGTGTCTCAGGGAAAAAAGAAATCCACAAAAGGCTTCATAGAAAAAAAAAAGAGTTTACAACAATTCCTCTCAGAGGTGTTCAGGTTGCTCTCCTTATTTGATTTAGAGCTACATCGAACCTAGTCAGATGTGTCCAACATCTGTCTAGGTTCAAAGACAATGTTTATTTAATGTATCACTTTAACTATGTATATAATAAACATTATTTTATTTTTTATTTTTTTTAAAGAGAGAATAGGCTGATTTATAGAGAATCGGAGGTAGTGGCCAGATGTAAGTCTGAAGTGTAGGCGTTAACCAAAAGCGCTCTAAAACATGCAATCGCATAACTTAGATTGTCCGGCGACAGTAAAACCTCTTTCCACAAAATCTCAGTCAAATATGAGCAGGAATAATTCATAAGCCGGAGAAATAGTAAACCATTCCACACCATCTGTGGCATTACTGGGAAAGCAAAACACACAACACAATTTTACTGCAGGCTACACAGCAATGGCTGTGCACAACGCAAGCAGCCATCCTGTAAATATTTCCGACCAGAAAAACATAACAGCGGAGCGAACACTCAATTGTTTTCCCTGCTTATCTCTCTGGGACAGTATCCTGCTTTTTTGAAGGCAGGGCTTTCGGTGACACACAGCTTCCTTCTCAACCTTCTCAACAGTGGTGACTTCACTTCCCAAATTTAGAGGAAAGAAAAAACGCAATCCGGTAAAAGTGTCTCTTTCTCTCCGCCACATACCGGGGACTGGAATTAATTCAGGAGCGTGTCATGTTTGGGGTATCGTCCGGGTCCGCTGAAAATTGCGCAAAATGGACGGAACTATTAAGGTAAGGGTGGAGAACGGGGTGTATGAGTTTGTGGGAGACTGCTTTTTTTCGAAGTTGCGCCTCCTTTTTTTTAAGCAATGGTTTGAAATACTCCTCTGTGTCGTCTGTGAGCTGGGATCTCCAGTCAGGCAAAGATGAGCGGCTTTTTTCTGTCGGTCTGAAAGCGGGTAACCCGATTTCCTTCTTCTTTCTTTGAAAGTATCCTTCTCGCTTTTTGTATATACATATATTTAAATATATATTATCTGACTGGTTGCGAGGGCACTGCTGTGGTGTGGATTCGAGGCTAAATCAGAGATCACCCTTTGGATTTGGGGGACCGAGCGCATAATTACGCGCGTCTGGAAAGGCACAAAGGAGCGATGAATTGTTTCATACAAACCCATGTAGACTGTACTTTCCTGTAGTCATAAGTAATACTTGTGTTCAGCGATTTGGTTTTGTCTGGACAGCGGGGGCTGAGCAATAGCCATGACTGGATGTACCGCTGGATAGATGTGTCGAGCTGCGCAACAGTGGTGTGGCACATCGCCCAGCTCGGTACGAAGATCTCGTCTAGGTTAAAAACTCTGACGGCTTAGAATTTACCACAAAAGAAGAAGAATCACATTCCTCCCTGTATTTCTGTTGGTTGTTGTTTCTGTTATCCCCTCCGCTGCCGGACAGGGAGATTTGTGAAAGTGTAAGGAAGCCTGTCATACGGTTACTTCACACAGTAACTGCACGGTTTGCGACACTTTAAACCGCAAACCTTCACAACGATACCTTGGCTTGCTCCTCGTGCAGTTACACAACTATTTTGAAATGGTGCTGCTGCTGGTTGAGCGCTGGTCTACATTAACACTGGCTACCGGCCCCCCCATCAGTCAAATTCCAGATGCATTATGGCTGAAGCCACCAGATGTTGAATGGCAAAGTCCCTATTAAGTTCACCCTGCAACGCGTTTAGTTAACAAGTGTGAGCTGGGAAGAATGAAGCATCTGTATTCACTCTTATTGTTGCAAGAAAACCTAATGCGATTTATTTTTCTTTCGGAAATTTAAAGTAGCTAGTTTGTGGCGGCTGGGTGTGGTGTGAGTTTTGGAAGAGTGTAAACGTTGGCCAGACAAAAAAAATGTCAGTCTACATATAGCCTTAAATCGCTCATCGCCCACAGCGCTGTGATTGTTTTGTAGCGCACTTGAAGTAAATTACCCCCCACGGCTGCAAGAGGACATGACTATATCAGCCTGGGTTGTCTAACAAAGTAAGAAGCTGCATTACAATTAATGCAATCATAATTGAATCCTTTTGGTGTAAACGACTGGCTGCTACTTGCATTCATGCTCGCTAAAGAAAGGAAGGACTCTCTAGCCATGAGAGCTTCCTGTTCTACACAATCTTTTCCTGACAGGTTTCCTCTTCCTCCTTAAACAAAAGACAGGAATGCCCCCCCTCCCTCTCCGTGGGTGGCTCCTGGTAGATGGCTGTGTGTGAACGCCAAACAGATACACGTGTAGTCTGGATGTGGAGTTATTCCACGCAGTATCCAGCCAGCTCCCAGACACGTAGTGACGCATTTGCGGAGATAGACTTGGCTGATGTAAACAGAACAGAGGTTGCTCCCAGCAGGTGTCACACTCACACAATGGTCATAATGGTGCGGGCTGATCCACAACTGAGCTATGATTTATTTGATGTTTTTCCCCTTTGTCTGGTTACTGCGGAGAGCTATAGTGAAAAAAGCAGAAAGCATGCTTTGGGGAATTGACTTTAAAGGATTAATTTAAAAAAAATCTTTAAATTTCAGGAAGTTTCTGGAGATTTGTGTGTGTGTGATTATAATTTTTCAGGAGAAGTTCCTCTTTGGTGCTTAACACATTTTCAACTTATCTTAGGACGATTTTAGGCAGACAACGAGTGTGTAATCGGCTGCCTGTAGCTCTCACTGGTAGTATGTGTGTGTTCCTAATTGGCTCTGTTCTCTCATCCTTTCAGCTTCTTCTGCGAGAGTGCTGTACCCCTATCTAAAACAAAACAAAACGAATAAAAATAAAGAGTACTCCAATCCTGATGGGCACACACCACTTGCCAATCATTGCTCCAATTGTGCAGCCTGATATGTCATTGTAAATATAACGTGCAACAGTCATAGTAGTTAACAAACCCTTTATCAGGCTGCAATGAGACATTCCCTCACTCTCTTACACTTTATCATCCACAAACTAGCTGCTGTGCTCTGCTCAGATAATGTGTCTTGCTGCCAGTGTTCAGACTATGACAGATCCACTGATGAAAATCGCTGGAAAGTCTAATTCTGGCAGACGGTTAAGAGGGTCAGCTTTTCCTTTTTTTCTTCTTCTTCTTCTTTTTTTTTTTTAATCCACCCATTAACCTGAAGAGTCGTATATTACAAAATCCCTAGTTTGGTCTACAGTTGCCATAGCCCGTAGACCTGACGTTTCCTCAACGTTTAAAGGAACACCATCATTGAGGCTTGCTAATCCAAATCATCACAGCGTTAAACACAAAACTATATATTCCAGTTTGCGAAAAGCCCGTAAAGCTCCGGTTTATTTGCCACAACCATGCACCGTAAATCGTTTTTTATCTATGTTTTGCATCCAGTTCTGTAAACACAACCAACACAGAGGCAACAGATGGTGCTAAATGGCACATACAAATGTTAACATTTTTTTCCACTGCAGTGAGTATCAGACACTATCAAACATCTCTTCTGATCATTGGATAAGTTTTATGTAACATATCATTTTTCACTGCAGTAATAAGAAAAGCACCAATACAACAGACACCCCGATTGTTATTACTGAAGTTCTACAGAAGGTTGGGACATTAGGTCCCTTATTAAGCTCTCAAACTGTAGCTGATGAGAGAGTCTTCTCACCTTTTTTCTCTTTTTTTCATTGTTGTATTTAACCTCCTAGAACCTGGCGTCCACATATGTGGACATCACATTTTGGGTTGTCTAGACCAAAATCCTACATTCTGATATCCACTCAAGAGGACATTTTACTGCCTCTGTTTTATCAAAATTCAAAACGAATGTCTTCATATGTGGCTCTCAATTTTCTTAGAAACAAAAATCAGGTATACAAAAAAAATCTGGGGATTCTTTATCAGGTCCCAATCGTCCAAATAGCAAAGAGAAATTAAAAATGCATGCCATGAAAGAGTTCGGGTCTTAGGAGGTTAATGCATGTGCATACATGCATTTTATATATTAGTTAGTTATGCCATTGCACCAAGAGAAATGTGTCCTACAAAAAGAAAGTGCACTGAAATGAGGGCAAGTGAAAACTTTCCACTCACATGAAATGCCTTAGAAGTGAATAGAAGTGAAGTTATGTGAGATCTTGAGGATTTCACTTTCATAAAAGCAACATTTTTGAGAATGCAACGGCTGCATGTTGGAAATATTGATCAATGAATATCAAGTAGCATTTTTTCCCCCCGAGGCAGATATCTGGCATGTTGGAATGAAATAATTCAGTCCTTGGGGATTAGACACGTCTCAGTCTAAGCTGTGCCATCACATCCTATCAGATCCAGATGCGCATCAGATCTAGGCCCGATCCTCAGAGGCATATGGCTGTAATGATTTCACTTTAAACTTTAGTTTTATTGTTTTGTTTTTCTTTCATTGTATTTGTTTGTTTTATTCTTGTCCACAAAGATAAATGGAAAAACTAATATAAAACTCATTCCATTCCTGTTAACATGTATACACATTCTGAGCACAGATCTGACTTGGTGACGTTGTCTTTCTCTGCTCCCTGTCAGACACAAACCGGTGACATCTTCATGTTAAAATGTGACCAGCAAACTCCATAATCCAGTCTTTACTTCCAAGACATTACATGAGGAGCATGTTGAAGCCGCATAGCGTTTCAGAGTTTGTTTTCTTTAATAAACTTACATTGCTCCAGCTGAGTCAAAGTAGAGGGGGGGTCACTGGAGCCATGACCCAAATGCTTCTGTTGAGTCTTCTGCTGTGGGGAGAAGCCCAGCACCAGACAGGGTAGCCACACCAGGGCCTGACAGGGGGAATTTCAGGGTGCAGTGAAATTACAAAGATGGCGATAAGAAAAAAATAATTACAGCCCAGGAATAAGGATTATTAGATTAGGATGCTGTTAACTGTTAGTTAGAAGACCTTTTTATTTTTTATTTTTGTCGTTTTATATGGGAGCCACTAGGTGACCGCTGCTGGCCGTGTGTTTTGATTAATATTATTGTCATTATTGATGTTACTACACCAGAAGGCCCTGTGGCATCCTATCTGCATCTCCCCTACTCCACTGTGGGCATGATTGAAGTCCTCGTAACATCAACAGGAAGCTACAGCCACTACTCCTGTAAACACAAACCGCCGAGGATGCCAGACAGCGATATGACCCATAACTGCACATAATTACTGTAAACAAAAAATACACTAGAGATTCGAAATTTGACATCACAAGTTTCTGGATAGTGTCAACTAAGAAATTTGAGTTGTATTTGTTCGTGTCAAGCATTCGCTTTGATGCATGTGAAGCCAGAAGAGAAAGATATTTAGTATAGTGCAAAATTGGGATGCTATAAAGAATAAACCCTACTATAACACCTCTACAGCTCACAAGCATTAAAGAATTTTGAAAGAAATACCAAGGATTTGTTATTTTCACCTCCAGGAGGCGCTATCAGTGGTGAGTGAAGACCAGTCCTTATTTGAGCCTCCCTACGCTGCTGCTGCCCCTCTACCCAAAACAGATATGACTGCATCTGGCACACAGGACTACGGCCAGACCCACAAAATCAACCCCTTACCCCCACAACAGGAGTGGATCAACCAGCCAGTGAGGGTCAACGTCAAAAGAGAATATGAGCACATGAACGGATCCAGGTAATGACATGACAGCCACACCCTGTGGCATGCATTGTTTAGTAGAGATGAGTTTTTATGCACTTTTATCAGACATGCAAGTGGGTGATGAATTAAAAAGCAAAATTGACACAATGAGTTTCAGTTAGGCGTGGCTTTGGCTTTCATTCTCCAAGTCTCTCAAGCTCTCCTGGTAAGATGCAGTACCATTCACTGTTAGGTGTTTTTTAACTGTGTTGAGATGTGGTGAGTGCATTTCCTCAAACCATCCAGTAACTCCTTGCTCCAGATGGCCAGGGCTATTGTCATCGTAGAAGAGACCCCTCCCTTCATAATAGAAATGTTTCGGCGTAGGATAAACATGATCTCTCAGATAAACGCTGTATTTATTTTCAGTGCCCCTTCCCTCTAATGGTACATGTGGACCCAAACCATGGCACATTATGCTGCTATGTGGATCAAACAGATCCACACTCATTGCAGATTTTCAGGTTTTGCTTCTAATTTGTCACCCATTTGTATGACACTTCTGCTGCTGTTGTCATTTGTCATTCAGCGGGTCGTTTCTTTACCACAGCTAACCTTCACGTTTCACATCTAATCTTTGATATGCTTGGCTCAGAATATCTCGTGCCAAAGTCAATGGCTGGAAAGGAAATTCAACAACACCCAGTTTATCTGCTGATAATATTTTTACAACTTACTTGGTGTGCATGTGTGTGTGTGTGCATGCATGTTTGTGCAGCAGGGAGTCTCCAGTGGACTGCAGTGTGGGTAAATGTAATAAGCTGGTGGGGGGTAATGATACATCTCAGATGAACTATGGAAACTACATGGATGAGAAGAACGCCCCTCCCCCCAACATGACCACCAATGAACGGAGAGTCATTGTACCTGCAGGTAAGAACAGATGTGTATAGTTAGGAAAAATTAATCAGGACATAAGAACAAAATTGATTACTATTGTTAGATGGCAGTCACTTGCCTGTTCTGGTATGATGTCACTAATGCTGAGGCACAATCTAATGAACCTAAGTAGATATTTATTTTTTTTACTATACCCTTTGTTTGAACACTTAGTTTAAGAAATTTGTCTTTCACTCAAAGTCCAAACAAAAGGCGTTTCAGTACATTTCAGAATGGCAAACAGTGTGCCAAAAAACGAGAAATCCAGATTATTTAATTAAAACTGAATGCAGACTTGGTAAATTATTCATTTTTTAGTGTTTAGCTGATGCCAAAGGCCACTCATCTATTAACCTAATAGGAGCTCACTTGGATGCCACTCCTTAACCACAAAGTGGCAAGTTTGGGGTTTGGTTTCCAAATTGGCTGTGCTGTGTATCAGGCATGGGTCAAGTAACATTTGCAAATACTGAGTTTTCTTTGGTATCACAAAGTTCAGTAAATTTAATGATGAGATTCAAAAACGAATACTATTCTATGATAGGTGACTGAACTAGGAATCTGCTCTGTTTTCATTTTACTTAATAAAGTAAAAGCAATATTTAGTATTCTGTCTAAACCACACAAACTGAAGTCTGTTCACCTCAGCATTATTATATGAAGCTAAATCACAGCAACAGTTGCCTGAAGGCACTTTATATTGTGAGGTAAAGAGCCTGCAATAATACAAAGAAAATAGAAACTGCCTTCAGTTTGTTTATTACTCCTCCTCCCTTTAACTTAGAGATATGTCTTTCCTGAAGTCTGCCCGTAACAGTCAGTAAAACCAGTCTCCTTCCCTTCTGTCGTCCTGCAGACCCATCACTGTGGTCCCAGGACCATGTGCGCCAGTGGCTAGAGTGGGCCATCAAGGAGTATGGCTTGTTAGAGATTGATACGGCAATGTTTCAAAACACGGACGGCAAAGAGCTCTGCAAGATGAGCAAAGATGACTTTCTACGGCTCACCACCATGTACAATGCAGAAGTGCTTCTCTCTCATCTCAATTATCTCAGGGAAAGTAAGTAAACTTTGGTAATTACTTGACGGGTCTCTGGAACAAATATAGGAGTGCAACAAAAAGTGTTTAACAGTTGAAAACAGAAGATAAAAAATAAATCGGAAAGTATTAAACACAGTGAAAAGTCAGCAATGCCATGCTGCACTTCGTTTTCATTACTTTCCTTGTTTGTGCCTAAACCTGCATCACCATCCACGTTTGCCAAAGGGTGAAAGTCATTTAGTTTTTTTTCTTCTTCTTTTTGATTCAAAGTGTGAATGAAAATGACCTCGTTTGCTCAGCATGAAAGAAAAAAAGGAATGTCACCTTTTTTCATTCGCACTATGCTTGCATTACTAAATAAACAATGAAATTACTAATTTCTCTACGATAGCTAACACGTCTAAAGCACAGCATAGAAACCCAAAGGGTTTCTTTTCCCCTCTCCAGATAACCATCATCAACCTCCCCCACTACACTTTTATACCGCATGGCCCACAGAAAGATGAAGCCCAGGTGCATTGCCTCAGGAATCACGCTAGGCTTGTATGTCCAGAGCAAAGAAAAGAAAGTTGATCTGCAATTTGCAATGGTGGCAGCTAAATTTGAGCCCCTTACCTTTGAAGAATATCTCGCCGTAATCCCTGCTTCATATGTTTCTGTGAGGAAGCGAAGCCAATTTTCTGATGCGGTATGCAAATGACATTTTAATATAAAGTGTAACATCTGGTGAGGCTCTGGTTTGAATACATGCAGCGTGGTGTCGAGTTCGAATGCTAAATATCAGCCATGTGCTATAAAAATTAGCAAACGAGTGGCGCGATTGATGCACGTGTAGGGAACGGTCTGTCCCCATCTTTAAAAAGTTTGGATACTGTAGAATAGTTAGAGCTGCTTGCGCCGTGGCTGCAGAATATCACGGCAGCACACTGGGTGGAGTGACTGATGGCTTGACTAAATTTAACATTACTCTCAAAAAATTGCGATGGGCCTCAATGTGATGTAATGGGAACTGTATTTTGTGGGTGTCAACAGTTTTCTCTATGCACTGCGTCTGGGCAGAGAGAGATGCTTGTCATGAGTATAACAGCCTCATTGTGCAGCGGTGCAGCGGGTGGATCTGTCTGACCGCCACTGGGCACACTTCGCAGAGCAGTTTTCATTATGGCCAATGGCTGTGGGACTTAGCCACGGCTTAGGCGTGCTGCATCACGATTTTGCCCCATTTTTCTTTCTTTCTTTCTTTCTTTTGTGTGCTTTGGAGACAGAAAAGATGTCTTGGGAATCCTCTCCACTTGCCAGCTGAAATTGCTTTGTATTAATTCCTAACAATCAGCGAAATGGACGCTCCCTTTCCTGAGCTGAGTAACCCGTTTTAGGGCACCTCGCGGACGATGCAAGCGGGGTGAAGTGCTGATACTGTACCTGCATTACACATACAAAATTTTCTGTCTATTACAAATGTGATACAAATATCCAAAGCAGATCAGGCACTGAACACACTTTAGCCTACCAGCTTTCTGTTGCAAAGCGCCTACCATGTCCTATTGCACAGTTTTTCATCTTATGTGGGACTTGCACAGATTTTACAGCTAGTGCTGCCTAAATCAAAAAGAGTATTTCCAGTTGTGAGACCATCTCCTGCCACGTGCCACGTATGAAAACATCAGATGGCATCCTGATTCTCTTGATACTGTCCGGAGCTCAAGTGTGAAAACAGTTTGTGAGCAAAGGAAAGGGGTCAAGGCTTTATGACGACCCTCACGGGGTGATAATTTAGAAATGAAAGGCTTTCTCTCGTCTCCCCCCACAGCACAAACAAACACAATCAGAGACTAGGAGTAACCCTGTCCAGAAAATAGACCTCTGTTTTCACTCACAAGAGCTGGAGCTGGGACTAGTTTCCAGGAGGCAGAGAAACAAAGAGAAAAGGGGAAAGGCTCAAGCAAGCCCTGGAAGTATTAGTGATTACAGGTCATGTGATCTGATTCACTGAATCTTTTCATTATCACCCCCCATCCTACACCCAAAAAAAAATAAAAAATAAAAAATAGATGGTCCAGAGGGATACTGCAATCATTTCGTACACATCTGTGTGCACCATATGTGTGATTGGTTCTGTTTATTGAACCTCTGATTAACATTCCTCAGAGTCATTAGACCCTGTATGTACACTTGGTGAAGGGCGGGAGACGCACTTCCACACCCTACAGCCATACCATAACAAAACATTCCTGCCACGTCACACACACAGAAATACCGCTCAGACATCCATACTGGCACAACTGCTGGCACAACCTGAACATCTGTCTGGCTTCCCAGCTGCTTACAGTAACAAGGGTAGTTGCCCGTGCATTATTTTGGCCTCGTTGTTGGTCACTTATCCAGATTTTCATAAGTGATGGCCGCCCACACCCCAATGTGCTTTCAATTTGGGGCGCAATTTGAGAATTTGTTCAAATTAGTCTGTCAGGGAGGGGACTGCTGACTGTTTGCTTTATCGCACCCATGTAGGTCGGTTTGATACCACATGTGCTGGAAACGGAGCAGAGCAGCAAACCTCAGACAAGGAGAGACTGTATCTTCTGACACATAGAGATGCGAGGCGGAGAGAGAAGGGAGGAAGAGGGGGGAGAATTCAAAAACGAGCAGAGGGACTGGGGAGACAGAACAATCCAAAGAAGCATGTGAAGGAACATAATAGTAGGAGTTAAGAAATATGTCACTGACAGATTGGGTTGTTGCTTCAGGACAAAAACAGGAGTGTGTGTAAGCAAGAAAGGCAGTTATAGAAAGGGAGTGCGAAATTTAAAAAAAGAAGAAAGAAAAAAATTTGGTGGCTGAACTATTCCTTTTTGTTTTTTTGCGAAGAGTGTGGAAATGGTCCGAGATGGTCATGATTGAGTGCCATTGGAGAATAGCAACAGTTCTGTTTCCCAGCTGTCGCCGTTGCTTGTGTGTCTGGATGGATTTACAGCGAGGGAGTCCAGAAGGAGAGAGAGAGAGAGCGAAAGAGAGGAGAGAGAGAGAGTGATAAGTCTGGGCTTCTGCACTGCTGCTGCTCGCTCGAGAGTGGGGGACATTCTCGAGCCCTCAATAGTTTATACAGACCATAAACATCTGGGCTCGCAGGCTGAGTAGGGAAAAAGGAGCTCTGGAGAACTCTCTCTCTCTCACACACACACTCTCTCTCTCTCTCTCTCTCTCTCTCTGTCTTTCACTCCTCTTTCTCCCCTCAAAACATTTTTATTGAGCTCCCCTTGCATTAGTTCTTTCTATTGGCAGATTATCACTGGTGCAGAGGGGCTCAGCAGGCTGGCTCTGCGCCTTTTGCCGTTTGCTGTCTGCTGTTAGCCACCATTACAGTGCAGTCTGCGGCTGCTCACTCAACTGCTGGGGTTCGGCCACTTATGAGCTTCGCAGGAATTTATGTCTATATCACATTAGCATAAGTGGAAGTGGATAATAAGCAGTTGCTATTCGTGTAAACACTGAGATGAGCCTAGCTGTAATTGAAGCGAGATGTAGATAATAATTGTAAGTTTCCAGTTAAGAATACTGATGTCAGCCAGTTCTGCATATCTCGTTTTATAGTCCTGTTTTTAACATTAATGCTAATTGTTTTAAGTGATTTATATTTTTCCCATCATATCTTGGACTGGTAACTGCATGATTGCAGTTAGGAACAGCATATAAACTGTGGTCAGGATATTGTTAAAGCTAAGAATAGTGATTAAACATTTCTGAACATTTCACCTCTCACTTGTCCAATCAGATAGGAGAGCACTGGGTCCAGATCTCTCTAACATTTCTAAATGGATAATTTGATGTTTGCGCCCATTTCACGCAACAAACTATCAGATATGTGAAGGTGTGTGGAGGGAGACAGGGTTGGATTGATATGTTATAGCTATTTTTGGCCCTTTTTTATGACTATAAATACCTTCAAGCGGAGTCTGTCTAAAAGTGTTGACCATTAACCAATAAACACTTTCACGTTAATACATAATGGAACATTTATAACCATTCTCTGGATCATTGGCAGGATGGGATGTAATCTTGGTGTCAACTTCACATAGTTTGACCTTTTTTCCACCAACAAGTCTAATCTAGTACTAGTCCCAATTATTTTCACTCAAAAAGGACTGATGCTGCTCGGCCCAAAGCTGAACACCTTGATTTCAGTGGCTACAACCCAAAGATTGCATCCACCATGATCTTCTAATGGAAAACATTTAACATTTTGCTATTTGGCTCTGAAAGGGCATCACTGCAGAACTGGCTCCACATGAGCACTGGTCCCAGAACTGGAACTATGTTGATGGAAAAGAGGCACTTGTTAGTCTATCAATTCATAACAGCCTCCACATAAAAAAAAACCTTTGTCTGTACAACAATACTTGTGCATTTGATACTACCTGTTTTACCAGGGGTTTAATAAAGAACCTGTATAACTCTTCAGTTGGCAGACTGGTTTGGTAGCTTGAGGCGGTCTCGAAGTGTGGGCAGGAACTTCAATCTGTGCCCAACACAAATGTAATTTAATGAGAAGAGTGTTTTCTTTTTCTTTCAGTTACTTGCGAACAGTGCCATCATGAAAGGAGGGTCATAAGTTAAAAAAACAATTCCAATACTTTGTAGCGGAAGACGCAGAAATGCCTCATATGAAATATGAAGCCAAGCAGCAGCGTTATCCAGTACAACTAAATGGGTTTGCCTAAACTTATGTGCCCCCCTTTATGTGGCAAGGTGCCTAAAACAGGGTGACTGGGGACCCTGAGTTTGTTGACAAAGCTTAGACCACATGTTGAGGCAATGGTATCGTATAGCTATACAGAATAAACAGTACAGGGGGCTTGCCAGAGGTCCTACACGGCGCTGTACAAGGCTTTAGAAATATTGATCAATGTTACGTGCACGTCAGGCGGCGCTTTCGTGAAACCAAACAGTCATACGAAGGAGAGAAAAGAAAACTGTTTGCGGGTGTTATGTAATCTTACAGAGTCTGAAGCAGATGTGATTGGAAAGGGAGAGCAAGAGAATGAGGGTCTCAAAGCTTGAACACTGGCCAGTCCTCCCACTGCGCTGTCAGATTACCGGGATGTGTTTGTTTTCGAAGAGAGGAAGAGGCCATCCAAATAAATAGGCAGCCCAGCCAAGGCTCCCTTCACCAAAACTGTCAGCTGTGGTGTTTCTCTAGCTCGCTCTCACTCGCTCACTCAACCCTCCACTCGCTCTCACTCTCTCCCATACAGCAGTCCCAAATTTCTCTGTGGGATGGTTTGAGGTTTTCTTAGCAATGCTGCCTGTTTGCCTGTCTGGGTCAGACCACATATGTGGCACACAGTAGGAAAGGGGTTAACAACCCCTTCCTCCTTCCTCCATCCCCTCTCTGTTCCTCGTTCTCTTACACCCTCTCCCTCATTCCAGAAGTCGGTGCTTCGGAGGCTCGTTTGCCCCTGTGAGCTTACGCTCTGCGTGTGGAATTATTTTTGTATGGGGGAGCTGCGTTTGATTGCCATGCAGGGACCCTTCCTCATACAATGGCTCCCCTGTTCTGAGTCCCCCATCCTTCTAAACTAGACCCAGAGCCTTGGGGGTGCCGTGGAGTATAGGTGGAACTGGGAGGGGTGGGGACATTTGGAGGGTTAGAATACATTTGTGGAGCACCCCACATTACCCCACAGCCACCACTCTCCCCCCTTAAAAAAACAGACCCCTAGTCTGCCACTATGAGGCCCCAACCCACCACCAGCAGCACAGCACGTTAGTCGAGGACCTTGCATCGAAACTTTCACAGACTTTCTGGATTTTTCTTTTTCCATTTGTACTTTAGCTCATTTCTCAGATTTCTCTGCACCACCCCACCAGAAAAGGTACGGTCCCTACTCAGCAACTTGCTGTTGCTGGCTCAGTGCTATATCTTGTCTACACTCTCCATGTAGTAACTGCTCTCGTGTTTTCTCTGTGCATTTTTGGGTCTGTTTTTCCACTCACTGATTTATGCCTGGGGGCAGCTAAAATTAAGAGAGCATTTTGGTGCCGCCCAGGGTGCCTGTGTAAGTGGAGGAATGCAGTGCAGAGTTCTGCTCCATAAGGTGAAATGAACAGGCAGCCATACAAGGACTCTTAACTCACTGTCTTGCTTTATTCAGGGGCAGTGGTTCCAGTTAAAATGTTGACATACTACAGGGCTTCCTCACCACTATTCAAAGGACAGACTGTGTGCTGGGTTTGCTTTATTCGAGAATAGAGTTCTTTGTCATTAATTAGCTTTCCTCTTAAAAAAAATAATAATTTAAGAGCAAAAGGTACAGAAGTGATCCAATGAAAATGGCTTCAGTGGCATGCCATAGGTATCGAGCTGGACCTTCTACTGCCACCTGCTGGGAGTATTAGAAATTTGAGCTTTTTGTCACTCATACAAAAAACCTCTCATAGCAAATGCAGCAAATTTCAGTTCAAATGAAATATATTCTGCATGTATTCCTCAAGATACTTTATTCTAAAGTAAACACTTTATAAAGCAATGAAGACTCTTTAATTGTTTAAAAAATCCAACAAAATTAATCTCACCATGCTCTCTTCTGTCTCATTGCAGGTAGCTCATCATTATCCTACAATACAACATCTCACACAGATCCATCACCACGGCTGGCTGCCAAAGAGGGTAGGGAAGTTTAGAAATTTTCTCTGCATTTCTCTCCACATATTTAGAGTTGTTTTAAATGCTGTATACAGACTGAACAAGGTGGGAATGGTGCAACCAAAGCTAAAGGTGATCATGTATGGCAAAAATATAAAATACCCAAACCTTCAGGCTTCGCATGAAGAAAACCACACACATGTGAGAACAAACGCTACTTAACAAAAAGGAAGCACAATGCAGCCACCGATTGTTTCTGATGAAGCTCTGGGCAAGTACACCTTTTGTTTTGAGTCAGGCTGCTATTGCTATTCGGGACTACTACCTGAACCCAAAGAATAAAGGCATGTTAACAATAAAACAAAAGCAGAGTGCTGATGAGTTCTTTCCATAGCAGTGGGAGCATGAACAGACTGTAAATGTAGTAATTATGGAAAGAATCTATGTGACTGAAGCTGTTTACTGGAAGGACGGGCAGCACAGACAGGTGCCCGAGCAACAATGTGCTTGGTAAACATGACAGAAAGGGGCTGATTGGCTGCTTTAGACTAGACTAGAGGGGAAATAGGGGTTACATGTGTGAGTCTCTGATGAGTGAAATAGTGGCAGAAATCATGATAAGAGGTTAAGGGGACACTACACATAAAATATGCTATTGTAAGACAGTGTCCAGCAGCACTGAGACCCTTTGACTAATATATGTAGATATATATAAATATATATATAGCTTTTAATGAAAATCAAATGATAGTAGCCATTTTCAGCTATTTTATGTAAAACGTAGGCTTTAACATAAACTGTTAGCTGGTTTTATTAAGAGATTTAATGGTTAAGGAACCAATGTCTGATTAAAAACAATAGTGAAAATGGCTTTTTAAAGAAAAATGTTACCATACAAGCAGCTTGGTGTTCTCCACATCTTAATCTGGCCAAAATTTAAAGGACACAATGAACTAATTGAATTAGCGATACATTTTTAATAAAGCAGAAGAGGAGCGGTCAGAGGGACCAGCTCTAGTGTGCTAAGCCGAGAACAATGCCCCAAGCAGCTCAGGATGACGGTCCTTTTCCTCCCGATACCTTTTTCACCCTACAAACACTGGTGTGCTGACACGGTTCAGACAGGCGATAGCTTCGTATCTGTTTAGAAAAAAAAGAAAAAACTACACATCCTTCACATAGGCTATATGGTGTCACCACCAGAGTCGAGAGCAAAGACTGCAATAACAATGATAGCCTTGCTAACAGGATGAGAGGCCCTATCAAGGCAGCAGCAGAGGAAATGCTAGGTCTGATAAGTGTCAGAGAATGCTCTCTGCCTCTCGCTCTATCTGCCCCATTGGTGGGAATTCCAGGCCACGTAGTGGTTCTCGCCCAGCTTCATACTAATAGGCCATTGGGCAGGCCAGATAAGATTCTGCTCGGTCACCCCCCGACCTTGGTCTTCCTGATTCTCAGCTCCAGGTATTTGGACTGGCAGGAATAGAGGGTCACTCCCATCAGCAGCATTTCCCTTTCTCAAGAGGTGATTTCTATTAAGTGCTCCTGTAACACTGCCTTCCTCTAACTGTGGCCTAAAACTCTGGCCTTAAATAGAACACTTGTAGCATTTAAAACATGCTAACTTTTCCAAATAAAGGAAATACGACAGTATTTTTGCTCGCACAAGTGTTACTTTCGTGCAGAGTTTCTGCTTCGGCAATAAAAGATGCGTTGCTTCAGGAGAAGCCTTTATCAGCGTTTGCTCAGATCAGCACTGCCAGATGTTCCACTTCATATTGCCTTTTGAGAGCAGTCAAATACCATACAGGCTCTTTGGGGTAGAGTAAGCACGAGCATACAGCAGGAGACAACCCTTAATCTGCCCCAGACTCTGCGGTGTAAAATGCAATGTTATGAATAAAAGAGAGCATATAAAACACGGAATGCAGCATCTATGAAAGGACTCGTGCGCGCCGATGTGTGTGTGTGGCTTTCTCAAAGTCTGCGTCTGCTATGTGCCTGCTGATCGGCTTGTAAGTATGGGTTTCCTGCATACCTTACTAGTGTGATATATATATATATATATATATATATATATATATATATATATATATATATATATATATATATATATATATATACAAATATTATACTATGCCTATGCCTTTGCATATCTTTTGGACGTGGACTGCATTATTCATGAGTGTAAGAGTTATAGGGCGTTGCTGGGAATTAGACATCATGTCGTTGTTACAAGTAAACACCTACACTTCTACTTGTAAACTACTTTTTTTCCCCCAGATTGATTTTTTTGTTTTTGTTTTTTTTTTCTCTTTTGTGGTTTCTGATCTATTAGCACAGCAATAAAATGTCAAAATGTCCTAAAAGCATTCATATCCTCCCCTGCCATGTTGAGGAAAGATGATTCACCTTTTGAAAAGCATTTCCTCTGGTGCCAAGTCAAAGGCAAAAACAGCTTGAAATGCTTCATTACGTACACAAACCATCTCAGATTTGTGTTTTTTCAAATGCTCACCTTGCTCTGTGCTAAATATAATGTAAGATAAACTGCGGACTTGGAAGTGAAAACGTTTAATGTTAAGAGTGTTGCGAAGATGTTCCCCCCTTTTTTTTTTCTTTGATGGTTTTCTGTTCCAGTGCACCCACTGTCTCCTCGCTGTGTCTAACTCCTGTACTTTGCCATCATTCTCCTCCTCTTATGGCTCCTTGCTCACACAGATGGCTTTTAAAGCACCTGTATTATGGGTATTAAAAAAGTTTACCCTGTCTGGGTTTCTCTCCTTGGCTCGGACCCTGGGTTAAAAACAGTCCACAGCTCCACTCTCTCTTTTTCTCCACTCATTCTCTATCCCGCTCCCGTTGCTCAGTTGCTCTTTCTCTCCTAGCCTACTTGCTGTCTTTCTTCTTCCCTCTGTGTCTCTCTCTCTTTCTCTCTCTCTCTGTCTAGCACTTGGGCCTTGTTTTGACTAACTGGTCCTGCAGTTGAAGTCTCCCAGGAGCGTGCACCACACCCGAGACCAGAGTGGAAACTGGCTCAAGTCGCAGTCAGAGCGAGGCCTGGAAAAATGAAGGCGGGAGAAGGGGGTGGGTGGTGAGGGGTGAGGCGGTTCTGTGTGTGCACAGTCGAGTCTACGTTTGTGTGGTTGCCCCCCCCAAACCGCCGTGCATTGTGATTCTTCCTCCTGCATGTTCACTTTCACTCAATCAATGAAGCTAAACCTTAATGCACAGTAGTGGTGAAAATTGTATTTGCTGAGATTTTTCTTTGGCCAGAGAAAATTGTTTTGGTGGCAGATGCTACCAACCAGCCAAGGTGTCTTAAGGCAGAAAACACACCCAAATAACACAGCTTCCCCTCTTCTTCTTCCACAGCTAACAGTAGCTGAGTTTGCAGCCATTGTTTTCTTTCCAGATTCCAAAGTTGTGTTTTGTCTGACTCTTTTTTTCATCATTTTTCTGTCCTGATTTTCTTCTTCACTTCTTTCTCTTCTGTACCTTTTTTGTGCTTTTATACCCTGACCGTAATTTGTCTACTTCTCAGTACGTCTTTCTGCGATTTCCTCACTTCCACTCTCATCTCTCTCGTTCATCTGTGCCTCTCCCCCACCATCTCCTAAACCCCTTCTGCACGTAGATGGAGGTAACCCCGTCGTGTTTTTTCGGGGTGGTGGTGGTGGTGGAGGGACTGGCGGTGAGTAGAGGGGAAAAAAGGGCCAGTAAAACAAAGAGAGGTTGTCTGCAGGCGAAGCAGGCAGGAAACGCAAGTCTCTCAGGACTCTCCCCCAGTCACTGCTCCTTGGCTATCCTGCCAGCCCACACCAGATTGAACCTGACAGCCCCGTTGAGCCACAGCAGCCCGCTTGTTATTTATCCCTCCTCTCCTTCTTTTTGTCTTTCTCTCCTCATATACTGTCTTTTCTTTTATTCATTTGATCGTGTTCCAAATTCTTTTCTCGTTGCAAGCTCATATATGTTTCGCTTCATGCATCTGCCGTTGTTAACTCTGCAGGGGACACAGAGACAGGGACAACCTCTCTTGTTTGCAGATTGTAACGAGTCCTTTGCTGAAGCGCTTAAGGTTAAAAGTTGATATGATAGAACTTAGCGAAGAGAACAAGAGGTTCAACATGAATATAAAATGTGTTTAAAAAGAAAAATAACTAGAACCAGCCAAACTTGGGAAACGTTGTTTTTTTCGTTCTAGTGAGATTAAGTTGTGCTCAGATGAAATAATCATTTGATGTGGAATGTGTCATCATTATTTATTATAAGGAAAACACCGATGCTAATATATTCTTGTCCACTGGAGGGCAGTGCCGCACAGTGTGTAGAAATGTCTGTCCGTGTAGTGAAGCGAATGATGCACAATTTGATGTCACTGGATGTTTTCTTTCTTGGTTTCGTTTGGTTTTTTCCCACTTGGACTATATGAGGTAATATGGGTCAAGATGCTATACCCAAAACACATTTTTAAAAAAGCCAGGCACACTTACAATAATTGATAATGTGTGATTTTTTTTCCCCATAACTGAAATCTACAGACTTAGAAAAACACAGGAAATTACACTAAAATGAATTTAATAGTTTTATGTTTTTAATGACTGATATCTTGCAAGGATCTGATGAAATGGAAATGGAAGTAAATTTCCCATTACTTGTCAGACAAATCTAAGTAAAAGTTAACAAAGTCACAGTTTAATGTCATCAGCTCTATACAAGCATGAAGAGAGATGAAATTGTGTTCAGTTGTTTTCACTTTAATCAGCATAGGAATCGTCTCAGATCTTTACAAAAACCAGCACACGATAACCTTTCAAACATATCTGGTCTTAAAAAGTATCAATTCAGCATCTGATTTATCAAACAAGACAACTAAAGACTCGTCCCTCACTGATGGGAAATAGAATTGCCTCTTGACCTTCTAGCAGCTTGCTACTTCAAATCCCTTGTCATCGCCATTGCACCATCTCTATCTGCTGCCCTCTGGGAGCAACGCTGCCGACAAAAAAAAGAAAAAGTTGGCCGATCACGATAACACCGTTGAGCGCTACTCAGCATAAAGCACGTCTGGCCTCATCATATTTTCCCCTCGTGTTCTGACAATTGTTTGAACTGTTTTACTCCATAATAATACAAACCATCAAGGGTGCTGGCCAGGTGCACTCTGAGTATACAAGGGTGTTCACTGCCAGAGGAACGACACAGCCTCTGTTTTATCTGTTTGTGTCAGAGTGATTGATTGTTACTGGAAGCTGTCCAGCTTCACACTCGGTTAGTTGGAACCACAGACACACACACACAGCAGGTAGAGCCCATGGAAACCGGGCCAGTTTGGCTGTTTGTCAAGGTTTCGTGAAAGCCGCATGTGTGGGAAGAGAGGATGATAGTGGATATCATGCACATGTATTGTCTTTGTGTGTGTCTCTGTTGTACGTTAATTTGCATCAGTCCCTTTCATTTGTGGTCGGGGTGTTGCAAGCTCTTTAACCAACTGTATTCTCTGTAAAAGATTGTGCCATCTACATTTTAACCACCACAGCAAGCCAAACAAAACCACATTTCCATGTCCAGATATCCTGTGAAGAACATTTTAACGATGTTTTGATGGATTTATTAATGCCCTAACTGTTGGCCAGCTGTAATTGTTAGGATTGGCTTGTGCACCGTGGCATTTTATGAATTGTACTTAGCATGTTTAAAAAAACAGTAACTGTTTTCCTATTGAAACTTTGTCTGTCCTTTTGTCTTTGTTGTTGTTAGACCCTTCATATGATGCTGTACGGCGGACAGGCTGGTCCAACAACATGCACAGTGGCAAAGGTGAGGGCACACAAATCACCAATAATGTCTTTAGTTTTTTCACTGAACAGTAATGGTAAGTATGAGTGGAGCAACTTACTGAGCAGGGGCATGATTCGTGACAAACCCAATCATTTGTTATGGGGTGGAGGTTAAATAGTTTTCAGATACCCTTTAATGCAACTCTGCAGCATGCGAGCAGCCCTTCCAGAATCCACAGAGAGTCTAGACATGTGGGACAGCCTCCTAAAGATTACACTCGGCCAAAAGAAGCCACTCATACCACCAGCTACTGCCTTATTTACTTTGGACCACTGCTGGCATTCCTTTAAGATGTGTATATTGGTTATCTGCAGAGCACCCCTACTGATGTTTTCTGTGTCTCTCTTGTCCCTCACTTATTCCATTTCTCTCTGCAGGCTCGCCAGTGGTTACTCAAAATGTGACCAAGTCCACTGAGCAACCCAGAGCTCAGCCAGGTACTGGCTTACGTGGTGTCTTTCTTGACCTACTTAGTATAAGCACACACTCAAATCCGAGTCATACCAGCTTGTCTGTTGTGCCGCTTGTTCTGACAGATCTTTCTTTTAGTCTTTCTGTTAACAGTCGAGACAGTGAAGCATAATCACTTTGTGTTTATCATAGCATTATCTATTCTAAGATCCTGGTATTTTGTGTTTGTTTACTCGACTGATTCTGCTAAAGCTTCTCTTTAAATCCTCCAGCCTTAAGCAAAGTGTTTACTGACACTTACCAACAAGTGTAGTTGCCTCTTCTACTTGCTTTATTATTTGACAGACTTCAGCGTGTAATACTAATTTGTTTTGTCAGTGTTACTGTTAGTTGTGTTTACTTCATTTCAAATGTAATGACATGAAAAGAGCTATAAAAAGTGAAATTGTATCGATTCATCTATATCCACCTATTTGAATGGTCGATTCATTTGTTATGGATATAGGATAGATACTTTAGAGTATCTACAGACTAAGTTCAGCGTGTCATGCACTATGACAATTATTTGAAGTTGAAAGGTGTATTTTATTGTATCAACTAATAATTGTGGAAAGTAAATATCATAACGATTTATTTGTCATTGAAATGTGTTTAGAATTTGCAAATTAATGATGAATCATTTCATAAATCATGAAACACAATTTATGGTATGGGTAATGGTATCAGCAGTACTGGCCCTGTACTTACTTGGTTTTACTTGATACCAAGTAAATTTTGGAGATAACCCAAAGAATCTGCAGTATCGCACAGCACTAATTGCCATAATACTAGTTGTGATGACTCACAAAGCTCTCCTTTTGCCCACAGACCCTTACCAGGTTCTGGGTCCCACCAGTAGTCGTTTAGCCAACCCAGGTAAGTCTCTCACCATAACCAGGTTTTCAATTCAGCAGCTGTAAAAACACACTTTCTCCAAAACCTTTGAACAGCATTGTTAGTATCCAACTGAGCTTCCAGATGGATGAGAAAGCAACCATGCCTGAACGTTTGCTCTTGTGTTTTCCAATAGGCTCAGGTCAGATCCAGCTGTGGCAGTTCCTCCTGGAGCTCTTGTCTGACAGTGCCAATGCGGGCTGCATCACTTGGGAGGGCACCAATGGCGAGTTCAAGATGACAGATCCAGATGAGGTGGCGCGACGCTGGGGTGAGCGCAAGAGCAAGCCCAACATGAACTACGATAAGCTGAGCCGTGCACTGCGCTACTACTATGACAAAAACATCATGACCAAAGTGCACGGCAAACGCTATGCCTACAAGTTCGACTTCCATGGCATCGCTCAGGCGCTGCAACCGCACCCGACCGAGTCTTCTATGTACAAATACCCCTCGGACCTAGCCTATGTGCCTTCCTACCACACCCACCAGCAGAAGGTCAACTTTGTATCCCCGCACCCTCCATCCATGCCAGTCACCTCCTCCAATTTCTTTGGACCCACTGCTCAGTACTGGAGCTCGCCCACTGCAGGCCTCTACCCCAACCCAAATGTTCCTCGCCATCCTAACACGCATGTGCCATCCCACCTGGGTAGTTATTATTAAAACCACCCTTTCTGATCATCCACCACCCCTTGAACCTCCCCTGGCCCACGCCATTTGCTGACATGCACTCTCAATGACGCCAAACCAATGAAGACTGAACTGACAGAGGTATTTTGTCCTCTGAAGAAATTTGATCCAAAATGAAGGATGATCAAATTAAAGGAAATTTTTTTGTATGATTATATAAACAACTGGATATTAAGGTCCAAAAAATGGAATACTACTTACCTTTAAATGACTACCAAGTTTGTTTGTTTTTTTTTATGATTTATGGACATTTATCTGAGTTTCATGTGCCTTTTCCTTCCTCCTGAAAGCTGCACCTACAGTAGCTGCAAGTGGGTGTTCAAGAAGCTTCCTAAACCAAAGCCTGAAGACAGAAGATAACCCGCAAGTCTTTCTGCCTCATCTTCCCTTTACAGTACCAGACATGGGCCTATTACTTATGGGTCTCAAAAAGCATCCTTCTCAGTATGTACCTTGTCCTGTAAAGCATCTGCCTTTTCATTCATCTAAAGCCTTGACAGGATTTCTTATTCCCACTACATCTAACCTTCTGTTTTGACTGTCTATGTTTTTTTGTTCTGTTAATCTGCATGTTTTCATGTGTGTGTGTGTGTGCATGTGGAGAGTCTTCTGGAATTCTCTGGACAAGAAGGAGCTCTCATTGAGGTGGACTTTTCTCAGCACTGAATAAAATTTGGCAACTGGAATATGCCATTCACTATGCCATTTAACTTATCCTCCAAACTGGAAGGCTAGAGAAGAGTTGAATGCAGTTAAGAGGGAAGCGCTGTATGTTTTTGCTGATTTGGGTCAATTCAGTTGCTTAAAATGTTTTCTTGTGAGTTGTTTGCGGCGTTTGAGCTAGGCTAAGTGTTGACTCGATTGTGCCAGGAAAGCTGAGTCAAGATATAATTGCAGTAATTTGTTACAATAATTCAACGTAGGTCAGATGTTTTCACTCGGGGCCACACATTAGGCTATTAAATGTTTGCAGAGTCTTCGCATTTTTCAACCGTGCCATTTCCAGATGTGTTGTCGCTCGACCGTGTCAGTATTAATGTGAATGTCTTCTGGTTTGTGAATTTTTTTAAAAAAGGGATACCCTTTGGCAAAAATCTAAATTTGTCAGAAGTATTCATTTTTATTTTTAAACGTTTGATGAAAAAAAAGTAATTCCTTCACACTTGAGATCATGGATATAGAACACGAACGTGCCTTTTTGCAGATGTGGTCATGTTGACGTGTTGATGTTATCAACTGCCATTTGGTGGCTATTTATTTTCTATCCAAAATTGTCTTAAATGTTCTTCTATTTTGAATATGTGCTGTCCTGAAAATCCTGCCATGCTTTAACTGCTGATTTTGTATTTTTTTTTTTTTTTACCATATTTTGTCTATTCATTAAAGATGAGACAGCACTTCATCTTAAAGTGCACGCAATGAATTATCACACCACAAATCTGACAATTTTGGACTTTGAAATGGACTCTGACAGTAAAAGCTGCCGTGGTGTCTCTTTACTCTTTCTAGGCCAGTCACGACCATATAGGTCAGCACAGTAGATGTGGCTATGCATCAAGTCATGTTAATAGACAGTTAAGTTGCATTTTTTTTTTTTCACCAGGGCTGGATCCTAATTTGAGAGTAACATGTGTGTCTGAATGTTAGTTTCTCACTGATCGTAAAGCCCAGCTAAATGCACATGAATCTCAAGTCAGGATTTCATTACCACAATGTAAGAAGACATATCCATCTTCATGTGTTCAAAGCTGTTAATATCGGAAGTATTCCTTTAGCGTAACTGAGAATGGACACTTGAATATAAATTACCTGGGAACTTTATCAAAGAACAAATCCGATAAAGTATGACGAGACGAAGCAAAGAAATCCTCAGATTCGCAAGCGCTGTGCGTTTGTCAGACCTATTTTTTATTATTTTATAAGCATCAGTCAACTAGGCATTAAAGCAACTTACTGTATAAATTATGCAGAGTTATTTTCATATGTGACACAGTATTAAAAAAGTCAAGAAAATTAATACACGAGTTGACCTCGGTCAAAAATGCAAAACTTTTAAGTCCATTTCTGCTAGGTGGTTTGTTAAGCTTTTTAAGCGTTTTTATATCTGTACATTTGGGCAATACATTTTACCTTTTTGTTTTTTTTGGTTTCTCTTTATTGTTATTATTTCTCAAGTTAGTTATAAAATCCTAAGTGCCATTAGGTGTAAACTATATTTTTGTGTATTCCCAAAACCATGAATGCCGCTTGAATGATAACCCGATGGCCGGGGATTCCTTTACTATATATGCAACGTGTGATCATGATGCCTTGTTTCCATGGCCAATCACTTTTCTTGCCAAATGACAGAGTTTCAGGTATTTTATGCAAAATAATACTAACAGTATTAATATCCACGATTAATTTCTTTTGACGATTTATAACATTCAGTGAGCAAATTGAAAGGAGAATATGATTTGTAGTATAAAGAAATTTTTCTAATGCACCCTGACTATTCATGTTTCACAAGCATTATCAATGAAAAGGGATCTCTGCTACTTCATATATGCAATGTATTTTGGATATCAAATATGTATATATATATATATATTTATATATATAAATATATATATATATAGTGTATGTTTTACAATTAACCAATGTATTATTGTTATTATTGTCATTCCTGCAATGTATGAAGTAATACCTTTTGAAAAAGGGCTTTTGTATAGGAAAATGTGACAAAATAAATATTTTTACCTCTCAATTAATGCCCTGTTGCCTTTCTGTGGTTTCACCAAAAAGTGAGTGCTAATAAAAACAAAGACTCAAAGAAACCGTATCTCTAAAAGCACAGTAGTGTAATCTTGACAGTAGCTTGCATAATTACACAATACATCTCCGTTTTGAGTTTGAATTTTTTTTAAATATATTTTGCAGAGATGCATCTGAGTTTCATGTGCCTTCTTCATCCTCTTGAAAGATGCACCTAGAATTGCAACTATTTACACACATTTCTTCCTATAGGTCAAAGTTAATGTGTTTATATTTGTTTGTCGTGGTGAAATCTAATCATTTATGCGTGCAGATGCAAAACTCCTTAGTTTTAATTAGGTCAGAGCAGTGTGAGACTTCTATGTGTCTTCATGGGTTTTCTGAAGGCAGCCTAAAATAATGTTTTTGGCAGTTAGCATCTGTGCATGCTGTCTGTGTCAAACAGCAGCTATGTGGGAGCATGTGGGAGCATACTGGCTAAAATGTATATAATGGAGGCGACCGTGGCTCAGGGTATTGGGAAGCTCATCTGTAACTGGAAGGTTGCTGGTTCGATCCCCCTTGTCCTGGTCGTTGTGTACTTGGGCAAGACACTTCACCCACAGCCTACTGGTGATGGCCAGAGGGACCGATGGCACGATATGGCAGCCTTGCTTCTGTCAGTCTGCCCCAGGGCAGCTGTGGCTACAACTATAGCTTACCTCCATCAGTGTGTGAATATGAGAGTGAATGAATAGTGGAATTGTAAAGTGCTTTGAGTGCATAGAAAAGCGCTATATAAATACAATCCATTATTATTATTATTATAACAGGGAAAGAGAATCACCATCGGTGTTGGTCAAGTTACTTGAAAAAAGTAATCCGTAACTAATTACTGATTACTTCCCCCCAAAAGTAATCCTGTTACTTTACTGATTACTTATTTTCAAAAGTAATTAATTACTTAGTTACTTTTTAAAAACACAATTTACAACCTGAATAGGTAATAAAGCGATAGATCTTTCAGCCCAATTCTACTTTTTCTGCATAATCCATCATATAAAATGTAATCAAATGAAAAAGTCTCTTTTTAAAACTTGTTTTATTTTTTTTAATCTTTTAACTTTATTCATCAAGCAAACATTAAATTATATGCAACATTCTCTGACTGGAAGAAATTTGTTTGACATTTAAACCTATTTTCTGCACATTCCAGCACATAAAATAAAAATATTTTTCAAATAAATACAAGTGAAACACAGCAGAAAATAAATAAAATCAAACACTCAGCGGTCCTGTTGCTCTATTTTCACCTGTATGGCAGGCAGATGTTTGCTCTGGTGCAGGTGTGCTGCAGCGGTCAGTGGAAGAATCTGCGAGTTTGTCTGTGAATTTCCCATTAGCGTACTCGGTGCTTGCTCGGAAGTAAAAAGAAGTTTTCTTCCCACGCAGTGAACAGCGGACGTTAATGTTTTTGTCACTTTTTACGGAATCAAACTCTAAGTAAGGTCAGTACTTCCACGCTTTAAACGCTGCACGCTCATACTCTCTCCTGCACTCGATATATTATCCATTGTTGATCTGCACACAGCTGTTGCCACAAACGTTGCACTCGCTTACGTCATTGTCATGAGACACTCTCGCAAAAAAAATCACAGTTTTAGTAACGCAGTAACGCAGTGTGCTTACGGGAAAGTAACAGTAATCTAAATACTGTTTTTGCAATAGTAATCCCTTACTTTACTCGTTATGTGTTACTGCCCATCACAGACATTTTTTTTTAATTGAAATATCATTCTGGAGCATGTACCATCTTTATTTTTTTCTAGTAATTTCACTTATTGATTTGCAACATCATGTTCAGACTTTTACATGAGAGCATATGCCTGGGAACAGAGAGCTGCTCTGGGGTCTACCTTAATAATGAACTCTATGTGGTGCTGTTTCTCCAAATAGTGAATTTTGGTTTCATGTTCTGACCCTGAAATCTAAATAATGGTTTTGTAAGCTCCCAGCTGTCATCTCGTGAATTCTTACGCTAGTTTGTCTTTTCCTTCCTGTTTGATGTCACAACTTTACACTGTGTACAGCTAAAACAGCCACAGTAGAGGTTGGCACCAGTCACAGTATGTGCTTTGACCTTTTGTGATCACAAGTCCTTGTAAGGAGCTTTGATTCCTTCAGATGGACAGTAGAAACAGTAATATGGCACAAACACTGTATTGGTTGAAAATCTTTTTTATTGATATCAACATTTTCTCCCTGAGAGAGAATACAAAAAGACTTTACAAACACAAATGCATACTGTACTCAGTGCTGCACGCTTGTTTTCTGTGAACTTTGTTCACTTCATTTAAAAAACTACAAACAAACAAACAAACAAACAAACAGAACAGACACGAAACTATATAAACTAGTGTTGAAAAGACTTGCGCCAGTACCCAACCATTTGCCTGTACCTCAGAATCTGAATAGTATTCCAGTGTTTCAAGTTCATGTGTCAATTCTTCTACACGTTATGGCAGTACTTAAAGAAAACTTAAACTTTGGTGTTTTCTCACCAAAGGCAACAACGTTGCTTCTTCAACTGCATTGTGAGGGTTAAATACAGTTTTACACATTGGTTTGTTTTTCTTCATGTCCATGCTCTATGAACCTGAGGTGAGGCAAGTGGTAAAACAGAAGAGCTTTTCTTCATTTAAAGCAGGAGCATACTTTGTTCCTGCATTGAAGCGTGTTGTATAACCAGGCCTCCCTTTTTGAAAACAGGCTTATGGTCAGCAGACAGTGGCAGGTGTGGTTTTATATCTAAATAGTTCACAATAATGCTATGGAATTGATGGTGGCTTAAACACACACACACACACACACACACACACACACACACACACACACACACACACACACACACACACACACACACACACACAAAAGAAGTGCAAGTAAGCAGATTTTTTACTTCATATCTAAATGCTACACAATGTGCTGCCATTTCTATTTGTGTTGCTTTCCACCTCTTACATTTTGGTGGCATCTTGGGACTCAGTGATTTCTATCACCTCAAAGCCAGGATTGTCTTGTCCTTCTCTGGAGTGGTGATGATGACCCTTGATATTGTGGAAACAATAGGCGCAGTGTGCAGTGGCTACTGGCACCACTTTGGAGAAGTTGGAGAAATCGACTCTGTATTTGTTATCCCTGCTCCTTGAGATGATGGGCAAGAAGCTGTAGCCCCACATAATTTCCCGAGGAATATAGGAGGTCCGCACTTGACAAGAAGCACTTGTGGACTCCGCTGTGCCGTCCAGGAAGACGACCAGCTCAAAGTCTTGATTGTGGAGTGTGTCAACTGCAACCTCGAAGAAGGGGCTGCTTTTGTCGATTATGTGATGGAGAGTGAGAGGACAAATAAAGAAGAGGTTGTCCTTCCCAGCATCCACCATAAAATCAATGTTCACCTGATCCATGATTATCGTCTCTCCATCTTGTGTGGTTGTCGTTCTCAGGAGCTTACCGTAGATCTGGCTGCCGATCATCAGACTCTTACGTAGGTTGGCCACTCTGATTGAAAGGCAAAGATAGTCATTTCTGGGGCTAATCACAGCCATTGGACTAAATGAGATGGTTTTAGCTCTCTTTTTAGGTAAAGAGATCTTGGCCATTATAAGACCACACATGAAGCAATTAATAATTGCTCCGAGGACTGACTGGATAGTGACAAGAGCAACAGCACCCGGGCAGTGAGGTGTGAGTGCTCGTACACCGTACCCAATAGTGGTCTGTGTTTCAAGGGAGTAGAGATATGCTGTGGTGAGTCCTGCAACACCCCAAACACACGGAGTGTGATCTGGTGAGGGGTTTTGCCAGGTCAGATCTCCATTATTACGCACAATCCAGTACCACAGCAGACCGAAAATGAACCAGGTGAGGGTGTGAGTTGCAGTGAAATTGAAGAAAACGAACCGCCACCGGGCCTCCACCAAGGTGGTCCAGAAATCTGCCAGGAAGGCAAAGTGTTTGCTGTACTTGACGTTTCCATATTCAATGTTGCAGCGGCCATCTTTGGTCACTAGCCTGGTCCTGTGATTTCTTCTTTCATCCAGATACTTCCTGATTCTTGTGCCTATGGATCCACACATTTTGTTTTTTGTTTTGTTTTGTTTCACGAGCCAGCAGCCTAAAATACAATAAAATAGGAAATGATGTAACGTGGATATGCACAACATGTAAATACGTAATAGCAAATCATTAAACAGTCTCTAGACCAAAGATGCTACGATAATGACAAAAAAATATTGAGAAAAAGAAATATGCTCTGCACTCGTTATAATGAAGAAGAATATAAAACTGACTAATAATCGCTTAGTTTCCTTAATATTGACAAAAAGATATTTTTACCACACAATTTGAGTTCTATATTCAATTTGAAACATAAAAAATAATGAAATAACATAATTGTAAATGAATAAAACAATCATTCTTGAACTTTAAGAGGCAGATTTTATATTTTATTTCAGGGCATTTTCTACTTTTTGATACCCTGTTGAAAGATTTTACTCCTTGCCCCATGATTAGCTGAGTCTCACTGTAAACTCCCTATGCACAGCCTCAAATGCTCCAAGCTTCCCTGTCCCACAGTAAATTTAATCATCACTGAATGCCTGTAATCCTAAATGCAGCGCTGCAGTGGAGTCCTGACATTAATGAGAAACAAAAGTTTCCACTGAAGCATAACATGTAAGTGTTCCAAATAAACCAAATAATTCGGGAACTTTGGTCCTACGCAAGTGTCTAAACACAAGGATCATCTTTGTTTGCTGAGTTTCAATGTAGCATAACTTAACGTGGCATTAAAATAATTTGAGCAAACCCAGCCAGAAGGGGAACAGCTCACAGGCATAACAATCTTTGACTTTATTCAAGCTTTTAGTTCTCTCATAAGTCTGGTGCTTGATGGATGGTAGCTGGCAGTGTTGGCTGTACAGAGGTTTCCAAATAAGTATGGCCTCTGTTCTTGCCAAGCCATGCAAACAGCCATTTGGATCATGCTGTGCTTGTTAGCAAGTGTGAAGTAGGACAAAAAAGTCAGTACAGCGAGTTTATTTTTTTGTTTGCAGTCCTCAAAGCTCAAATCGTGACATTTTGCCAAAAGAAATCTGATAATTACACGCTGTTGCTTGTTGGCAAGCTTTAATGCTTTTAGAAGCAAACGTAGTCATTTTACACCTAATCATTAGATCACCATGTTGTCATGCTGTAACAAGATATGTGCTGAAGTAATTTCAAATTATATAGGCTTTTTAATTGCAGATATGATAAGTACAAAAAAACAGGTAGAATCACAATTGAAAACGTGACATAGAAGAGAACTCTTGATATGCGTCCTCATAGCTTTAAATGTACATTAAAACTGCTTGAAGTTTAACATTTAAAGCATAGTATATTAGAAGTTTAGTATATTCAAAGTTTAAATGTAATTCATGTTTGTAAAGCAGTACATGTACATTTCTGTATTTTATTTTTTCTGTAGTAAAAATTTAGTTCATGGATTTTTTTTTTGATTGAGCAATTGTTGCTGTGACTGAAATGCTGTAGCAAAAACACTTTCTTAAAGCTACACATAAAAAAATCACGACTGGTATGTTATGTATGTTTTTTGTCTAATATGTACATTGCTGTGTTAGAAACAAACCAAAAACAGGTCACGAGTGAAGTAACCTTGTTAAACTTCCTTGAAGTAAAAATGTACATGTGAAAATTCATACTTTAAAATAAAAGGCCTGAAGCCAAACTCACCGAAGTGAAAAGTTCACGTTGAAAAGTCAGTTTCGTCTCTGTCTTTCTTGCTTCCAGCTGATTGGGACAGTTTAGGCGTGTCCCTCTCTTGTGCTTGCTGATCTGTACCTGAGTGGCTTTATATCGTCCTGTCTCAATGTGCTGGAACACCCAGGTGATGTTTACGCCCACAGACACATCAAGTGTCCCCACCCCCATCCCCACTTCTGACTCAAAACATACACATGACCAAGCATCCTAAGACACACACCCATGCACATGCTTCCCAAGTTAGAAGAAATACGGTTTATTTCATACATGCTTGGCACCTAGAGCCACCCTGACCTCTGTGCATCACACTTTGTGCCTATTGTGGTGTCAGAGTTCCTCTGAATTCACAGTTTGTTGGTTCTTTTTTGCGGCTTTCGTGCAGTTGCCCTCACATTTCGATATTGTGTGGTGTTGACACCACACGTTTCGTGTTCTGGATGCTGATGACGAAACAGACTGTGTTGCATTATTTACTGTAAACTCTATACACACATAATATTATTGACAGTTTGGGAGGAAAACTTTTCTTTTCTTTTTTTTTTTTGGACAGTGAGACCATTTTCTGTGTCTGAAGTTTTTTAACAGGTATGTTGTCCATTTAACAAGTAGCGTGTATATTTCACAATTAACTCATGCACTTTACCAAAAATGACCGCTACAAAAATATGAAATGCACACTGCATGCGTAGTGCTAGCACTGTCAATAAAACATCTGCACTCACACTGTTCACAATTCTGAGTTATCATTCTCTAAGCAAAAAACACTTTCCCCTCTTTACTGTTGTGGTAAACCGTTCCATTGTGGTGAAATACAGCAATAAGTGCAACACGTGCATTGCACTGCACCATTAGGTGTGGTGCAAATGCTGCAAGGTCAGCGGTCAGTCAGGAATCAAATGATTTCATCATTCTAAATGCAAAGGGATGATTTGCCCTCATTCTGCAAGTACTGCAGGGTCTTTTTTCTACTTTTACAACTAATTATGGGGTACATGCTACATCACTGTACCAGCATGCATTAAAATGCTTAAAGATATTATGCTTTACATTTGAGCCAAAAGTTCATACACAAATTTAGTCTCTGCTGCAGTCTCAAGTGACAAACTCAAACTTTGCCATGTCGGCTGATTTTGTTATTTTCTTCTTCTTTCTTTTGAATGGCACAAAATTATCACAGTGCTCTAGTTACTGGTCAGCTTTGTGGCTATTTGTCGCACAGTAAAAGAAAACAATGCCAGTTCCTGTCCAGCTTAACTAAAACATTTAGCTGACCAGTGCTTGTTTCTGGATCACTTTTGGAACAAAAGGTTTGAAGTCATTCAGTTTGTGTCTTTGATTTGATCTGTTTGTTGCAGAGTCAGCACATAGAGCCAGACAACCATTCACTTTCACACCGACAGTGTGGAGTTAGGATTGGCTATAAATTTATGATAATGAACCCCACGCATGTCTTTAGACTGTAGGTAGGAATCTGGAGTATCTGGAGACAAGCTTTGCAGACTGGATTTGAATCCAGGATGTTTGTACTGAGAGGCAACAGTGGTACCACAGAAACACCATGCTGCTCAGTACGGCAAAACATTTATACTGTATTTAAACATATAAAGAAAAGAGTTTTGCGCAGTAGTGTGGATGGAGATCTGACTTTATTTCTTTATTATTTAGATGATAAAGATGAAGTTACAAAGCTTCCTATAAAAAAGTTAAAGTCCATCTAACTATTTCAGCTGGTTTCCCCCTAAAGTTATGTTATGTGTCAGTCCAAGGCCATCATTGTCAAAAAGTGTTGACCTCCTGCTCCTCTAATGGGTGCTGTGCTAAAAAAAAAAAAAAAAAAAAGCCTATAGGGAAAAAACTGTCACTTTTTGTTCTTACATCTCTGGTGGTACAAGGATTTAGAGAATTTCAAATCTCTGGTGCCTTTTGGTGGCATGATATGAAATATATAAGTGAAACATTTATTATGCAGGTTTAGAGACACCTTCTCCTCTAGCAATGCTGTACCACCACTGCACAGCAGAAAGTGGCCTTCATAACACAGGAGTCTTTCTTTTTATTGGTCTCATATCACCCTTTGGAATACAAAAAGAAATCAAGGCCAATGAACAGTTGTACAGTTTTATTTTTCAGTGGGGTGATATTTTAGCATTTTGGTGTCATTTCACATTATACAGTATTTTATTTGTTTTTATTCCTCGCAAGCCTTTGTGCAATTGCAGAGTGGTGAGGTGAGAAAAAAAACAACTTTGAATGAGAGAAGTGATTTAAGCTTATAAAAAAAGGGGTTTTGTATTTTATTTCCTCTTCACTGAGTTAATTGTTTTCATCTACTAATGCAAGCTGAAGTCCTTTGAATTGTGGGAGGGAAACAGTAAGGCAAGAACATATGAGAAAAGGAAGTCGAGGGAAAAACTGCGTATGCTATCCGATCCCTGTGAACAGATCAAATAATGCCATACCTAAGACACGAGCTTCGATTTCGTACACATTTCTTAGCAATAGGATTAGTGAGGCCTACTGAGAACAAGAACCGAATATTGTTTTTGAAGAGACAATGTTCAGTTCATCCTTACTAGTTGTCCACTTGCCTGAATGATTTCCTTGCTCTATACTACAAATTCTAAATGTTCAAAACAGCAAAAGTTTACACCACTGCAGTACTCGGTGTCCTGTTCTTCAGGTCTTGAGCTAGGACTCTTCCGGTAATAACCATACTTGCTCTGAATTCAACTGAAAACTCTAAATATAAACTATAAACACTCCTAAAAAAAACCCCATTTGGTTTTATTTTCATCATAATGAAAAATGCTGTTTGTGGTGTTTCAGTCTGTCAATGTGACATATCAAGAAATCAAGAGAGATCCCAAGAAATGTATAAGATTTCTCTTTAGCGTGAGAATACACTAACAAACAAGTGTTGCATAAGATAATGGAAGATTGTGGAAGGAAGCAAGCCAACAAAAACTCTTTAAATAGTTTTGTTATGTCAGTCCATGCATGTAGCGCAGACAGAAACAGATACTAAAATGCAATCTATTTAGCCTCTTCAATCGGAGACTAAATGTGAAAAGCTTTTATGACAACAAATATTTCCCCAAAACTTAGATTCTAATATTCCAGTTCAGAGGCCATAGTAGTCTGGTTTTAAGGATCTTTCTGTTTGCAAATGCTAAACTTCTTACAGAAGAGCAATATAGGAATTATTGCCTGCTATACCCATTATCACCACATAGTGTCACTGTGTCAGGGCAGTGCAGTGGTGTCTATAAAAGGATCATTCACTTTCTCTTCACCCAGTTAAAAGTGTAAAACAACAAAACAGGATTTATGATTTGAACAGTCATGGATGCAAAAGACTACATTTAAAGATGTTCTAACGGTGTTGATACATTGTGATACAATTACAGCAGTTTGCTTCTATAGTGAAATATTACAGCACAACTCCAATTTTAAAATGTAAAATGTAAAATATAAATAACAGACTGCAGGGATTTACAAATCCCATAAACCCATATATCTTGTTTTTTCAGCAGAACATAGAAGCACATGACATGTTAAAACTGTGACTTTTATGGAAAATACTAGCTTAATTTGAGTTTAATGGCAACAGCACATCTAAAAAAAAATGGAACGGGGGAGACAAAAAGGCTGTAAAAAGAAACAAGTGGGGCAACATTTGACAAATAATTAGGTTAACTGGGTATAAAAAATCTTAGAGAGCCAGAGTTTGTCAAAAGGAAAGATGGGCAAAGATGTACAAAGCCACAAAAAAAAATTAGAGTCATGTTCTTTAATTTAAAACTGCAAATACAGTGAAAATCTCATAGTACACAGAATCTGGAGAAAACTGTGGGCAAGCAACAAGGCTGAAAATCAACAGTGGATGCCCGTGATCTTCGGGTCCTCGGACGACACAGCATTAAATTCAGGCATGGAAATCACTGCATGGGCTCAGGAACAGTTCCAGAAATCAGTGTCTGTGAACATAGTTCAGGGTACCATCCACAAAATTCAGGGTACAGTTCTGTCATGTAAAGAAGAAGCCATATGTGAACATATGAATGCCATCACCCTCTCTGGGCCAAAACTAATTTAAAATGGAATTAGTGGAAAACTGCTCTGTGGTTGAACAGGTTGAAATTTGAAATTCTTTTCTGGAAAACATGGACATTGTGTCCTCCAGAATAAAGAGGAGTGGGACCAGCACTCACTTCAAAAGCCTGCATCTCTGGTGGTAGAAAGGAGAATTAGCTTGCATGGAATTGGCAGCTTGAACATCAGGAAAGGCTGCAACAGTGCAGAAAGGCACATATATGTTATAGCATAGCATATGCCCATCAAGATGGCCTTGAAATGAGAGCAACACTACAATTCAATACAACATGACCCATTTTTTTCCTTAAAATGGTTAATTTTCTTAGTTCAAGCATTTGATATGTTGTCTATGTTCCGTTAAGGATAAAATATGTAAGGTTTTCAGATCATTACACTTTGTTTTTATTTTCATTTTCCACTGCACCCCAACTCTTTTTGGAATTGTGGTTGTAATTCTAAAAAGTCACTGACTGCTATTATGTTGCCAATAAAAATAATAGGATCAATGCGCCTTTAGGAAGCAGTCCAAGCTTTGTTCACACATAAAACAAGAGCAGTGGGCTGACTTAAGCTTCACATTTATATTATTTACAATTTAATACTAAATGATTTAATACCAAAAGTTTGCTTGCCTTTAAAAATTGTATATAACTAAAAACAATTCACTGACAGTTACTGCACCTAAATATTTCTTTATAAAATGATGTGAGCTAGAGAACTAGACAATGTTGAGTAAGTAGGACAAATTGTTTGATAATTTACACATTACTGATACCAAGCATATCTTTCTTCTCCATGCAGTGACTGGTTTGTCATAATATGAAATTCCAACCTACAGCTTTGCCCCTAGGTTTTGTAGTGCAAAATTAAAAAAACAAACAAACAAAAAACACTTGTTTCAAGTATAGATATATAACATAGATGGAAGTATAAGGTCATGTTAGTCTTTGAATTCAGGTGTTCCCAGTCCCATTGCCCTGCCGTTCACTTTGTCTTTTCAGACATTTGTGACATTGTGTGGATTGTTCTAAAGAGCTCACTGAATTCAAGCCGGGTACTATAATAGAATACCAGCATCAACTGTAAGCAGTATTATTGCAGAATGGAACTGTTTACGAACCGCAGAAACTCAGTCATGTGGGGTTGCAGAGTGGTTAGACACATCGCTGAAAGTTGCTGAAACAGCTGAAACCTCCTCTGGCATTAACATTAGCATGAAACCTGTACTATGGGAGCTTCATATCATGGGTTTCCATGGCCGAGCAGCTCCTGGAGGTGTAATTTCCATTTGGCCATACAGTGTATGAGACTATAGCAGTAAAAATCATAGCAGCTTCAAACTTCAGAAATCCTGCTAAGATAAGATAACCTTTATTAGTCCCACACGTGGGAAACTATTCAGTGCTCTGTATTATGCCCTCCTACTATATTTTTTTCCCGGCTGGCCTCTGATTTTTCATTCCCACTGTGTTCTGGGTTGATGGTAACAATGCACTTCATCGTTGTGCCATAAGCTCTGACAAGAGGATCAATCAGAGCTAATGAAGCCTAGGAGGAGGTGAGAGAAGTGTAAGAGGGACGGCGCCGAAGGGGGACTTGGTGGGAATGTGAGGATGGAGGCGGGTGTGGCGGTGCCAAGGATGCAGTGAGGGGGATTAAGAAAAATGGCACTTCCACCAGTTCTTTTCCATTTCCTCACTTCCTGTGGAATAACACACACCGTTATCTGTGGACCACAATCTGCTGACCTATGATACTATCATTACATTGCAGAGAAATGGGCATTGCCAACATTTCTACATCGTACATTTCCCTTTTGCAATCTCTACTATTTGTAAAGATTTAAACCGCAGCTTACCCAGTGCTTGCTATCCTCATATATTTTTCATTTTGTAGGAAGGAAATCAAGAATAACTGCATTGAAAAGAGGAGATACCACGCGTTTTTTTCATATGGAAATTTCTGCACTGATGGATATTAAATCAGACTGGAAGCATACATGACACTTAACAACATTTGTATTATGCTTCTTTATCCTGCAGTTCACCTTAGCAGGATAACCATTTCATGCTTCTAATGGATTATTTATTACAGGAACAACAAAGAGCCTATTATACTGCACACCCCTTAAGCATCATACAAATGGGTGTACAATATACACAGGTTTCCTTCAAGCACTTGTAATAGCAAAATGTGCTAGGAAGCTTTATTAATGTATGATGTGTGGTTAATGTGATATGTGTAGAGTCAACTGCAGGGATTTCTCCACAGCATGACGTGGAGAAGTAATAAGGTGGAAGGGGGTTCAAGCTTTGATCAGTCGTGTAACCTCAGGAGGGGAAATAATTAAACATGCCCCAGATCTGAACAACTCAAAGCCACGCGGGGCTCATCCACAGCCGGGATCGGCACAGCTGTTGCTGAAGGACCTGAATTATTACAATTAAAATCACCAACATTTCATTATTACCGTCGAGCTTAGCGCCGCTAACCCTGAGTACGGTCCAGAACTCATAACCCTCGGCCAAATCCCAAGTTCCTCATTATTACAGCTTCGCTCATTGATGTCCCATAATCCGCTGTCATCGCTTCCCCAGTCGGTGAATCCTGGGAAACAGAAACAAGAGTCTATCCTGGTGACAGGAAGTGGTGGGTGGGGGGTGATGTGCAGAAAAAAAAGGGGGGGGGGCTGCAGAGTCATAAATATCCTCCCAAACTCAGTGTAGGATGTACGAGAAGAGCCTTTCTGGTAATAGCTGCTTCTGTTGCTCCTCCCCTACTTATCATCATCTCCTTATCTTTCTTTCTCTCTGCTCTCATTTTCATCTTTCGCCGTCTGTTAAGTGGAGAGCGCACATTCAGTTTTCTGTATGTCATGCTAATAACATCTCAGTGTCAAGCATCCACCTCTCTGCCCGCAGCCTGATGGGTATCATATTTTGTGTACATATTACCCTGGTAACAAAATTTGAAATATGATCAATGAATATCTACATGGATGTATTTGAATAAACTCCACACTGATCATTGCCCCATGAGCTCAGTGACCATCAGCATGGCTGATGTGACTGCATGAGACTATAGTTTCAGTTTGTTTATACAGGCATCCTTTATTCTACGTTAGGTGCTAGTGTGTGACTTGAAAACTGAACTTCTAGGTCCAAAGGGTCCTTTTCACTCTTTTTAGCACCTCCTTCACCTCTGTCTCGTATGTTTTGGTTCTTTTTTCCCTTTTCAGCTCTTATTTGTCTTGCTCCAGCTATTTTTTGTATGAGATCTCTTTTCACTGTTTCTACTTTTTTATGACTCTCTCAACCCCTCAGGGTGTTTTTTCAACTGCAGTTCTAGAGCAATTGATTATACCACACTACTGTACATGACTGCTCTTTCCCTGTCTGCAGCCAAACACACACACACACATACACCACCCTCATCTGACTTTGCCTCCCTCTCACTGTACTTGACTTTTCTGAGTCTATTTCTCTCTGCCTATGCAGCAGATAAAAAAGGAACCATGTGGTAGATGTATACACATACACACACACTGAAACTGATGCTCAGTGCAAACAGGCATAAACACATACACTCCAATAAAGGACAAATCCCGAGAGACGGAGAGTACAATCTCAGTCGAAGTGAGAAGACAGGAACAGGAAAAATAGACAGGAAAAAAAAACACATGCATATTAACATCCTTCCCATCTCCTCTCGCATCCACTCTACCTCTAGCTCTCTCTCTCTCACTCCCTCTTTCCCTCACACACAAGCACAGACAGACCCCCCTCTCACACAGGAGTAGATAGAGAGTGGTGAAGAGCAGAAGGAGCTGGGTGGCAGGAGGGAGGCAGGAGGGCTGTTGTTTATTGAACAAAGCCAGGAAAGGAGCGTGCAGTCCTGGGAAGAAGAGCCGCTGTGAAATGCCTCGAAGGGAGCCCGCCAGCTACTCCTGCAGAGACCTGAAGGTAAGCGTCGTTCACCGCCGATGGAGGAGGGAAAAAAAAGCAGAGGAAGAGACAGGGAGAGGAAGGCAAAAGAGGAGAGGGGAGGTTTTTAAAGCCATTGATGCATGATACGACCGTGGCACCTCGTCCAAGCTGTCTTCTCTCAGTTTGACTGCGAATGGCATAGCATGACAGCATTATTTGTTTGAGAATTGACAAATAAAAAAAGTGTGCATTACTACAAGGAGAAATCCAAAACTGTGAGAATCCAATATCCACTATTTAGAAACAGCGAATGCAATGGCCGATTGAAAGAGAACATGTAAGCTAATTCAAGAGGAAGAGACCGGGAAAAGAAAAATGTTTATGGTACTTCAGCAATAACCTTTATCACCACATCTTGCACTCCCCCCCCTTTACCCCCACCCCAATCCTATGTCACTGCAGTGATATATAGATCATCACTATGCATCCCCTCATTGCAGGGGGCAGGGTAATCAAAAAGGCATTGAATATCTCTGACGCAAGCAGAGAAAAGCCTGTCAACGCTTCTACTGTTTGTGCCTATTTGGGCTCCGTGCTGTAGTTCTCTCAGTACAATGCAGGAGTTTTACAAGCGCAGCAGCGAACCTAAAGTGAACGTGCATCTGTGTGTTACTGTAAGTGTGACTGTGCGCGCGTGTGTGTAGAGGAGGGGGTCTCGCACGTCCAACATGCAGCGCAGCATGTTTGGGCTTTGCATGTTTCTTTTTTTACATTCTATAAAAGTTGGAGATGAAGCAAAGGACATTGGGTCGTGATAGCTGCTGGTATGAATATTGCAGACTGCATCAAAAGTGTTAAGAGAAAATAATTCCTCTTTTCTGGCCTGGAGATTATACAGCTGCTCGCTTTAATGTCTCATGCACCCCACTTTTTTTCCCCAACCTCCCTTACTGTATGGCGGACTCTCTGGGAGACACATCTCAAGAGTTGCTGCTGTAAAACTTTGATGACATTGCAGCGGGCTTAATGGTCACATTAATTGATCTCTAAAGCTCCTGTCTGTCCTGGTATCGTCTCATCAAGGCACATCGGGAAGACGGTGTCAAGGCAATGTGCAGACTCGATCATGATTTTTTAATGTGGAGGAATACTAAAGCCGATGCTCTGATCATTAACCACATTTTTACACATCACTCAAACTCAAACCCAGAAAAAGGGAAAGCCCGGGGTGATATCCTAATGCCGAAATTTGCAACAAAAACCTGCTTATTTGCCACACTCGATGTTACTTTTAATCACTGCAATTCACCGTGACCCTTCTCGCATCTGCTTGAACAGTGATTTGCTATTTCAAGGCTGCAGATGGAAAGTGTGAACTGCTGTGATGTAATGCTTTTTGATAGATAGGCCTTTGACCTCATAGGGCTATCATTGCAACTGTAATTCATGGCTGTGCACCTCATTTCCCCCTCCTACTAAGCCCGTGTTCAGATCTCCCTAACAAGTGGACAAAACAGGGCAAAGGGCAGGAATAATGCTCAGCAGGATCTAAAGAGACTCTCAAAAGACAAGACAGTGTGAATAATTAATTGGATGTGTTTATTTTGTTAAGACTGTGTGTCTCAAGGGGATGGGGAGAAAACCACATCCGCGATTCTCTAATACCACAGTGGCACATTTGTGTCAAGAGATTAGCCAGCCGTGAAGATTTTGTCTGTCTTTCTTTTGCTTTTTGCATCTTTTCTTTTCTTTTTTTTTTAGTATCACACACCCTGGAAAATGTGCATCCATCTCCGAGTGCAGCTCAGAATTACAGTATCTTATTTTTTTATAGATCTACATAAAGATGCCTTGTTTATGCAGCCCTACTGAACTAGTTGCCATCTATAAATTCTCCTTCAGTTTTAGCTTGTGCTCTTGATAAACTACTGTCTATAATTCAAAGCCCCGCCACTCTGTGAGCTGTACATGCAAGCAATCTGATGCTTGTGTTACTTGCAAGAGACAGATGTGCTGAATACAATTTCTTAAATAATCTAGTCTTTCCCTCAGGAAGATCAATCACTCTGTTTATGTGCTCATAAATCTGCAACCAATGGAAATCGGTGCTTGTCCACTGTATGTTAAAGTGGCACCTACAATGCTTATGTAGCAGATTTATAACATGGCACACTCTCTGCTTCTGCCACAACTTCACAGAGCGTGCGTTTTCTCTATAGTCTCATCACACATAAAGTTGATAGAGTGCATGAGACTGCTGCTGCTGCTGCTCCAGCCTACACACAACACAAATAAACCTTCACCCTGTGTTTGGTAATGAGATGACTGCTTCAGGGATCACTGCTTTGTGTCATGGTTGTCTTTTTGTCCAGCACACCTATACTAACATAAAAAACATTAAAGCGTGTCTACACTTCTACATATACCTAGGGTTACCCATCATGAATGGGAAAAAAACAGCTTTAGGGATCTTGTAGCTTGATGCAGTGTTGTTCTGTACGTGGGTAATTGCCAAGAAATCTTTTAAAAATTGTTGGATGTTTCAGGACACTTTGCTCTGAACATCCCTCAGTGAGCTTTCTAGTAACATATGCTGTCCAGGTGGTGTGAGAGGATTAAAAACTAATGCTGCAAAGCTACCTCTTTAACAACAGGACTGTAAAATGTACTCTGTCACTGGCTACATTTTAAAAAATGTGAAAAATTGTCACATTTGCAGGTTAAGTGGACATGTTCATGATGGGCCGCGCTCCTTTCTGTTAGCAGCAGGTTATTGCTTGCACTATCCTTTATTTACTATGTTAAGGGAGAATGCTTGCACTATGCACATGGCTGCCTTTGTCAGGCATTGCAGTCTGTAGGAGATGTGCATTGATGTCTCATATCCAGTGGATAACATTTCAAGCCAGGCCAGTTAGCTAAATCACACAAGGGCAATTGCATTGTGGGACATTTACATGGTGCATGTACTTGTAAATATCTGTCTTCAGACATGCTGGCAGAATTGGATGTTGTTTAGTTTGAAATGCACCAGTCTGCTATTTTGTTTGGCCAGTATAACAAATGCCCATCAATATCATTTGCAGACACAATGACAGCTTGACTAAATTCGATCCATATTGTGTAACCATGTTTTTTTCCTTTCTCTTTTCGTAAGAACAATGCGCATTAATCAGCATTGTGATAAATACAGCTTTTTATACAGAAGAGCACATACTGCTGATGCACATACTTAATTTTGAGCACTCGAAAAAAAATTACAATAATAACGTCAAAAAGGATGAAAATGTAAATACACCTCGGATCTGTTCTATCGGATCAGAGTGATTTTTATCAGGTTTTATGCACGGGATGTGAGCATCCATCACCAAGAGGAAGATGATGGATCTGCAAAGTCTCCGTACATTTACCATTCATTAGCAGAGATGCAAGAGCAACGTGCTGCACGGTTAAGGCCTATGGAGTGACACCATGTTCTTTTTTAATTTGACATCTTTTGAAAGAATGTTTTCAAGATTGCTCTGCTTTTTTGCTTCGACACCAACTTGCTTCACATTTATGCAGATTGGACTCACTCACAGCATGTCATCTGCTGTCAGAAACAGAGGTTTGAGCTTTCCGCTGAAGGACACGTCAGCAAAAAACTGAGCAGAGACCTTGTTACTCTGCTGCTATACCCAACATACCGGAATAAGGTTTGGGTTTGTTTTGTTTTTTGTTTTTTAACATGCAACTGACAGACCCTAATCTCATTTCATTCTGACTTAGTATGTGCTGACTATGGAGAAGGAGCATCCTCAAAGGGACAAGCACGGGGACACAGTGAAGCATGTTATGAATTCTGATCCAGATCATGACCTTTGGCTCTTCCACCATTCTCCATGTGCTGCCCGGCTCTGCAGCCCCACCCCTACCATGCTTGTGGCCTCACTTCACCTCATCTTCCCCTCCTGTTCTGTCCTCTACAGTTAGATGAGGCAGAGGATTAATAAGCGAGTACACTAAGACTGATTTTGGATGCAGAGAATTTGTATCAGTGGGTCCAATTTATAGACTGCACAGAAGAAGTTAGGGGGTGTTAGGGAGCATATCCACCTCTCTGCCTCACACATCTCACTTCTGTTTCCATCACGTCTCTCACACTTCAGGCCAGCATGGTTGAAGAGGGTGCGATTTGGCTCCAGTAGGTGTTGGGTTTTAATCCCATCGACTGCCACTTCAGCAGCAATGTGAAATGGCCATCACTTTTTCTTTTGTAAAGGTGCTCATCTTAGTGGAAGACTGACATTTTTGGCTTTGGTGAATTTTTTGTAAAAACTGTACAGTAGTGAAAAGACTCAATCAAGGAAGGTGTGATGCAAAGGATGTGTGTGTGAGAGAGTGGGATGAATCATTAGGAAAATTATTTCTCCAGTGTGAATGGAATGTCTTGGTGCAGCAGTGTCACTCCGGAGAAGGTCATTCGAAGGAAGGGCACAACTGGATACACTCAGCTCACTATCGGGCATAATGGGAAAATGGTACATGGTAAGTTGGTAAGTTCGTGTGTGTGCGTGTGTGTGTTTGCAGAGCCTGGAGACAAACTAGCTGGGGACATTTTTAGTCATTTGACCTGCCCGACCTCAAAGTGTCATAAGTGAGCAGAGATAGGGATGAAGCCATGTTATTTTATGGGCCAGTCTTAGCCTTGGATAATCATGACAGGTCCAGTAACCATGACTGAAGGGAGGAGTGGAGAAGCGTGGACAGTCAAGCAAATACAAAGCTCTTGTGCTCCTGTAGAAAGACTCTACCAGTGCAGATATCTTTACCATGCAGGGACTGGTAAACCTAAATCTAGCTGACGTCTTAATGTCTTAAGATAATCCTAAAAACATCTTCACAAAATTAGCAACATCTGCCTTTCTTCTCTTTTTATTCTATTTTTTCTTATTCTTCATCCTCAGCCTGTGTTTTTATTTATTTTTCTCACTATCAGCACCATTTGTCTTTCTTTTTTTGATGAAACAACAGAAAACACTCATCCATGAGCTCAAAATCTATGGATGAGATCCTCCAATAGTCCTGTTTTTACCGTTGAACTAAGGGATACTGCTGTGTTTGCTGCATATCTTGCTGCCATTTGTAACCCTGTCATGCTCAGCAGAAAGGTCAATGAGGAATGGTGAAATGAAGCACCACTGTCAGGTAAAAGTCTAGTGTGAAGTCACTAAAAATGCATGCTGTTTTATTTGTATTAAAAATACTGCAGATTTTATCTTTTATTTTGGATCCTGAAAGTTATTCCTGACTGGGGCGAGCGTCAGCATTTCCAAAATAAGCACAATTGCAAAGCTTTCAGACAGGAAATAAGGAAAGCACAATCGATAATCTCCACATAATGTGAAATAAAGAAGAAATTGGGGGATTACTGAACCAAACAGTTGATCAAGTAAGAATTATAATTCAGGATTGGATCTGATTCAAGGGCTTTATTTGCATGTTGGTGATTAGTATTGATGTGAACCTCTCTTAGCTCAGTTACAAGCTCGCTCTTACTTCACAAAGCTGACAATACAAGTTTCTGAAGTTCAGGAAAATATAGGAAATTAAATCACAAAGCAAATTCTATTCAGTACCAGTCAGCCCCTGAGGGGAAATTATAGTGCTTGCTACAGGTTAGACGGAGAACAAAGCACATTTTGCTGCGCTCTGTATGGATAATTGTTTATAGCATGCGGTGTCAGCAAATAAGGGAAATATATGTAGTGTAGATATCCCTTAGGAGGCAAGTTGCCTGGTTTACTAGTACCTCTTGGCTTTAAACACAATAGATGAGTGCTCTTGTTATCAGGACACAAACACAATTCAACCAAAGCATCCTGTCACTCTTCGGGTAACAAGATAAATGCTTGTTACCCTCTTAAAGCGCTGAGATAAAACACCCCAGCTGGTATCCATTTCGAACACTTCTCATTCGGGCTTGTTGAATCTGCAACTGCGAGCAGACACTGCAATTACAGCCTTTCTGAAAGCGCACACGGGTCTGGAGTTCACAAATCTCTGGGGAATCATATTTAATTCATGGGAGAACCTAAAAAAAAACGAGTCAGAAAGTGAGACCTTGCAACCCCTGCAATGTATTCAGCAAGTTATGCTGAAAGCTTTGTGCGCACCTCTGCTGTCTGTCTGTCTGTCTGTCTGTGTTTTCTCTGCTCAGATGCCTGTCACGTCACTCTGCCCTTTGCTTTGGACGAACATTGTCAACACTACATTCCTGTGTGGATCTGGTTTGTGACGTGGTCCTCTCACTTCCCCTGTGCTCGCTTTTGTATTCCCTCCCCTCGTTTGTCAGTGATCAAATAAAGTAACATCAAAGACAGATGGCAAAGAAATGTCAGGTGTTGTTAAGGTCAAGAACGAGCCACAAAGGTAATTTACTGTTCCTTTGCTTGGTTACTTTCAAGGCCCCGTGTATCCCTTGTTCTTTGAGCAAATTAAAAGTATCTGATTTTCAAATAACACCCAGGGGCTCTATAAATTAATTGCCTCTTTTGGGGCTCCAAAGGTGTAGTAAGATTGCTTCCAAAACTAGGGCTTCATCTGAAACCCCACATACACACCACTTCCCTCTAAAATTATAGTAGTGGCAGTAATTAAATCCCACATCATTCAGGAGACGTTCAAAGTGTTCCCTTTCTACTTTCCCTGTCACTTTGGACCTCACACAACAGATGTTTAAAAATACCTGTTTTGTAATACAACTCAACAGCAGAGGAAAAGCTCTTTAAAACCGCATCACACTGCACCGGAGGCTGTCACAGCACATCACCTACTGGCTTCAGTTGTGCTAAAAACAACCACAAAGAAAATATGTATGCTCATTTTATATTGGAATGAATGTAAAGGGAAGGAAACAGCTGAAGGTGCTTATTTCTCTGCCACTAACTGATTAAGAGAATAATCATTAAATTTAATGGGCAGGATGATGAATAGAGTGAAAGCAGTGTTCGGGGTTTTTTGTTGTTGTTGTTTCGTTTTTTATCGAGAGAGCGGTGTGTGCGAGTGGGTACACACAGTCACAAGAACTGGCAACGATGGCGATGAGGAGCCTGCTCTTTGGGAAAATGACATCATTAAAATAAAAATGTGCAGCTGAGCCTCATCATCCAGGCAAATTGGTCAGCATTGGGCACTGGGTCACCTCCAGCGTGATGAGGTCAGCTAATCCCTTACTTAGGTCTTGTTTGGTGGTTATAGTCAAATATTTAATATTTACTTCATGAGTCTGAACTGGAAATAAAATTAAGCGAGCACATCAGGGTTGTTCAGGTGCTGACTTTTGCCCTCACGTCCTCCATTTGTGTGCATTATTTTGTGCATGAAATGATGCACAAATGATTTGCTTTGTCAAACCTAGTTTACAAGAAACTGAATTCATGGAAATGCTCAGCCTCACAGCTGATATCCTCAGTGTGGTTAGGTTTATGTAACAAATGCTCACATCCTGTCTTGTGATTCAGTCTTGACCTCAAATGTTCCCTGCGCTGTGTATACCAAAACATAACCGTGAAAAAATATTCATGCTTGACTTGCTACATGCAGATAGTGCATTGCCAGTACAGTTATTGGTAAAACATGCAAACTACACTGTCAGCAAACATTTTGGCACGTTCAGTGCTCTAGTTTGGCAGTGTGCTGTGTTCATTAACTAGCAGCGTGCGGCCATGATGCTAGCTCTTCTTGGCGGTGATCACCTACAGCAGTTTTTTGAGCTAAATACTAATAAATACATATGGCTGTGTTCTCACTGATTAAAGCTCAACTCAATGTCATTCAAGAAACCAGTTTGAGGTGACTGGAGTTTTGTGGCACCAGAAGATGGGTGCACTGTGGTCATAAAGGGATAACAGGATCAGCAACAATACTCAGATGGGCTGCATTACTTAACTGGTACAACTAGACGCATTTTCTAATTTTGATGACATAATTGGGACCTGTGTGGTCTTCTGCTGTTGTAGCCAATCTGCTTCATGTTGTGCATTCAGAGACGCTCTTCTCCATAACTTAATTGTAATGAGTGTTTGGTTTGTTTGTTTTTTTGCTTTGTTTTTCAGTTGTTGTTGTCTCCCTGTCAGCATTTGGTCATTCTCCACTGACCTCTACTATCAGCAAGACATTTTATGCCAGTGAACTGCCACTAACTGGATATTTTATGTGTTTTACTGACCAATATAAAAACAAAAAGGTCAGGAAAAATGGGAAAAATCCTAGCAGGTCAGCAGCTGTCTCACGTTCAGATTCACATAAATCACCTTTCTTCCTCATTTCTGACACAGTTAGAACTTTAGCTGAATGTCTGGGCCATGTCTGCATTCCTAAATACGTTGAGCTGCTGTCTTGTGATTTGTTGGTTAGATATTTGGGTTAACAAGCAGTTAAACAGGAGTAAAAAATAAAGACATTTTGTGCCTTTATATTTTGAATATCTTTTGTTTTCTTCAAAAATAAGCTTACTTTTGCTTCTACGCAGCAAAGTCAAGCTGCCATAACAGTAATTTCCCCCCACAAGTACATCCCTGGAAATGCCTACATGAAAGAAATCTTTATATAGACTTTTGAAAAAATATATTGCAACAATTACAACTGCAATGGCTTGACCTTTTTTAACCTTATAGCTTTCTGTGATCTCTTAATATACCATCTGGCAAACCCTGACATAATGACAAATTCATGCGATTTCAAAGCCATTCATCCATTTTCTGCTTATCTGAGTTCTGGTCTTGGAGAAGCAGTCTGAGCAGAGACACACCTTCTTTCTATGCAGCCACAGGCCAGATGAGACATGAGCTCCTAAGTGTATCCTCTTCAGGCCAAGTGTTTTGGGTGCTCAAAACACCTCGCCTTAAGAAGTGTCCAGGAAGCGTGCTGTTGCCCAAATTGTCTTCTTTCAATGTGCCATCTCTATTCTGAGTACTTCCTGAATTACTGAGATCCAAGAGTGAACCTAGAAACCATTTGAAGTTTGTTTTATTGAGTCTATTTTGTAAAACAGTGCACTTTCATGGGTGATGTTATTCTTTCATTTTCTACCTATATGTTGTAGGCGTGGTTTAATTCAGTTTTAATTAGATTTTATTTATATAGTGCCAAACCACAACAACAGTTGTCTCAAGGTACTTTATGTTGCAAGGTAAAGACCCTGCCAGAGATTAATAATAACTAATGATTAAATTCAGAATGGTGTAAAAACACAGTTAGTGGGGGGAAGAAAAAAAAGAGTGAAGAAGAAACAACAAATCAACACTCACTCAACTCACCTCTCATTCTCACCAGTCCACCTCTTAATTTCAAGCTGGACCCTCATCCCTCCTTTGAACCAGGCCTGAGATACTTTATTGGTGCAACAACTCCTTCCCAGTCTGGAACCTACCATTTTTTTTTAGCTTAAAACCACTGCCTCAGATCTGGAGGTGCTAAGGAAAACTGCCGCAGTGTAAGCTGGAGGTCAACAATCCACAAAAAGCAGAGTCGAGATCCTGTGAACATAAACCAGACAGCCTTAAACCACTGGCTGCGCCTACAAATCCTGTCTGCAAAAGTTATGACCAACATATTTTCCAAAGCACCCAAATCTTGCTACAGTTGCACACGGACCAAATCAGCTTCAGTAATGGATGCAACTAAATGCAATGTGTTCACGCAATACCTGTATCTGTTATGCAATACCTAGGGGTTGAAATGTAAAAAGCCTGAGATTGTACCTACAATGCAGTATGTACTCTTTCAGTAACATAGCTATGACCTTTTATTGTTTGTCGCATTGGTTTATTTAAAAAAAAAACAAATGACCATTCTGGAAATATGTTTAGTATAACAAATCCCATGAAGCACTTTTTCATTTTCGACAGGTTAGCTCCAGCTGAGGATGGCAGGAGATTCCCGAGTCCTAATGGACCACAACATGGAGATAGGCGTCACCCCTGCACAGGTATTCGCACAGTACACACACTGTATTTTGCCCAATCTGTATTACTTTATATTTAAACAACTGGGAGAGATTAACTGTGAAATACTAGAGAAACTATATGAGAGAGTGGAGGTGAGACCTCGTTTTTGGGAAAGCAGGGGTAGAAAAATAGATGAGAGATATATAGAGAGACGATAAGAATGAATAATATGGAAAGCTCTGACATTGAAAACAAAGCATTGTGGAAAGCATTATGGAAATGCTTAAGAACTTAAGAATTTATCTACCCTATAAAGTAGATATGCTGTAGAATTATTGAATAGATAAAATAAGTACTATGAACATGAATTAAGGCTACCAAAGTGTAATTTTTTTAGTAGTTTAAATAAGTGTTTAATTCAGTTTACCTGGCAGTGAAGATAATGACCAAAAAAACAGCCATCCCAAATAACTAGTGGAGTTGTTATCCATCCTGAATTCCCAAGCTGATTGAAACTTATGCAGCTTACTCAACCTTGTCTGGCGAGGCTCAGTGAGAGAAAACTCCCAGTACTTACTAGTGCCAAACAGAGACAGCTAATGAATTTGTTTTAAGGGCCATCACCCCCAGGGACAGTATTGACTACAAAGGCTGGAGTTTGGGCAGCACTAGCTGTGATGTCTTCATCTATCACTCAATTAACCCAGCTCAAAGAGTGGAAATGAAAAGGCCTGTTTTGGCTGTCTTTCATTGAAAACCTCTGTAGTAGCGTTTAACAACTCGAGAAAACACGGCCATACGTCAAGTCATCTTGTCAGTAGAGAAGAAACGCTTAAAGCATTACCTTAAAAAGCGGTGTGCCGACTGCATTCTGCATGACTGTTTGATGCATTTTCCCTGACTATGGTCTGTAATAAGGAACCGCATTGACATTTAGTGAACGCACGGTCATCAAGCCACTAATTGCAATGCAGATCAATAAGAATAGTCTTTCAATTCTTCTTTTTCAAAATGGTCCTTAAAAACTGATTACATTAAATCTATATCTAGAAAATCAATAGTATATAGATGTGACCTAGCACAGCTGCAGTTAAAAAGCAGCTGACACAGATTTGAAAATTAAAATAAAAATCCGGCAGGTTTTATTTTTCAGGCATTACAATCAAAGGCACCAAAAAGGACACTGTTTGTGGCTCACACTGTGCTGTTCTCCAACTAAACTACGATAATGATCATCCCTATGATGGATGCAACTTCCCTGTTGATGAACGTGTGGCTGTGGGGAGAAATGGTTTGCAGGTGTAAGATTAGCAGAAAGAGACACAATCGTTGTCTCGTCTTGACACAATCATTTCATTTACCAACTGAGATCTGACAGCGTCAATGTCTCAATAAAGAGTCCCTGTGCTTTTCTGAAAGGTCCCTTAAAACATTGTCTTTGGTGTATGTTGGTCTTTTATGTATTTATTTGTGTAAGAGGGAGGCCAAAAAAACATTTTTTTTTCCAAATCATGTTTGAATTTATAGCTACATTGTGAAGCATTGCCTTTTCTAACCATAAATAAACTCAACAAAATATGATATTATAATATGATATTATAATAATGCCTACAAGTGTAAGGTGATTCTTTAGTTATACATCAGTTTTTTTAGGGTCTTTTAAAGGGTCTTTTAAAGGATGGTGGTAGATCTGTTCTTATCCGAGGTTGCAAATGTTCCATAGAGTGCAAAAGAACACAAGGGACAGGGAGGAAGGCAGGGCACAGTTGTGGAGCCAGATTGCCTCGCTGGAGCTGGGCCAACATAGACAAAGGCTTGAGTGTCCTTGTGTTCTTGTTGTGTCCTTACTCTCTGTTTCTTTTTTGCCCTCTGTGTATACATAGACATCTACAAAGTGACTTTGTAACAGCTCTTAATTTGATTTGCCTCGCTTATCTTCTCTCCCTCACCTCTAGTGTGGCTTAGCAAAACCTGATAGAAAATCCCATACTGCAGTGATAGTTAACACATACATCTTCCAGCACACTATGCCTAACAAATTCTTCAGAGCAAATCAATGCGGGTAAAATATCTCTCTAATTCTGTCTTTTCATGCCTAATTTCTTTGACCGTTTTTCTTTTCCTTACTTTAGCACTCTGTCTTTTTTCTTTCACATAGGTGAAGAAGCTTCCCAAACATTTGAGGGAGCCTCAGATCTCTACAGAGCGAACCCACCTGATAGCCGACCCAGTGAAGAAGCCACGTCAGCGCTACGTGCAAAAGGATGGTAAATGCAACGTTCATCATGGAAACGTGCAAGAGACCTACCGTTACCTCAGTGACTTGTTCACTACGCTGGTGGACCTACGCTGGCGTCTTAGTTTCTTTATTTTCACACTGGTCTATGTAGTCAACTGGCTCTTCTTTGGGTTTCTTTGGTGGCTGATCGCACTCATCCGTGGGGATCTAGTGCATGGTGACGAGGAGGGCTGGACCCCCTGTGTGGAGAACCTTAATAGTTTTGTCTCAGCCTTCCTCTTCTCCATTGAAACGGAGACCACCATTGGGTATGGTTATCGTGTAATTACCGAAAAATGCCCTGAAGGTATTATACTACTTTTGGTGCAGGCCATCTTGGGTTCCATTGTCAATGCCATGATGGTGGGCTGCATGTTTGTTAAGATTTCACAGCCAAAGAACCGTGCTGAGACCCTCATGTTCTCACACAACGCTGTCATATCGGTGCGAGATAACAAGATGTGCCTGATGTTTCGGGTGGGCGACCTGAGGAACTCTCACATTGTGGAGGCATCGATTCGAGCAAAGCTGATCCGCTCACAGCAGACCAAAGAGGGGGAGTTCATCCCGCTCAACCAGACTGACATCAACATTGGCTTTGACACAGGGGATGACCGGCTGTTCTTGGTCTCACCACTCATCATCTCTCATGAAATAAATGAGAAGAGCCCCTTCTGGGAAATGTCCCTGGCGCAAATGGAAAAGGAGGAGTTCGAGATTGTGGTTATTCTTGAGGGAATGGTGGAGGCCACAGGTATGAAGGGGGTAAGATTATCAGGAAGGGGTAAAGGAAGTATGGGAGGGCATACAAATGAGGATAAGTCAATAAAAAAAGAGATGAGGAAATGTTGCAAGCAGTGAGCTAGGATGGATTAATGGATGGAGAGGCGAAAGAGGAAAGGTGAGCCTGCCAGTAAGCGCTGCTTACTGGAAATGATGGAAAGACAGAGATACTAATTAAAACCTAATAATAATGCATTAAAAAATAGAAGACATTTTTTTATATCTTTCCTATTCTATATGGGTCAGTTTAGAGTCAATAAATTGTTTGAAATGTATATTTTCTTAATTCCACAACAGTTGTTGACTGTTCTTTTATTTAATCTTTAACTGCAAAACTAAATATTTCTTCCTTCAACCGAGGCAGACAAATAAACTCTAAAACCTCTTTACAAATGTTTATCTGTACCGGCATCTCTACTGTTGCTACTTCAAAGTTTTGCCTTTGATACTGTTTATTTTCAATTCAATGAAGCGTACCTACCTGCAATGTTGGCGTGTGTTTTTGGTAAAAACCAAGCAGTCCTGAAAAGTGCTGCAGGCTGGTTACATTAATGGCGCAGAGATGACCAGGTGTATCTGTAAAGTTCCAGAAAGTATTTCCCAGCTTAAAACTGCAGTCAAGACCACAAGTTCAACACAAGTCATTTGTCAATCTAACTTGTTCCTGTGGCTAAATCAAGTATTGTTTATATGCCTAACCTGCATTTTTTAATGGCCTTTGTTGAAGGACTTATTACAATATACTCATTTTAAATTAATTGAATTATACATGCTACTAATTTACTTTACTGGATTGCATCATACTTCACATGAGTAAAGGAGACACACAGTGATTAGCGGTCTGATGATGCCACAGTTGGCTTTTTGAAAATTCTAACAAACCATCAAATGACCTAATATGACCAGACACAGCTTTGCATTCGTGTGAACATTTCTGCTCTATTTCATCTTATTTATTTATTTATTTCCTTTTTCCTGCAAAGCACCAGCAGTCATCCCACTTCCTGCTCACACTGCTTGATACTTGACTCAGGCATTAAATCACCTTTCGCTTCACCGGCAGAGACCATGGCATCATGCAGGGGTTATGTCGTCACTGTCCTTGACCGCTAGGCAACAAACTAATCTGACCATCCACCAGCCCTCCCCCACTTCCTTTTTTGTATGTGAGACTTTCATTCTGTGCGTGAGAAAGAACACAGTGACACACAGAAAGCTACCTCAGGCCCAGGCTTTACGTGTCGTTAATAAAAAGTCATTAATAAACAAAATATCCTGCGTACGACCTCACGTGGATGTCGTCACGTATATTTTGGAAGCGATACATACGTGGGTGGTGAAACTGGCTTCATGCTCTCGCAGCCATTACTTGTTAGCTGTGTAGCCTGTGGTGTGCAGCATAATGGTGAGTAAGGCTCTGGAAATCACTTACAAGAGGTGCTTCCACATTATTTGTTTGTTGTTGTTTTTTGTTTTTTAAAAAAAAGCAAAACACAAACATGACATATTAAACCAAATTTTGCTTTTCAAGTGTAATTGCAATAACAAAGCGGCTCTCTGAAATAAAAGCAGCTTATGATACACTTCACAGTTAGTCAACTTAAAATCGTGGGAAAATGTCACGATACAATAACCGAGTCTAATGAGTATAAGATGAGTAAAATTATGCAATCATGTTCACACTTTTTATTCCAAATTTAAATTGGAGTTTAAAATAAAGTTTAAACTGAATGAGATTCTTACACAAGACTTTGGATCACTTTAGCTGATGCAACAAAAGCTATCAATTTCATATTTAATTGAAAGCAAGGAATGGTTTTACTTTAATAAAAACAAACAAAAAAATAGGCCACCCCTGCTTCCCTCACTCCCTTTTCTATAAAGTCTTAATGGGAATTACTTATTAATACTTATTATTATTATTAGTAGTAGTAGTAGTAGTAGTAGTAGTAGTAGTACTTATTAGTACTTATTAATACTTTTTTAATAATACTATTTAATAAAAATAATAAAACCTTTTTTAAAAAGTTTTATGACACCTATTTGAAAATTCCAAAGTGGTAATGTTGTGATTTGATTGAAAAACTTTCCTACATATCCATAGATGTAGATACTAACGAGCCTGTTAAATGCTATATAAGTGATAAGTGCTTATGGAGAAGTCCAGCACAACAGGATAGTCTTTCTCCCACATAAAATGAGGTCATCGCACCAGCTATTTTGCTGCAAAGAGCAGAGATCCAAACTTCCCTGGTCAACAGCACAAACACCTCTGCCCTGTTGTAAAGGGGGGACAATGAGGTACAATCAAGTTTTTATGAAAGTACGCCATATGTAGGCAAATAACATTGCCGTGCAGTCAGCTATGAGAAGAGCACACAGAGACTGTGTGCAAAGTGCAAATAAATGATTCAGTCTTCTTTCATTAATTGGCATGCAGACTCAAACATGCAATCCATATTGTATTAACTCAATTAACAAATATCCATCTATCTTTCTCAAAATAGCCATACCCGACATGAGAATACTGGTGCCTTGGTTTGAGCTTTTATGCTGCAACACAGCATGAGAGAGAAGTCATTCAATGATTGCAAACAGCAATTTGCTGACCCTCCTTTGCAGTGGAGGTTTTAGTTATCTTAATAACAATAATAATGATGTAAAATTCGTCTTTCTTTTTTTCTTTTTTTTCCTTTTTCTTTTACAAAATGTTGTGGTGTAACAAACAGGACGCTGTTGGTGTCTTGACTGATTTTGGGAAAATATCCCTTTACAAAGTTGCACTTTTGAGGAAAGTCTCTTCTCAATTACATCACAGTCCAGTGCAATTCAATAATCCATTTTGGAGGGTGGCTTCTTTAATGAGAATCAAAACACTGGAATGAATCCTGTGGCCAAGAATTATGGAAATGTGGGGCAACATTTATTAAAAACATGGGAGCAAATTGTATTACATGTGCATGCACTACGTTTTATGCACTCAATTTAGTAAAGTGTGCCTTGCTTGTAATTTCCTCATTGGCTGCACTCTGGCTGTGACTTTGAGTCAGACTCTAGATTTAAGATGTACGGTCACGGTAAAAAGAAAGTACACCCTCTTTAAATTCTAAAGTTTTACATATTGGGATATGATAAGAAATAATAACAGTGCCTTAGATGAACTGCAAAGCAGGAAATATATATTACACAGTTTATTCAAACAAAACAATGGCCAAAATTCTGAAACACTTTAATATAAAAGGTACACCCTTGATGTTTCCATATAAACTCAGAGAATAAGTAGCAGCTAGATGCTCCTAATTAAATGCACTTGATAAAGTGATCATCAGCAAGTGTGTACCTAAAAGGTAGAGCTTTAGGTATTTGTCAGGTCTGAAACACTCAGTTTAAAACAATGTTTGGAGGAAACACATTCAATTGAGTTAGATTTTCCTTATATAGCACCAAATTAAAACAACAGTGGCCTCAAGGCGATTCAGATTGTAAGGTAATGGCCCTGCGACAATACAGCAATGATCCTAAATCTAGTCAATTTGGCATAAAGTTGATCATCTCCTGTGAGAAAGATCATTCACAAGTGGAAAGCATTCAAGACAGCTGCCAATCTTCCCAAGAGTAGATATCCCAATAAATTAATTCCAAGGTCAGATTGTGCAAGGCTCAAAGAAACTGAAAAAAGAAGAGCAAGTTGTTTGGATATAATGCATAGCACCATGTTGGTAAAAACCAAACACAACATATCCACACGTACACCTTATACCAACTGTAATGCATGGTGGTGTAGGGCTAATGATATGGGCTTTTTTTGCATTCATAGTCCCTGAGCACCTTGCAGTCATTGAGTAGACCATGAACTGTACTGCATACCGAAGTATTTTAGAGGTAAATGTGAGTCAGTCTGTCCTACAGTGAAAGCTTGCCCCAAACTGAGTGATGCAACAGGACAATGAACCCAAGTAGAAAGAATCAAACAGAATGGCTGAAAAAGAAAAGACCTAAACCTGACTGAAATCCTGTGGCAGGAATTTAAGAAAGCTGAGCATAAATGCAGGCCCACAAACCTTGATGAACTGATACACCTTTATAAAGAAGAGTGGGTCAAAACTCCTCCACAGCTATGTAAGAGATAAAGTCATACAGCATCTTCACTCACAAAACACTCACTGCGGTACTTTAAAACAATAAAGCCACTAGAGGTTTGTTGTCAGCAACATACAGCAGATGCAGTTTTGATGTTTTATATTAGGAAACTAAAACTGTACGTGACCATGCTTCATTCTATTTAGTACTTGCTGTGATGGAGGCCCAGTCATATACACTATGTTGCTAACAACAAACTTTGCTGTCATTATGAGAAGTGTTTCTAAACTGAACTGAACATAGTGTGTTTGTCCCCTGTGTCCTTCACAATATTTATATATAAAATAAACCCTCTTTTATGCCAGTTCTCAGAATACAGAAAGAATATTGCATCATCATCATTGTTGCTTGTGAAAACAACGGTGTCTGCACTGCTGTTTTTTGTTTTATACTTTGCAAGAAAATTCATAAAACCGATATCTGCAGCAGGACCCACAAATATGATTTCAAATGGTGAAAAGAGAGACAAATGAAAAGAAAAAAAGTGAATATGACTGTAGGCTGCCAGAATTAATATAAAGCAAACAATCTTTTCAAACACTGAGATGGGGCCATTAAAGTTTAATACAAACAATAACTAAGCTTAGAATGACATTTCAGGAGTCATTACTTATTTATTTTTTTATTTACTTAGTTGGTTGGTTTTCATTGTTTATGTTTATTTGTTTGTTTGTTTGGTCATCATTTGTGATTCTTTGATAGAGGCTGATTCTTGATTTACAATACAAAGCCTGCAGCCTATGTATCAGCAGTTAAGTTCATTAGAGCATGTTTAATAGCAGATTTTCAGATTGAAGAAGGATGGTCAATTGTCTCGAGGTTTTTGCCTCGGCCCACAAACAAAAAGTAGAAAGAAAGTCACAAGATAAGCCCTCAGCATCTTTGTTCATCAGAGGACACGTGTGTACTGACAGGAACCCTTGAGGGCAAAAACAAAAGAGTCAAGACACATGGTCAAGTTACAACCTTCAACTTGACCTTTACAATTTAACTTTTTTGATGATACTGTTTATATGGTTTATCCGTTAGCAAGATTACTACAACTATTTGCATGATGGACACATTGGTAGTAAACAAAATCACCTAGAAGAGACTAATACATTATGTGTCAATGATGTTCTAGGCTCTATCACTGTCACTTACTGTAAGGATATGTCAAGTTCAACAAATCGTTTCCACCTGGATTTCAAGTCATGGTATGCTCACAGGTCATGATCTTTTTCCATGACGGCAGTTTTCCATGGTAGCCTTTTTCCTTTGGAAAAGAATCTGTTCCATTTTCCAGCAGGCATGATACCATGAGACTTAAAGTTGCACCTCCAAATGGAAACCAATGAAATATATGGTTTCCATTTGGAAAATCCTTTTTTTTAAATTCACCCTGATTACTACATTTGTGCGGCATTGTTTTGGAGGAAATGTACTCGTTGCACTCACTGTATGGATGAAACAAATCTGAGTCCTCTTTACAAGCTGTAGAAATCTCCAGATACTGCTTCTGCAGAAGTGACCAAATTATCCTAAAAGAAACATCAGTTGTTTTTTTTACTGTATATTTATAATGTATCACAATGAAATTTACAATAACAATCTACACATGGCTATCAGGAGGGTCTTTGTTTATTAAAATGGCTAATAAACAAGGGGGGGGGGGGGGGAGTACTATCTGATCACAACAATAGGGACTAAATTAATTCATTAGCAAAATACTGTAATTATATCTGTGAAGTCTCTATCTTCCACGAGGCCAATATAAAGTCAAATATTGTTTTGTGACAGTCATGACAAAGCCTGTGCACCACTACATGCCAACAGGAGAAGGTACTAAGGATCTTCATTGAACAGCTTAATGGATTTAGACTACTAAACTAGGGCTTTAAAACAAACACATCAAATACTATTTCAACAACCTTAAAATACACTATAGAATCTCTTGTCATTAGGAACTGAAAGATGCTATATTTCACAAGTTAAATGTGGAAAGTAGGCCACTCATATCCAGAGGGAAAGCTGAAGAAAATGTGCAAAAGCCTCTCCTCTCACACTAGATACCATATCAGTTTCATCCCATGCTTGATGTTTTTGGGGATGTTACATACATACAGATTATTTATTTCAAAGGTTATCGATGGAAAGTCAGATGTTTGCAGTTTAAAGTGATATACAGCTACATATCGCGCGTGTGAATGATTGCTCCAGCTTGGAAAGTTGTGGCAGTGATTATTTTGTGGCTATTTTAAAAGCTGTAAGTCTTATTAGCTAATTGACGCAGACTTTTCAAAGCTGCTGATATAAAAACAGACAGAATACTGAGAAGTGGGAAAACTTACTTTGCTGTCAGAAGTTTATATGCATTCACTGTGGGCACGAATGCCATGGTAATTTGGGGTTTTAATGATTTCTTTGAACTGTTCTTTGTTCCTGGGTGGAATGATTGTACAGCACACATCTTTATTGAAAAACAAATTGCGTGGACAGGTTTCCATACAATTTGGAATTCTTTGTTCCATGCAAGGACAAAAGCACATCTATACAGACCCAAATCTATACAAACACTTGAAGGTTATATAATGCCTTTTAACTTGATAAGCCTTAGGCATATTGAGTAAACAACTGCAGATTCCAAGAGCAGTATTTCAAACAAATCTATGTAAATATAAGTTATTTGGGTATGGCACCCCTTTGCCAAGACGTAAAAGAAGAGCCAAACTGTCACAGAGAAATGGTTAGGATGTTCATAATAAACCCAGGAACCATTAAGTCTCAAGCTTGCCATGAACTGGAAACTACTAGAACATCAGTGTCACTGTCCACACTCAATTAATTTTTCTAAAGCCCTGACCTCAACCACATGAACATATGTAGACTTTGCTTAAAAGCCAGGTACGTACCAGGAAAACTAAAGAATTAAGTAATCTCTAATAATTCTGCAAAGAATTTGGCTTAAAAGATCCAGCCAGAAATATGCAAAAAGCTCATGTCCAGTGCAACAATATTTGGACATTTAGCCAAATATTAGTTTGGTTCCCTGTAGGAAGAATTTTGTCCCTGTGTGGATTAGAGAAAATTCACACTTGTGCACTTAATGTTTGTATTGTAAAGTCATTAAAGATGTATGCTGTTCAAATTCCACCCAGGAAAAAGAACAGTTCAAAGATATCAATAAAAGCCCAAGATTAGCAAGACATTTATGCCCATGATGAATAATGTAAGCCTCTGAGCCCAACTTTATATGATTAAATATTGAAATGCTTCATTTTAAAATTGCTTTAAAGTTATCAATGAGGAGGTATGGTGAAATACTGTTTTATTATTTTTTCCTCAATAAAAAAAATGCAGTGGTTTCTGATGCTAGCTGCTATTTAGCTTTAGGTCATATTTAATTTATTAACAAGAACGTATTAACTGCACCACTAACTTTCTGCAGCTCACATTTTTAAGGCTATTTCACACCAGCTACCTACACTGGAAGAAAAACACAGTTATAACTAATGACAACGATAGCAAGAGTTCGACTTAGGTTAGCCAGTTTTCTCAGCCCTACAAATGATATGTAAACATGAGCAGACATTTGCACTTGTCATAAAAGAAAACATGCAAAGGGACTTTTACAGTTGCACTGCTTCAGTAGCTGTGCCACACATCCACCATGTATAATAACAAGACCATGGATGTAGCTCATCAAAAAGGAATGCTATTTAGTTGGAGATTAAGTATCGGAATTTCACGAGTCGGACCACGCCTCCATACTGCTCCTTCTGGTTCTCATCTATATAGGTTCCCCCAGTCCTACAAGCTGTTCAATCTTGTTTACGTGCCCTACCGTCCCTCCCCTTTTCAATTCTTCCTCTTCAGTCCCCTTCGAGGCCTTCCCCAAACCACAGCTCAATTCATGTCCAAGCCATTCACCTTTACCTACTAAAACGCTGTCAAACATAAAATGAGGACGTTATTTATATATTGTTAGTGTTACCAGTTACACTTTTGCAAGCAGAAATGCTGTTATAAAATATATTGTGAATGCTGCCTCCCAAGTCTTATACTTACACCAAGCTTTTATTGTTGCTATTTGAGTAACACACCTGTGTTAAGCCACAGTGTTAAACCATACTTTAATACTTTACTGAGCAAAAGTTACAAACATGCAATTAACATGTGCCTTTAGCATTTAAATGAATCAATGCGTAGTTGTTTTGCCTTTTGACTATCAAAGCATGTGCACACACAATATTGGCATGTGACGTGTACTATTTTTATTCAGATTTGCTTACTATTAAAACACAACTAATGGCATACAGTCTTTTTTATGTGTAAACTCAACAAACTAGCCAAATACTTCAGTGTTTAAAAAAATACTCTAGTTATATGATTGGAGACTGATGATAGGAGTGTAGAGAAAACAGTATGCACGTCTTTGCTGTTCTTTTGTAACCATGAATAATTAACTGATGCTCTTTCTCCCTATGCCTCTTTCTATGTCATTGTGTGCTTACCTATCCACTCTGGTTGTGTGTGTTTGGCTCTCTGGTTTCTCATGTATGGACCCCTCGGACTGTCGTGTGTGCTCTTTGATTTTGTGTGAATGTTTGTGTGTGTACATACACCTGTCTTTACCTTTTGGCAGGGATGACGTGTCAGGCAAGAAGTTCGTACCTGGACACTGAGGTCCTGTGGGGTTACCGCTTCACTCCAGTGCTATCCTTAGAGAAGGGCTTCTACGAGGTAGATTACAATAATTTCCACGATGTCTATGAGACCAACACACCCACCTGCAGCGCCAAGGAGATGGCGGCTAAACTTCGCGAGGAGCCGTTATTGCCACAGCTTTCCCTCCTCAGCCCTGAACCCAAAATGCATACGTTTGACCCCCTAAACCGACTGTCACAGCAGGATCCACTGAGCCAAGATGAGGAGATTGAAGAGAGGGTTTCAGGGGGTGACAGAGGGGAGACCAATGGCTCAGCCGCTGCTTTAGAGGAGCTCCCACTTGCTGACAGACTGTCTGACTGATGGGTTTGACAGCTAAAAGCCCAGAAAACTTTGGATAAAGACATATGACATTATATGGTTTCATTTGGTCAATGGCCGGCTTGGTCCTTTGCAGCACTCAGAGATAAAAGACATATCTCCAGCCACCAACTCATGCAATATTCCTCTACTAGAGTGTCAATCTATAGTATAGATTGGTTTTGTAGACAAATAGTCCACATACAGAGAAACACATGTACAGTATCTATATCTACACTTACAGGTGGGGGGGTTCAGATTGTGTTTTTATATACAATAATGACCACTTACTGCTATAACTCTGACAGTTCAAGTTGTATAATGTAAACTTGAGCGGAAACTGGTAGCCATGACAGCTTACCATGGGCTTATTATGAATCCAGTATTCTCATTTTAGAGTGTGTTAATTCAGCTTCGTTAAAGCATAATCTCATAACTCAGCTCGTGTGTCTGACTGCAGCTTCTGTGTGGTAATGGAACCTTGTTATCTGCAATTTTTTTTGATTTAATATAGGAGATTATTATCCTTTCTCTGTCACTGTTGTTCTTCTGCGTCAGAAATCTCACTCACCTAGAAGGAAAGAGTCTTCAAGTATGCACAAACAAATAAGAACATTATGAAGGCAATGTGTGCCGGCAACCACAATCCAGTGTTATTTTCTTTGATCGCACTTTTTCTCACGTCTGTGCTGTCTCTCGTTATAGATGTCTAATTCTGTCCTCGACACACTGGGAGCCTTGACCCAAAACAAACCAGCTAGTACCTCATTTTCTACCCATTTTCAGGTTTTTAAACTAAGAATAACAACAAGGCAAATGCTGGCAAAACTGCATAAATGTGCTACGGTATGGTTGGTTAAAGATTTAATTCACCTGCCCACTGCAGCAAATGAAGCTTTCATTTCAAGCCCCTGGTACATAAAGCACAATTTCTTTATAAAGGGGACTCCACACTGACCTACCCTACCCTCCCACCTAGCCACCGCCACTGGCTAATGCATGTCAGTTCTAGTTAAAACTAACATCCAGATATAGCTTTCAACACTTATATGTAATGTTCAAGCTCAAATCCTATTTGAAATGCTCTTGATTTTTATATATGACAATTTCAAATGCTCCTCAAGCAAAATGTAATATCCCATGTATCCGTTTTATGGTTTTTTTTTGTTTGTTTTAAAAGCTTACAGATAATCAACCTTGATATTTTCAGCTGCATTAAAGCTAAATATACTAAAGATATAAACAGGATGTCTTATTTCGTGACTTTAGCATCTGGCTAACTTATTGCTGTTCTTTTTTCCCCCCTTTGAAGGTCACCCTCAGCTTTTGCCCTATAATCTGGCACTTTTTTAGTGAGCACACACATTCAGTCTGCAAATTCACCACCATCACACAAGCCCTAGATGTTTCACATTATATACTTTATGGTCCTTTAAACTTTAGACTTGTCCTTGAAGGTCACTTGAGCTTGCATGGATGAGGTAACAGGAAAAACAGGGTATTTTCTAGTCAGCCAAATTATACATTAATTAATTCTACATTCATTCTACAGTATACTGTCACATGATGTGCAATTTTAAAATCACCAAAAGAAAACCCCCCATTTTTTGGGTAATTTCTTTTATTTAATTTGATGCCTTTTTTTAAAAATGATTTTCACTATGACATTTTGGCACCTTAGTATATTTATCATTCAAGTGAGGTCATTTTTTTCATTCCTTGAATGTCATCTGTTTTCTGTGTGTTCTTGTGGGAATAAACATAATATGGCCGAAAGAACAACATGTTCCTTTTAGATAATCTGCACATGCACAAACAAGTGTATGGGAGTCTATGAATGTGTAGGCATTTCGCACATGACGTTGCGACTGAGGATTTAAAAGTACCTTGATGTGGAGTGACTCTGAACTCTATCAGCTGATGTGTGATAAAATGACACATTTAACTCAAGTGGCTCTGGGTGAAACGACTGCGCCTCGTACACATGCTACCTGAAAACTGGATTAGCTGTGCATCAAATCATGAGAAGGGAACTTTAGCAACCAGCAATTATGAGTGCAGAACAATCTCGTCTTGCATTTAAGCTTGAGGCAAGGAAAACAAATGTGGGAAGATTAGAGCAACTTTGTTTCCACCACACACCCCCTGCCCCTACCGCACGCCTGAATTTCAAAAAATGGATTAACATTACTGTGGCTGCTAGAACCTTCAGGACTTAAACAGTTTCCCTGAGTCAGCTTTGTGTTTTCTGTGACTACGATTGAATTTGCATGCACAACAGCCAGCAGACTGATTAAGAAAGGCACCGCAGCTATTAACTACCAACAGAGAAAACACTGCAGAAGTCACAGGGGTAATGACATTTCAAAGAGTACAACCAGTTAGGAAAATGAAACATGGTGTTACATTCAGTGGCCAGCGTGCCATAGAAATTCAGTGAATCACAGCAATGTGCTGTCAAGGCTATTCTTGTCCAAGCTATTAAATGTGGAAGTTGAATTGCCAGCAAGCTGACAGACCCTGATTCAAATCTGAATAATGTACGATGATGAATATAATGCATCCATTAAGTGGTGCATTGAAATAGATACCCAAGGCAGGTGCATGGGGATGAGCGTGTGTGTGTGTGTGTGTGTGTGTGTGTGTGTGTGTGTGTGTGTGTGTGTGTGTGTGTGTGTGTGTGTGTGTGTTTGCGAGAAAGAGAGAGAGAAAGAGGAGACAGACAAGACTGCACAGTCATGACAACCTCGTGCCTACAATGACACATGCAAACAAAACAACACACAAAATGTTCTTTTATTATTTTGCCAAGTTGCACATGCTATTTCTGCCAAAAGGAAATCAAAGACAGGTACATTTCTAAAGATAAAGATGAATGGCACCACTTCAAGACACTAGCTATTGTTCGTCTGCTTAAGACGCCTAGCTAAAATGCTCCCCCTTCTGTTAAATTATGCATGTATTGAATGAAGAAGAAAGCACGTTGGCCATTAACATCTCAGTAGTCAGAATAAAGCATCCTGCATGAGGGAAAGAATCACAGTCCCTGAGAGACAGCAGGCGGGGATGACTTCTGCAGTTGTTTGAGTTTTTTCCATATTCTTTTTCTGTCCATCATGTTTTGTTTTGCAAACAAGCTGACCCTGTCAAACATCTCCCACCGAGAACAAACACGGACAAACTGACAGAGCCGAGTAAAGCGAGCAAATACTTTATGCCTGTGCTGATTTCAGACGTTTCTTTCTTTCAGAACCCATCCAGAGACTAAAGGACAAGCTCCTAAACCCCATTGTCCCATTTTTAGCAACTATGTCTCCCTGCTGCAATTATATCTTATTAAGCATTCAAATCTCGTCTTACATGATACTGTAATGACTCCCCTCGTTTCATTCCCTTGAAGCTCCCACTGGTAAAAGACGGGTTCGTGTCACTTATATCTTTTCTCTCCCTCTTTGTCTCTGTCTTTCATGAAAGGCTGCAATTTAACTCCTTCGCTTGCGTGTGCTACACACATCAGCAGAAGGCACTTTTGCACACACAGCTGTGCACGTGGTCTGCTGGGTTTCCTGGGAATCTTTCCCTGCAGTGTTAGTCAGAACAGAAGCTGAAATCCTCTTGAATCCAGCAGTGAACGTGTTAGAAAACGTTATGTAATGCAGCTTCAGATGGAGGAAAGGAACCAATTGCACTTTACGCGGTGACGTAATTCAGTCTGCTGTTTGTTCATGATGAAAATTTGTCTGCTGCAAGTCAGTTATACAGTCTGTGGTTCAAGTAGTTGCAAATCCACATAAAAAAGTTTTCTGAACTTCATAAAGCAGCTATGTTGTTCTTAGAGCACAAATATGCTGCAACCCTTGTGTTAAGGACAGCATCATCACCACACACTCCACCGTTAAGTCAACACAAAAACTTTTAAAGATGTATAAAAAGAGAAAATCGATAGCACTGCGAGTTGAGGAATGATCTTTTTCCCCGAGTTTTGAATGATACAGACAGATGGAGGCACAGAGTGAGACAGAGAAACCTTTGCCTTTTCCAGCCAGTAGACAGAGGTCTACCCTTTGATGTCGATGGCAGCCTTTGATGAGGATTTCTATGGCTGTAGAGTGTGGCTGCAGATTGAGCTCCCTCAAATTTACCTGCTAAGAAAAACAGACAACCAGGAAGAACCAAACATACTGAAGGAACTAGTCAGTGTTAAAGTTAATAAAGCATTAGTACAACACTAAGAATCCAAAAAATTCATGCTGATAAGATTGTGTGGTAAGGTAAATATGAAGCGATAGCCAGCACCTGGCTGACAAAGTTTTCTAATGCAGAAAATCTTTCAGAATAATTGGGTGAAGTTTTTTTTTTTATGGTGGGCTACTGTTTTTGCTCATAGCTCACATTATGTCGATGACATTCTAATTCTGTATAATTCTAAACAGTAAAGCTAAGATGAACAAACTATGTCTAGCTACTTCCTGTTGGAGAACTCAACGTTAAGGCTCAAAAGGGGAGGGGTCAGGGGGAATCGACCTGCGACAGCAGTACTGTTCATATGTCGCTATAATAAACCAAGGGATCTCCATTTCTGTCTGTTTCACGCTTGAGTGGTTGTCTCATTTTTGGGGTCATCTCCCTGTTGCTAAGCAACATCATTAGAGGGACTGGGACCTGATAAAGATGTCACCAGTTCTGATCACATAGTTCATAAATTACCAGACTGTGACTGTGACCGTACATCTAATGATGCCAAAATGCCTGTGATAGTGAGCACTGCACTAGTTTTTCCAAACCATAGAAGAGAAACCATAAAAGAAAATTCAAAGGATTGCTTCATGTTGGAAACTTCTGGAGCATTTTTGTTCCTAATGCCCTGTGAGCCAATTCTATCACTCAAGGCCTTGTTTTAAACACCATTGTACAAACCAATGGAGCATACACTGTTGGATTAATTAACAGTAACCTTTTAGCGTCATTGTCAGACATTGCTTCTACATTAATACTGCAGTGATACACGAACAGAACTTAGACTTACTGTATGTGTGGGAGAGAAGCCTTAGAAAAGTGTAACCACTTTGCAAGCTTATCCTGATAGTGGAAATAAGAGCAATGCCACAAACCTTGAGATGCTTAAGATTTTTAACAAAACAGGCAGATTATCTGAGAGGTTTCTTTACTTTGATGAAGGCGTTCCCAATCAGATGCTTTCCAGGTGGTACTGCATGGTGGAAAAAAATGTACTTTTCTGGATTCACAATTTTTAACAAGATCCCCAACAGCACTGTTGTAATGCAAGCCCAAACCATGACAGAGCCTCCACAATGTTTTACAGATGGGTGTAAACACTCCTTGACCTCCACTGTACATACTAATATTTGAACCAAGGTTTTTAGGTTCAAATCACTGTATAAGATCTGTTGCCACTGATTTTAACCAACGTCTTGTGTAATCTGGCATACGTTTTCCTTCCTTACGAATGGCTTGTTCACAGCCACCATTTTCTATGAGGCTTCAGTGAGCAGTAGATGGATCAACTGAGGGGCCAGATGCATCTATGTCAGGTGTTTGCTGATTATTTGTCCTTATTTCTGAAGTTCATGACTTTAGATACTGTTCATCTGCAATAGATCTTTTTTAGTTAGGCCTGTCACCTTTTCTTTTGTCATTCATTTACTCAAAATATTTAACGGCGCACTGCACTGAATGAATCACGGGTCATTGTTAGGTCACTTATGAAAATAAAATTAAAAAATTGGAAAGTGGCAAGATACAAGCCATCAGAAATCCAGGGAACTGTTCCTTGAGACCAATTTTAAAAAGTCACAAGAAAGAGTGGCTCCTTGGAAGAAAAATATAAAGGAACTCGAGTGTCTCAAGACTTTCCTGGAGTACTGTCTAGTCTCTTCAGAGTATTTTTTTTACAACTTCTAACTTTGTGAACTATATTTTTATTCAGTTATGACATAGAACCTGTTTTTCTCTCTTATCTCAATATCACAGTGGTAAGTATAGGAAAAATGGTGTGGAACTGATGCTTGCTTTTGAACTCTTGGTGGATTTAAGCCCACTTGAGAAGCTTTGAATGAGTAGGAGAAAGGCGAGAGAAAGTGTGTGAGATATCCCACGTCAGTGATAGAGATAACATCAATACTTCCACACAATGGCTTCAAATGAATGCATGGGTTGTCTTTCTCTGAGAACTCGGCTACCAAGAAGCACTTTGTTTTAAAAGGATATCAAGCCTTAAAAAAAGCCCTTTTTTTGACTTCAAGCAGTCATGTTTAAAGTAGTAGGCTGACTGCCATTCATGTGAAACCTCTTTATGTGTGTTGTGAAAGCAAATAAGAGAAGACAATAAAAACAGATAGCAAATTAGTGACAAACAGTGTTTGATTAAATTCCTAAACCAATGAAGAAGCCTCCTCCTGTGAATCATACAGATTAAATTACAGCAAGCTTATTCATGTGTCCAATACTCCGTACATTATGCAGCAACAAAACAAAGTGTGATTTTACCTGAGAAAATAGTAACATTGCAAGAGCGCAAGAGTGCAAAAAGTTTTGTGTGCTCTCAATAAAGATGGCACTGTGTGTCAAAGACTTGCAGTGCTGGAAAAACAAGCACTGCAAATCGTAAAATAATGCTTGACTGTATAATGCACAGTTCACCAGCATCTGAAAGAGGCAACTGTGGGAAACCGAATTACCTCATGCAGAGATGAGCTTGTATTCTAAATTTATCTTTCTATTTCTCTCTCCCTCGTTCTTTCTCTCGCTCTCTTTATCCATTGCTCCTGCTCATTGAGTTGGTAACCTTCATGATTCCTCTCCCTCCTACGCAGCAAAACAGTACTAGAACAGGAAAGAGAGCTGTCCAGTTTTTGCCTGCCTGTAGATGATTGCTTATATGTTTTGGCTGATGCAGAAGATTGCAACAAAATTTTCAATTACCAGATTAGCACTAGAAAGTTCTGCTTAATGCTTTTCCTTAAGGACTGTATCACAAATATGCAACTCAACCAGCTGACAGTGTGAGAGTGTGCTGGGCAAATCCTTGCCTCTTATAAAACATGCTCATTTATTACTCACACCACCAAATAACATCACTTGTGTAGTGCAAAGTCACTTCAGCTGTGGGTTGGTTTCGGTTTAGGAGAGAAACATCAAATATTTATAGATGTGACAAAACCAAGCTGCAGCAAATTGTACTAAACTGAAGCATTTTCAACCGGGCCTATTGTCTCCTTTGGGTCCTGGCATTAACATGCATCTGTGAACTGCTCTGTCATATATCTCTTCACGCATAAGCCAGCCACCCTCTGTGAGTCACACTATAATCACATCAAGCATATACCTCACCACACATCCTTTGCTCCTGTTTCACATGCGCTGACAGAATGCCACTCAGAGCGCACCGCTGAGGGAAACGCTGCGTACATCTTAGTCCTTTTGTGCAAACTAAGCCAATGAGTCTCAAAGACTCTTGAAGTCCCAGAAGCTTTATGCATCTTCGACACGTGCTTCCTTGTCACTGCATGTCCTCCCTCCAGCCAAGCTACTTGTTTTGCCTGTGACCTTTTAACAGATTCCCTTGGCATCACTGAGGCCTGCAGTCATTTGCAGTGTGCACTGTCATAGGCAGCATAGTAAACGTTTCCAAAAGGGTCATAAACTGTATGTCAACCATCAGAGGTGATTTTCTTTTCTTTTCTTTTTTTACACAAACTGTGCTGTCATGCCAAAATACTTTAGAGGTGAAGAATTTGTTAAATGCCTCACCCACCAAACACACACTCGCATGCTGTATGCGATTTGTTTGTTTGCCCTTCAGCATTGGATTAGGACTATATTTAGCCCAATGAAGTATGCTAATGAGCACCTAGTTTCTGGAAGGCATATCTGACAGCTTCCACCACACTCTGCCAAATCCAGAATCTTTATCACTGTTCTTTTTTCTTTTCTTTTCTTTTTTTTGTTCTTCACTCGTCTTGTTGTTAAAATGCTTAAGCATTTGCATGAGATAAGGTTGACATGGGTGCACAGGGTGGCAGGATGTTTATTGGTTGGTGAAATTCATCTTAATTTGACAGACAGCAGACCTCCCCTGTGAAAGAAAACCAGTGGCCAGTGGCTGGTATCCCCATCTGCCAGTGTCAGGGGCTGGGTGCTCGGGTGTGTACTGGCTTACTCCCAGCGGCTCCATAGCGGGACCCAGGCCCACAGGCTCTGTCGGGTGTCCTTGGGTCTCAGGTCTCCGTGGCCGGAGCTCGGTCTGCTCTGACATAGCCAGCTCCCAGCAGGGCCTGGATGTCGGTGGGGTGGTGGGGCCTGGGTCTTCACTGTTGTTTATGCATATGTTGGTTGTTGCTGATGTTTCTTTGCTGTTTTCTTTTATTTTCTCAGCAAGTGTTGAAGCAGATTCGCAGTGTTTGTTTCTGTTAACTTTCTCACCAGCTTCACATTCTTACTTATTTTTTCTTTTCTGCCCTTCAATCTTTTCTGTTGTGGCTGTAATAACCCAAAATTAAAAAAAATCCTCATAAAGTTCTGATAAAATACGACTATCGAGTGGATCATTATAGCAGGTGCCTTAATGCTGCACTTGTGAAAGTAAATCTGTTTGGCATGTTTTGGCCTTAAGACAACAATTCTGATTGCTACACTGTTGGACAGGACAGGAGGAAAGAAAACTGTTGCGTAACTGTGCTTTCTCAGATAGCAGTTAGAACTGTGACCCCTGTCCAGCCAGAGCTGAGTAGCCTGGTGAATCACACACACACACACGTGTACCTTTTTATATTAATTTTGCGATCTAAATTAGCTTGTCAGGTCATGTTATCCACCAGTAGACAAAAGTAACACTGCAGCCTTCACCAAACCCAAATTATTTTTCAGTTTCATTTTAAAAAATAAATGATCAGGCTAATTTTGCTATCTAGACTAACAGATACACTCAAAAAAGCAAGGACAATCATCAACCCGACAAACATCATTGATTTAAATCTTATATTGATGTGAAGTGTTGTTTGAGGGAAGAAATAAAGCACTGCTTACTGTTTCTAATTAAGCAGCACTCAGTTTTCTTGAAATCAATGGAAGTTATTTTCAGGAAGCTTTTAAACCACATGTATTGATTTTTGTAGCCATCTGCACTGATATTAGAAGACACATTTTGGGAAATGTAAACTATTAAAAGTCTAGGAAAAACTACAAAAACGAGCAGCAAACACCTTTTCTATGTTACAATGATTAATTAACCATTTACCAAAACCATGCTGTATATGTTGAAACAGTTATGTGGACAAGTAAATCTATAGCATGTGCAAATTCTGAAAACTGTCTTTTATCCGTAGGTTTGTAATTTTGAAGCTATAATTGATTGACTTGTCTGGGAAAATATTAGTAAATTGGATTCATCACACTCTCCCTTACAAATAATGAAATACCAAGTTACTAGTTTTTGTTTGTTTGTTTGTTTGTTTTACACCACAGAATACATCCAGATATGTTACATTTTAAAGCTTAACGCAATTTACCAACTCGTTTAACAAATAAACCTTCACCACGAGACGCTTTGGGATTTCTGTGGTTTTACAGATTGCTCTTCGCTGCAGGCAGTGATATCTGGGTATTGATTCTTGATGGACGCAGTCTGACAACTTTAAAAATCTCCATGGCGGTGCAGTGCAATTTATATTCCTGAACCTTAACCGGGATGGATCAAATTTATGTTTTAAAGCTCTTAAAAATCCTCACTGGTCATTTCCCCGTGGCTCAGCAGATTAAGGCGGATGTTGGCTCATCAAGACATGGTGCTCGAAGTTTTCATCATTTGCATAATAAAACCTCATCCCTCGTATCTCATGTGCACGCACTCCACATCACCTAATCAAGCAGATATCCCATGATAGCAGACTTTCGATGGCTCTCAGGAGATGATGAATAATGTTTAGTAAATCCTTCAGTCCACTGATGTGCCTCTTATTAACGTGCTACTAAACTGTGATGGGCTGTGAAATCAGCTTCTTGTGATACTATAATGGGCTGCTGTTTTGATTAACCTCTCTACTGCTGATGAGTCAAGGTGCAATATGATTTAAAGTTTTCTTGTAGAATCGCTATTTTAACTATAAAGCTGGTGGCTGGTCATTTTGAATTCATGTTAACCTGATTTTCATCATTGCATCCATTCACAGCATATTTATCTGCACAATCAAATTCAGATTTGAAAACATTAAAGAAAACTGTGAGAAACGGCAAATATGCATTAAACCTCTTATTTGTTATTGTCCTACTGCAATGATCATATGTTTGTATGCCTGAATGATGCCAATTTGGAACGCATGCCATTTTTACATACATAAATGAACATAACTGTCCACATAACATTCTCATGTCTGTCACATTTTAAGAATGGGCATGTTTTTATTCCTGATCGGGCATGCCGTTATGCCTCTATACCATTAACTGAGGCTGAAAGATGGTCAAAATACATTCAGAGAAAGGGCAGTTTCTCTGACATTTGAATGCTACATGCAAAGAACCATGATTGACATAAAAGGTGGGTGTGGCCATTCATTCCATGAAATATCACCTTGCCTTACCAAGTATTTGTCTTTTCTGTGTAAGGCAGGAAGGAACCCATAGGTGCAGGACTTACAGGTAAAACTAAACTTAAATGCACCTTTGTTGCTGAATTATCGAATACATTTACCAAGGAAGTCACAAGGAACCTAGACTGAGATATACTTAACAGACAGAACACAGCCAGAGGACGAAGGAGAGCACAACAAGGAACAGAGGGAAATGCAGCCAATTTATACACACAGGGAATCAGGGCAGAGAGGTAACACCTGGGGAACAAGGCTGGACATATTCTGACTGACAAGACACAAAGCAAAACTCAACATGACGCAAACAGGACAAATGACTATTAGAATAAAACAGGAAACAGACAGAAATCACGGTCACATTGAAAACACAGGCACACTCAGACTGACTAAATACAGTGAACGGATAACAAACAAGAAAACTTCCAAACATGCCCAAAACTCAAAACACTGGCATGACAGTACTACATTGCCTTTTCCATCATTTCAATCTTAATTTCTATTCTTGCCATCAAAAGCCTCTATCGTTGATATCAATATGAGGGTCAAAGTGTCTGACCTAAAGCAAAATGTTGAAAGTTGTGTCGTCTTTTAGTATCCACGTAAATGTGCAGTTTTCAGAATTGATACAAATTTAGCAATTCCGATTCCATTATTGATATCACTTATCAGTGTGATTCCTTTTCGATCTGCTCACTGATTCTCATTGGGATCTCACTGGCTCCGCTTTGAAATGAATGAGGGTCGCCACCATCACTAGGCAGCATATCAAAGACATCACATTTGTGCAAATTAATTGCATGTCGTGAGGTGAAATGCTTGTGCATGATGGAAGTATTTCCTCTCTTTGTTGTGATGTTGGGGTCATTACTCAAAAAAAGCAATGTATTATATATAATACAGGGAAAACCTTTCTTACAATTAATGCAGTACTATCTCCCAGGAAAAAGTAATTGATTACACTACTCGTTGCATTACCTGGCACGCACTGTCTCATAATTACCATCTAAAATATAAACCTATACTACAGTCCCACACACCAACAGAAACCTGTGCAGAAGTTAGGTTGGTGCACATCTGACAACCCTATTTGACAGCTGTTAGAATTTATATAATGGCAAAAATCAGTCAGCTAAGTAAAGAGAAATGACAGTTCATCATTAATTTAAAAGCTGAAGTTTTAAAACTTTGAATGTGTCCCGAAGTGTAGTTGCAGAAACCATGAAGCGCTACGACAAAACTCATATGAGGACTGCACCTGGAAAGGAAGACCAAGAATCTCCTCTGCTGCTGAGGATGAATTCGATCGCATCACCAGCCTCAGAAATCACATGTTAACAGCACCTCAGATTATAGCCCAGATGAATGCCACAGTTCCAACACATCTCTGTATCAACTGATCAGAGGAGACTGCGCAAATGAGGCTTTTATGGTCAAATGTCTAGGAATGGACACTGGACCAATGAAAATCTGTACTTTGGTCTGAGCAGTCTAAATTTGAGGTTTTTGGTTCCACCCGCTGTCTCTTTGTGCAATGTGGAAAAGGTGAATGGATGGTCTCTAAATGCATGGTTCCCACCATGGAGCACGGAGGAGGTGTGATGGTGTGGGGGCGCTTTGCTGGTGACACTGTTAGGGATTTATTCAAAACTGAAGGCACACTGAACCACCATGGCTACCACAGCAGTGACATGCTCATCATTTCCAGCACTGCCATCCCATCCCATCAGAATTTGGTTTCTGCTTGTTTAAAAAAATAAAATAAAGATAATACTAATTATTATTGGATGACCTTTGGAGGTGCTGATTAATCAGGGTTTGTTACCTTTTGACAGAGCTAGCCATGTCTTCTCTGCATCTTCCGTTTTTGTTAAAGCTGTCTCTTAACTCTTGACAAGAAATGTGTCAAAGTATTAATTTAGATATTAAACTCTAAACACAAAATTCACTATGGTTTGTCTTTGCGTGTGTTCGTCTTTGTGTGTTTCCATTTCTAGCCATTGCAGATGTGTGGCACCCATGGCTGCCAGCACTGTTCTTGCTGGTGTTTGCATGTGTGTACTGGTGTTTGTTTGTGCATGTCTGTTTTTTGTGAGGACTCAGCTGTAAAAGGTTTTAATTAGGATTGGATGGCTTCATGCATTATTGTTAGTTATCACAGTGGCAGATCTCCAGTGGGAAAAGGTTCCCTAAATTAGACATGGACAACTGGGTGGGGGGTAGTTATTTGTTTTTGTTTTTTCTTTAATATTTCTGCCATCATTATATTTATTCATCAAAGACAATAGGTCTCATATTTATCTCTGTTGTTATGCTGTATAGTGTGGACTTATGTTAGGTGTTAAGTTGTGTTTTTGCTGTTTAACTAGATTTAAAAACTAATCTCTCTCACAAATGCCTTTAATTGCTTTAGCTTGTGTCCTCCATGGCGGTGGCATTCAGAATGATGACAAAGCAACAATCGCTTCACATGATTTGGTAGTTTGAAAAACACTAATGTGCCATCTGACAGATGTCTTTTGATGGCTTCTGTTAATGTCATTCTAAATCCACGCATATTCCCACTGGGTAGATGTTACGGGTGAAGGAGATGTCAGCCATCTGCAGTGTGACAGCGTAATCAGGACAATGTCATATGACTTGATGAGTTCCTATGAGACCCTGGTGACACGTACTGTGCAGTGCTGTACTGTGAAAAGCAGCTTCTATAAGGAACAGAGAAATGAAATGTTTAAATGAAATGTTTCCGCCTGTGTTTTCTTTATTTAGATCACAGTTGTTTTTTATGCTTGTACTTATTTGTCTGTTAGTGCTTTTCTTTTTCTCTCAGCAAGTGTTGTTTTTAAAGTATGGTACTAAAATTACTGCCAACCACAGTGTATAATCGTGGCGCTTTCAACAGCAATCAACATGAAACCCATTCATAAATAGTTTAAACAAGTACTCAGTATTATGACATAAATCTCTTCCCGTGGGTTTGTGTTTGTAAACTGTTTCTTAGCTGATCAGAGACTCGACTAGACACTTCCCTGCTGGCACAGACAGAATCACCAAATAACTGTCTCGTCTCCTTCCAGCTGAAAAGGTAATATTCTTCATCAGAGCAGTCTGTTTTGCTCAGCGTGCCAGATCTAAATGGCTGAAATTCCTGCCCACTTACAGCAGTTATGTGAGCTGCTTTGGCTAAGATCAGCTGTGCAAGAAATACAAATTCCCAGCCAGTTTTTTCAGATGTTTCTTTCACTGACTACAAAAATTGTACCAGGTTTTTTAAACATGACATCTACATGCACCAAATGATTAATAACCTACCAGAGAGGCAACACCAGTTATTATCACTGATTCTCATTAAAACACCAAAGATTTCCAATTGACCCTTAAATTGAGTGCAACAACTTATTGGCCTCACTGACTGATATCGGTGACGATACAATGCATACATGCATATTTACATATATATTGAAAACAGATTTCAACTTGTCATCTTGTGGCCTACGTCTGGATGTCGCTGTGAAAATGATGTGGATGAATAACACTGTAGTAACATAATTGCATCAAAGAAAATGAAGGTAGCAGGGAGGAAATTAGCAAATGAAAATATGTGAAGCAGCAGGTATGACAGGCAAAGTAATACGCCAAAGATGAGGAGCTACAGGTAACACAGCCTTTAATTAATGCTGGCCCAAACTCTGATTAATGCAACTGTCAAGACTGAATTTGATGGATGGAGAGTAAATGTATTTGCTCACCCAGGATTTGATGTAAGATTTACTGCCTTGTGGTACCAATGTTTTATTCTCCTTTTAGGGTATGGTATGAGAGTAAAGGAAGGGAAAGGGTGGTTGTGGAAATGATGCAGATGAGAGGCCTAATTTAGAAAACATCTCCAAGCCCATAATCTGTGAGGACTGGCCTGCACTGCCCACCTTGCGGTTTCAGCCTCAAGTGTTCCTGCATCCTATTATGACACATGCTGAGGCCTCAACTTGAGTAAGAGGTGGCAAAGAGATTATGCTGGGTGAGTATTAAAAATTTCATATACTGGCCTTAAGCCCGTTTTCCCTTCTTTTCTGGGGAACCTGTGGTGCTTGAGATGAGGATGATTACTTGCAGTAAGGCAATTTTCTTTCTTCTCTTTTTTCTCTTCTTAAAACATAAAAGCCTGAATACAGTTTCCCCTAATGGAAGGTACATTTTATCCGCTTGTGTGTGCTTGAGAAAATGTGAAAAATGCAAATTAACTAAAATATTAGGTAAAAGTTGGGGGGAGAGATGTTTCAGAAGGAACTATTGTGTAAAGTGTCTACTGGCAATCACAGTGAGTCTTGTGTGGCTCCCTGTGCACAGTGTGGCACGCTCCTATTTCAGAGTAACTGTCAGTCTCTTGCCTTTACTCTGACAGCTGTGTTTGAGATGTGTCCAAATGTTTGAACAATGAATTTGATAGCTGAAAGTACCTGTTTCGTGTGTGTGTGTGTGTGTGTGTGTGTGTGTGTGTGTGTGTGTGTGTGTGTGTGTGTGTGTGTGTGTGTGTGTGTGTGTGTGTGTAAAGATAATTTACAACTTGGATACCTTCCAACAAACATGCTACCAAAGTTGAGCTGTAGTGCTGAACAGTCTAACTCTCTGTGACACCATCATTATCTGGACTGGAGCTTTAACTCATTCACTTTTTCTACACCAATCACCCTCTAACAAAGTTAGACAGCCACCTTTTGATGTGAGGCTAGCAGAATAAAATACGGCCCTGTGGCTGAGTTTTTATTAGCCAGCGTTTTCATTTAGCAAGCTGAACGTGGATAGCCTGTCTAATAGCTCTGATTCCACCCTTCACTCCACCCAAATCTCACACACCTCACCAGTTGATAGTCAATATATACTTTCCCTATTTTCATCTACTGCCTGGTTTTACCGTAGTATGTCTTATTACACCCTGAGCCCTTCTCTCTGTCTCTCCCAGTAGTGTGTTCTTTCTGCGACAGCTGTCAGTCAAATGCAGACAGATGGCAGTTTATATTGAGCCAGAAATATGGGAGTGAAATTGTGCATCACTGCCAATTCTTCCCATCAGTTACACTTGGTTTCCTCTAAATGCATCCTATAGCTATATAAACCTGGAAAGTAACTGAGACGGAGAAAAAGAAAATGCATTTGAAGTAAGAAGAACACAACTCTTTTTTTCTGTCAGTCTAACACAGTTGCAAATGTATGCAACACCAATATTAATCCTGAATATTATGCACTAATCCTCTGTTATTTACTGCAAAGTATAAGATGATCAAACACGCTGCCTTAAGATAATACATTTTAAACATCTTTCTCATCTGAAGACTTCAAATGAACGTGTTGGCAATATTTAGTTGGACCCAAGCATAAAATTGAAATTCATGTTTGCCTTCTGCAGTAATCATTTCAGGCCTACCTGCTAGAGGACAGTCTAGGAAAATACCTTACTTATCCTTTCTGCTTTGTATACACTGGCTGATTTTTACAGCACTGACTGTGCCAAGGCTAGAATGCTGGGGGAAAGTAAACTAGGACACTGCTGTAATACACACTGGCAGGCATCTGAGTTGTTTGATAGATAAAAGGGAAAGAAACATATAGAACAAAACAAATGGCACAGAAGAAGAAATGACGCAGATAGCATGAGCCGATGTGCTCATCATTTCCAACACTGCTCACACAACGAGTCAGGCTGTAGAACTGGTGCTGGGTTACTATTACTAATAACAGCCTGTCCTCATTTGTGGAGCAGTATGGAAAAAAAGTTTTGTAATGTTGTTTGAAGACAATACATGTACAGCATTCACTGTTATTTTGGAATAATTATTTAGAGGTCTAGAGGAAACTTTGGGTTTTTGCAATTTTCTCCACTTTAGACGTCAAATGCAAATGCTCTTGGACATGTATCAGTTGCTTTCATACAATTCTCTACCGTCTACAACATTATCATTTGCTTATGTCATGTCAGTCAAAATGAACTATACTTTTGGATGCTGAATAGTCGTTCCCAATAAAACTAATAGCCTTCATTTCATTGCTCGAGTCATCACATACAAAACTGGTGAATTAGTTTTCAAATGCTGTCCAGCAAATGTTATACCTTTTTTATTATTTTTTCCTGGAAATGTCCCCCAAATTGAACAATTTCTCTCAGGTGAACTTCAGCTTTCACTGACAAGGAGGTGTGTGAAGTATTAGTTGTAACCAATGACAAGCCACTTGTTCACAGTCACTCATGGATTAATCCCATGAACCCTCAATTGGCAAGCATATATGAACCGAGCAGGACATAGTGTGTACCATTTCTACAAGGTCAGCATTGTGGAAGAGGGGTGAGGATGCGGGGGGGGGCAAAACAGCAGAGGGAAAAGACAGCAAAAACATAGGCAGATCCCTAATGAAATTAGGGCAACACTTGTCGACCATGTTGTCAATTACGGCCTCACAATGGATGATGCTGCAAACAAATGTTGGAAGAACACTGTGAAATCAATCAGTCAAACATTTCGTAGGGAGAACAGGTATGTATAGTATTGGACAGTAATCCAACATCTCATAATATCTCATGTTTAGTGTACATTACTGTAATTTTACTGTACACGACTGTACAAAAAGTGTATAGTGCTGTCTTGAGCATTTTCAGGTAGTGTCACTGAGTTCTGACCTTTTTTTGCATTGGAAAACACTGAAAGAATACTGTACACTGTCATAATGGAAACGTGACAAAGCCACTTGACTATCTTGTTCATCAAGATGGTGTCAACACTTCTCATTTTGATGACACTGGCAGTTTCATTGACGTGAATACTTGCTTTTAGATAGACAGACAGACAGACAGACAGACAGACAGATAGACAGATAGACAGATAGATAGATAGATAGATAGATAGATAGATAGATAGATAGATAGATAGATAGATAGATAGATAGATAGATAGATAGATAGATAGATAGATAGATAGAAGAAGCTTCATGGTGAGACCTGGTGGGGCCTGTTTCCTTATAATTACATAAGACATTAAACATATAAAAGATCTGCAGCTGATCGCAGGTGCTGTTCACTAGAACTCTCAATATGAGGACCAAAGACATGCAAGTGAGGGGACCATATGGTGTTCTGGATTTGCATTTCATATTTTTAATGTATAACGTTGTACATTTAACAGTAAAACAAATTAAGCACAAAGATTTTTCGCAGAGATGGGCTTTTGATGTTTTACTCATTTCCCGAACTGTAAAATATGTATTTAGACCCCTGTAGGACAATGTTGTTATTCTAGTGGCAGGTCAAAACGCAAAGACATGTCCACTGACAAGAGAAAGTCACCCTTCATGTCCATCAGGACGTAACACAGAATCGCACTGTAAGCAAAAGCTATTTTGTCGACAAACACGGCATGATTTATCGTTTCCTTGCACCCAGTCATGGTAACATAAGACATAGCATCACACTAGACATGTTTTCACTCTTGTTAAATCATTGAGGGTTACAGTTATTTGTTTGTTTTTTGTTTATTTGTTTTTATTTAATAAAAAAAAGTTGTTCTTTCTTGTTTATGTTGCTGATCGTTTTGTGAAACTGTAATTTTCTATTAGTAAAAGAGATCAGAATTAGAGATATTCTGCCAGACTGATTATTAAATAGTTTCTGATCTTGTGTGGTTTTATTAGCAAACCTTCTTGTCATGTTGCGTGACCCAGTTTCGGTGAAACTTCACATCATCGGACTGATGATCTCACACTGACTCTGGAAACTCTGGCATACAGAGTTCATGGTCAACTCAATCACTGCAAGGTTTCCAGGACCTGTGGGTGGAAAGCTCATCACCCTTCCACCACCGTGCTTAACAGTTGGTATGAGGCGTCTGTGCTCATATGCTTTGTTTTATGGCCAAACAGGTCAACTCGGTCCAAAGGACATGTTCCAGATGTCTTGTGGTTCTCTTGGCAATCCTTCCAAACAATGCATAACTCTTTATTCTTTTTCCATTTGTACCTTTGTTAGCATATTAAGTGTTAGCATAACATCGTTTTAGCACAACTTTACCACAACAGAATTGTTCTAACTCCTGAATGCTTTGGACCAGTAAATAGTCAAAACTTATCCTTTTATACATGTGCTCACCCTTAATGATGATCAGTTACTCAAATGGATGTAATTAGCCACGTCAATCCTTATTACTTATCCTTCCAAAATCCTGTGTAAGCTAGAGTTTCCGTTGTGCTCCCTACACTGTTTCAGCATTTTGGCTTGATATTTGTTACATAAATAATGAAATGGTGTAATGTCCAACTCAGGCACTTACCTAATTTTAAGACCTGGTAGGGACCAGATGACTTGTTATTATGACCTGGTAAAGTCATACAATTTAAAAATTGTGTACTTTCTTTTCCACAAGACTCTAAGCATTTCTTTTTCTCTACCCTAAATCCCCCCAGTTCCTCATCTCCTGTTGCAAGGTGCTCATCAGAAAGTTTTTCTTATATTTGTATATATTTATATATTGAAGTCTTCGTTATAAAATAGATAAAATACCTACAGCTGCCACACACTGTAATTTGCATAAGCCTGCTTCCTGCATGGAGCCTCTTTGGAGGTTGTAATTCAGCCCCACTGTTCTAGTGACTTTAAAAATGTCTTTTGAAACTGATATTACTGTGATAATGGCGGGACTAACAGATGACACCTGAAGGCATTTTTTGACAACTGGATATGGAAGAAATTGAGTCCAGGCGAGTTTGTTTCTGCCTTTAGAGTGGTTAAACATGCTAGTCTGCACAATCTCAGTTGCTCATTTTCTTTTTCATTCAGGGAAGGAAATACATGGCAAGAGCAGGATACCCACTGTTTTTATACTCTCTGATACATGGCATACATATTATACAAAACAGTGAGGGAAAATATTACAGAGAAAAGTATGTTTTGGAGACAGGCTTTTATCAAACAGACATTTGTCAAATGTAAAATATGTATTTATGGAGGACAATACAGTGTAGTGTTAGGTCAAAATACATGTGCACTGACAAGAGAAAGTTATCCTTCATGTGCATCATGACATGACCCAGAATCACACTGTAAGCAAAAGCTATTTTGTCGATAAACATGGCATGCATTATTGTTGTTTCCTTGACACAGTACATAGCATTAGAGAGCTTTCAGATTGTATTAACATACTGAGGGTTCGCAAAGTTTCTTTTAGGAACCCCCAGTACCACCACCACCACCACCACCGCAACCCCCGCCCCAACTCTCTCTCATCTACAGGTAGTTTCCCTTTATAAAAAGGGGAGGGGTGATCACTCACAGAGGTCCTTTTCAAAAGGGCAAGCAGGTTTTGGCATAGGGCCAGCTAATCAAGGTCATCTCCTCTGCTTAGTACAGCACTTCCTCTCTGCAGTGATCAGGACTAAATAAAATAAGGTGTGTCAGATATGATCTCTCTCTCTGAATACCATGTGCAATGGTAGAATGAGCTACTGAAAAGACAAAGAACTGCTTGTCCAAGCTTAACATACGTGGCCATCGCTCTTTCGCATATGTTTAGGCCAACCAGACACTGTAGTGTAAATAAAGGATGGGCATGGTCATCATGGCATTACCATTCTCTGGATTTGCATTTTAAACAAACATCTTTTGTTCGTTTGTATTTTTTTTTTTTAAGTCAAAGGAGCAACTAAAATGTGATGCATTGCAAGAGGAATTATGTTTATCCACCATCACTCATACCATGCTGGAAAGTCAGACATTTTAACATGGGCTTCATTATTTCATTGCAGTGGTTTCCAGCTTGAATTTCACCCGCTGCACCCTTGGTTTTATTTTATGGTCTGGCTAAGACGTTCAACAAAAAATATGTATTCCAATTGTGACGCAGCACTGGAATAAAACAAAAGATAGATTGACCTTGACCTCTTCTTCACAAATGATAGCACCTTTTGTGGGTAGGCTGAAAACAAGCGGTTAACAGAAGTCAGCAAATAGGGTCAGTAGATGAGCTCCACAGCTTCTAATGACAGAATCATCCATCACTGTCATTCGAAAGCTCGGGGAGGAAAAAAGCTTGAACCCTTCTCAAGTTAGCCCCAGATGGCAGAAGCTGGGCTTACAGTTCTGACAGAGTTTTGCTCTCGTGTGCATATAGGGCAAAAAAAATACAGGAATATGGAAAATAGTCTGCTGAAATCTCAGTTGCTCAAAAGTGGAAAGCTTACCACATTTCAGCATTACTAAATTTTCATTATGTGCTTTTTGAGCAGTCTTGCGAATACTCGCTTTTTTAACGTGGCATCAGTTAAAACTGGAACAAAAAAGTGTTGTGACATTTGACTTTTTCACTTTCACACTTTAAAACAGCTGAAAAACCCGTTTGCAAAATAGACACACACCCTTTAACGTAACAGAGTGGCTTCTCCAAAGTACCTCTTTTACAGAAGTCAGCAGATTGGCTTGTGAATATCATTTAGACAGGAGGGCGGATTTAAGGCATTATGAAACACTCCACTTCTGGTTGTATTTTTACATTGTTTCGTACGGTCATTAGTCAAACAGACAGGGAGAGGAGAAAGAGAGAATTGACCTCTTGATATCGTGGGAGGGCATTACCGCGTTGAGAGGTGGTTGACAGGTAACAAAGGCTTCAGTTCACTCCAAAAAAGTCTATTGAATGTCGAAAAAGAGACATCACATTCTTATGTAAGTGCATATTACGAGACAAATCCCCATAAGCATAACGGGCAGTGCAATTATAGATAGCAAGTCTGAGAGTGGTTTAGAGAGAAACACAGAGAGAGAAAAGTTGGAAAAAAAACTGAAAAGCTAACAACATTTGCACAGATGCAGACTTTTATTTATCTGTATATTATAATAACAGTAAGATCAGGCACCACGTGACACATCCCATGAGCAGTATCCTCAAACCATTCGTCTTGATTTACAGTCAACAAGGACTGATGACTGAAATGCTCCCATGTGTCTGCAAATATTTTTATTCAATAACATATACTCTTAGTGTGCCATAAAAGAACAAGAAACATAAATAACTATCTCTGCCATGTAGTGCTGGTAATGTCACATCCAAAACATAGTCATTATGTGTACAGTTATATTGCAGAAGTATTCAGTGGTAAAACAAAATATATATATATATGCATATATATATATTAGGGAGTGGGGAGGGAAGAAAGGTGGATAATCCCTAAAAATGTCTGATCTTTTAAAATAGCTACTCTGCTGTCAAATCTGATGAGCTATAATGAGGTCCTGTATTAAACTAGATATGATAAATTACGAGTGCAAATCAAACCGTGTGTTCCCATCACTGTCTTTCTCCATTTTTCTTTTTTACCAAGTGAGGTAACATCTGTCCCACAACGTGCCAGGTGTTCTGCAGCAGATCTAATGAGAATTTTTTTTACCATGGAGGTGTTGGGTCTATACGCTGAAAGCTCTGAATTATCTGGGTATGTCTTAGATCTTTAAATGTCTGGTTTTATTGCCAGTTTATCGCTGCAGACGAAAGTTTAAAAGTTTTCTGCACTTCTGAACAGCCATTCATTTTTTCATTCATTGATCCTCTTTAGTTTTTTTCATCTGAATGGACAACAGTGTAACCCATTCAGACACACTCATCCTTTGTTTGGTTGCTTCATGTGAGAGATTTTTGTGTTTCTATTTTCTCTGTGCTTATCTCACTCATTTGAAGAGGCTAGTTCCAGAAGAAAAGGTCACCCATTTCTTTTGACTCAACAGTTGACTGGGGTTCATGAAAGAATGCTAATACTACACGGTGTGGGCACATGGCACTTGATGATTAATAGCTGGTACAAATTAGAGATTCACCAGAACCACTTTTCTTAAGATTAAATATGGCCGTGCAGCACATGTGAGGCTCTGTCTGTGAGGCTTTTGCATTAGAAATTTGCCAACAAGTAATAATATGAGATGTAGCAAGTCATCCATAAAAGCCATAGTTTTTACTAATGCAGGAGGAATCTTTCACTATAATCATGAAACACTCCGAGAGTGTAAACCTCCACCAAAGCAGTTCACTCTTTGTATTAAGTTTGTTTTAGCATATACACTTTGTTTTCTTTGTTTTTTTCAAATTACTTTAGGAAGTTTGTAGTGCAGTAAAAACAAGTTCAGACTTTTGCTATTTGAAACTTATTTTATATTTGACATACTTTGGAGTATTATTGTTTTTATTATTTTTATTTATGTTCATATAGTACATGTTAAACATGCATTTCACTGTGTATTAATATCTGTTTAACTGTTTAGTAATAAGTATCAAGTGAAAAAAGTTTATTTGCTTTCCAAACAAAAATTATACTTCATCAACATTATATATGTATATAAATGTGTATGTATTTAAAGGGCTTTCAAGGTCAAAGGTCCAAAGTAATGTGAATCCCCATATATGAAACCCTGTATACCTGTATGTTGCCAATACAAACAATGGGAGTAAGAATTCAGTTCAATTTAGTTTTATTTATATTGCGCCAAATAAAAACAATAATACAGAGAAACCTACAACATTCAGATGAACCCTATATGAGCCAATACTTGGCAACAATAGGAAGAAAAACTCCCCTTTAACTGGAAAACCTCCACCAGAACTAGGCTCAGGTAAGGGCAGCCTTCTGCCACCACTGGGTGGTGGTGAGAACCAGTAAGAACTATCATTTTTAATAGCTCTATATAGCATTATTATCACTTGGACCTTCAGATCATTCTATTGACCATGAAGGAGAGGTCGGAGGTCAAATGTGACTTGATGTTTTAAATCTTTATATGGCACTTTTTAAACACCAATTGAAAAAAAAAGCCAGAGTTATTTGGCTTTTTGTCCATTTTTGACCAATAAAGTTTTACAAGAAATTTATTCACTACATTAAGACTTAGCAGATTTACAGACAGAAAGGCACGCACAGATGCACGCAAACAAAACCAAAAACGTAAACTCTTTAGTGAACTATAGAAACTATAGATGCATAAGTGTGAATCCTGGAAGAGACGGAAGCTGGATGGATGGATGGATGGATATTATGAAACAACTTGTTCAAAGGTCTTTTGAGTGATATTTCTTGGCATTAAGAATTTTACATGCACAGTTTCTTACACCATCTTCTGGATAAGATCACAGTGCACTGGAACACTATCACCAAATGGTTAGGTGGTCTTTGAGGGTTTCAGTAGACTCAAGCCCAGAGGTGGTGAACAGTAAGCTCACTGATCTCCACAGGCCTCACCCTGCACTGAATCAGCTTCTGTGAAGTGGTGAGAAAAATCCTGTACCATCACAAGAGCGTCTGTTGTTTTTACTCTCCACGGGTTAGCTCTGGACTCTTCTTTTTTCTCATTTCTCTGATGTTTGCTGCAAGTTTGGTTGTTACTGTAACTGATAGCATTACCCAAGTTCTTCAGCTGCCTTAGGAGAGCAGAGCTTCCATCTGCCTTCGCTTTTGTCGTTGGTGCATATTTTAAACTCTGAACTGCTAATATTTGCTCAGCAAATGTGGGGCATGCCATAAATAGCCACAGGAATAGCTGAATACTAACCATCATTGAAATATGCAAAAGATTTGAAATAGAGTTAAAGGATAGATTAACAGTACAGGCTGCATTCTGTTTCGCATTCTGTTCATGCACTTTTTAGATTTTCAGTATTGGAGGGGGTGAGTACTCAGAGCACTCACCCCAAAAATATTCCCACTCTACTCTGCCACTGCAGTGCAAGGTTGCCCGCTGCAGCTTTCAGGTCATGCAGCACATGTGAGGCTCTGTCTGATGAAACAAAATAGGTCCTACGTTATGGACGAGAAGCACACCCTGATGCCTTCAGTGCTCCGGGACCAGCAGACAGATGTACCAGCAGACTGTCAGACAGAGTGGTGCCAGGATAAAAACTCCACCTTCTTTGGCACAATAACAGGAGAACAGGATTGCTGAAGCCACACTCAATGTGCAGATTGGGATAACATAGAAAACATGGAAATGGAGCCAGAGCACACTGGTGCATCCAAACACACAGTTTGGATGTGAAGGTCATTCAGAAAAAAGCCTATTCTGGCAGTTGTTTAAAGACACATAGGGGCTGCCTTACTTGCCCTATTCTGCCTATTCAGCCAAGTTTTAGAACGAGACAGGCGATGTTTATTTATTTTATCTGTTGCCTAAATAGTTTCTTGTTATTTATGGTTAATGTTCCATTACTTGTAAAATGATCTAAGACAAAGCCATCATATAAGATAACCATCTTACAACTGTGTATATCCGAGCCACATTCCGACTATTTCCCTGCTGAAGCAGAGATGGCTGAGCCTACGGGTTTATTTTGCCTCGTCACGCCAATACACAAATCTGAGAAGCAAGATCTTGTGAAAAGAACAAACACTGTTTTTTTTTTCTAGATATATTATATAAACCATTGTGTGTTCTTAAGCAGTGCACATGTAATATCTTCCAGCTTTCAGCTGTTGGCCTTTTTAGAAGAAGGTACTGGAGCTGATTCATTTTCCTAGGAAAAGCTGTAGATACGTGATTATTTTTTGTATCTCAGGTGCAAATTTAAAAAGTAAAAGTCCATTAATATACATTAAGGGGGTGTCAAACATACGACCCCCTTATGGAGGGGGGGGGGGGCAAAGACTGTGATCTGGCTCACTGGATTGCTTTAGAAAAATGGTAAAGGGGGCATAAACTGGACTTTTAACTTTATTTTTATATGTTTAACAGCTTTTTTTAATAGCAATAGCTCACCCCCCTTAAAATCAAAGTGGGTTGTATATGAGCTTGACATCCTTCCATTAGAGATGTCACATTGAAGAACAACATTTTTCTTTTTTAAATCGATGAAAAATTCTATTAGCGTTGCCCCAATGACCTTTTATAGTAGGGTGACCAACCATCCTCTTTTCCCCGGACATGTCCACTTTTCACGTTCTGTCCGGGGCGTCCGGGGGGATTTTCGAGATTAATGAAAATGTCTGGATTTTCGTACAGTGGACCCATATGTGTGACTTCATCCCCGAGCAGCTGCTTTGTGAGTGGTTGTTCTGCGCTCACAGACGGGACAGATAGCGTGCAGCAGCGCCTAGTGATGTTTAAAAGATGCCAAAGCACAACTGCAGCTTTTCAGACAAACTGCGAAAAAAAAATTCCCCCGTACCATACCGGTACTGGTAATTTTTCTTATACAGTTGAGGCCTTATTTCTGTACCATTATTTAATTCCAGAGGTTTTGAAGTTATTTTTTTTCCCCTTGTTGACTTGTAAAAGCCTATATCACATTTTTTTTTCATTAACCGCACAGAGAGGCATCGTTTAAATATGTTAAGATTTTCTTTAAGCAAACAGTATTATTAAAGTTCTTCATGACTGGGCAAAGTGTCCTCCTTTTTGGAAATCAAAATATGGTCACCCAATTTTATAGTGAAAACATTTCACAACAGGATATTATCATGAAACCTCCTCAGTTATGTTTATATGTAATACACATTGAATATACAAAGTATTAAAATAGTTTTTTAAAAAAAAGACCTAAATGTGTTTTGTGCAACAACAAAAAAAATCCTAATATCCCGCAGCTGATCAGTGCATGATCAGCTCTTTGGAGTACAAGATGACCTTCACAGATATTTTACCATCCATGAATTTATTTTCTTTCAAACTTGCTTATCTGCAGAGCTTTTGCACTGAACTCATAATATTGCATAATTTATAATGAGATAAAAACAAAAGAGGCACGAACATAAAATGCTCTTTCTGGCTGCCTGTTAGGAAACAATGACACCGTGTTAGCCTTTAAATCAGCTGAGCTGGCTGACCTTTCGGGCTGTGCAGCAGATACAAGGAAACACTTAGCATAAAGTGTTGTGAATGAGTCTATTTCTATTTTTTTTTTATCGCTTTCTCAGTCTGTTTGCAATTTTTGAGATCTGTTGTTGTCAGTTACCTAAGAAAACTGTGCATTGCCTTTCTGTAGGAAGGGAAATCAGTTGGTTTGGGGTCATTTGAAAACAGGAAATGGAGCTTTTTGAAAAAAGATGAACAAATAGCAAAACTGACGCTGTAGAAAAGCTGCTTATCTTTTTTTTTTTTCTACCTCACTCGTCTTATTTCCTGCTCATTCTCGCAGTTCCCATGGTAGTGTAATGTTTGAGCACCTGACTCACGGCAGCTCTCCGGGCTGTGGGGGTGTTACAGGATCACCAAGCCAAGCCAGATGCCCTCTCACTAGGTAGCCAGCTACATACTGTACATCTTCCACCTCTTCCCACTTTAACGGTCCACTGGCCTCCTCACACAGACACATTGTGCATCGATGCTGTGCCTTACTGTTTGTGAAATAGGAAAAAAAGGAAAATATCACATACTGCTGAACTCCATTTTTTTTCTTGGTAGTGATACCTGCTGTTCAACAGACAGTAAAACACTGGTGTCAGTATTGACAGAGTGGAAAAGCAGTAGTCATGTAAAGTCATGTAAAGAACAGAAAAGCAGCCAAATACCCAGGATGCAGATGAGCGATGGTAAATCTTCCTTACTGAAATTACACACAAGCTTCATTTCATCTTTTTTCATGGTCAGCTGTGCAGAGAGCTTTAAATGGTTAACGTCATTTTCAAGTGACTTTTTGACAAATACTTCATTTTCCTTTCCCCTTAACAGTCCATATAATAAATAGAATATAGACGACATATCGCAGGTTATACCATCCCACACTAAATATGCAATACACAAGTAAGAATTAGAGTTCTGCAGTGTTTTTTTTTTCTTCTTTTTTGTGTGTGCGTTCATTTTGCAACAATGCTGAGAAAAATGTAGGCCATAGGAGTCTTCAGTAGGCTACTATGTACCTCACATTAAGTCTAGTGTGTTTTTTATAGTTTGGTACAAATTTCCAACCCTTAAAACTCACAAGCATAAAACACTAAAATCTGCTTTTCTCTCTCTCTCTTGTTTTTTTTTTTTTAATCACATTGCTTACTTCTAAAATGTAAAAAAAAAAAAAAACAATTTGTGTTATACTGCTAGTGTGCAGCATGTGCAAAATTTTTTGTTTAAGGACATCTAATTAGAAAACAACTGCGCTAAAGTAAGATGTTGCTTGTGCAGGCTGAAAGCACAGTGACTTGAGCAGATGGTGTAATGAGATATATGGTAATAACCACACTGTCAGCGCGTTGGCCTGTATGAGACCGTGCTTAGACAGTGGCATAGCAATCATCCCCCACCGCGTCTTTATTCCGAAACAGATGCATTGTGAACTACAAGTTAATGCATTTGTGATCAAGATGTCCTGGGAGTCTGCATGAAAGTTCAAAGCTGTGCATTGTACATGCATTTTGTTAGTTTAGTACAACTTTTGGGTTCATTAGGTCAACATTACATGCACAGGTGAGCTTGCAGGGCTCAGTTGGTGCGGCGCAGTGTCATTAGTAACAGGGTTAGGAGTTTACGTCATGCAAAAAAGTTTACTAACTCACTGTATGTGTAATACACTGTGGCACCGGATGTTTAAAAGTGTTCATCGTATACAGTCTCATGAAAAGTCTGACCTGATTTGCAGCTGTCATATAAACAGCCCGCACACAAGGAGTCACACAAACCTTGTTCAGTTATGTAACCCCCTGTTGTGTAAGCATGCATACCCCATCGAGTGTGATGGGGCTCATTCTTTAATGAACTCTGAAATTCTGTGAAAAGCATTAATTCAAACAGATATCTGTTTATTCTCAAAATAAACAGATCCATGTGAAGCAGTTACATGTGAAAAAGTTCTTCTGCATTTGAGATTAAACATATGGTGTGTAATTATGTAAACAATCATGAATGTGAGTTGGTTTGAGCAAATCTAAGGGTGAAGGATGAAGGATGATGTGCTCTATTCACTCTGTAACTTCTGATGATAACCTATGAGGAAAAACACTTGTCAGTGATGGGAAAGAAGGGCTTCCTTTAAACACTCAAAGTCCTGAGCTCAGGAAAGGGTAGCCATCTGTCACAAGTAGTTGGACAGAGGGAGGAAAGAGGAGATTTTAAAAAAAAAAGTGGAGCAAAGGGAGATAAAAAAACGGAAAGTAGCACCATTCACAAGGAAAACTACAGAAGAGAGAGGAGAATGGTTGTTGACATACTGGAATGTAAAAGCATCGTGATCATGGAACCATGGAAGCTAAGGGATGATTCAGGGTCAGCTGATAAATTGCTGATAAAAGTTTTATAAGAAGAGGAAAGTTTTAACTTTAATTTTGAAAGTAAAGAAGATGTCTGTCTCCAAAACCCAAACTGTGAGCATGCTCCACAGGACAGGAGTCTGTCTCCCATTCTTCTTTTGGTAACTAAGAACCGCAAGCACGCTGTCTGACAGAGAAGTGCTCTATGAGTTTTTTTAAGATATAATGGGGCCTGATCATTCAAGGTTTTATATGTGAGAATAGAGAATTTTAAACTGAATTCTAAATTTACTGAAGTCGAAGAGAAGCTAATGTTAGACAAATATAACCTCCCTTTCTTGTTCCTGTTTGTACTCATGCATTAGCATTTTGGATCAAGCTTTTCAGTGAGCTTTTAGGAAAACCCAATTGTAAGGAATGAGAGCAGTCTAGCATAAAATACATAAATGCACAGACTAGTTTTTCTGCATCATCCTGAGACAGGATGTTCTTAATTATGGCAACAGTGCACATATGAAATGAGCCGGTGGTAGATGTTTGTTTACCTTGCAAGTTAAAGCCATCCACAAAACAATGGATGAGTCAAATCTGATTATACTGTAAATGTGTTTTTGCTTTTAGATTCATTTGCAAATGTGTCAGTTAGCAACTGTCAATTTGAGTGTAAGGGGTGTATGACGTTTGTTTCTACTCTATTGAAAAAAAGGACTGTCCTCCTTACGGGTGATATGCAGGCAAAACATGTGGACGTGAGCCACACAGCAAATATACCGAGTTTGTAGTATCCATTCATGGTCATGTGGTGGGTTCTGCTATTATGCAGGCGCAGTAAATCATATTTGCAGCTTAAAGGTATCCCGCTTCCAGTGTGACCTTCAGGAGAATGTCTGCATTGCTGCTCAGAAGGCACAACACTACACTCGGGTGTGATATCGCTCTAGCTCCACAGACCACATTCACATCTGGAGAAACTACAGTGTGAGTGTGCTTTTACTATTAGTCAAAGTTGTAGCAGTGGCTGTATCACAGCATTTGCTGGGGTAATTGAAAACGCAGCATATGTCTGCCATTAAACTGACATAAGCAGATGAGGCAGTCACTGTCACTGCTGAGGATGTACCACTCTGTGAATGAGCACAGCTCAAGCGCCAAGGGCCAGGCTCCATTCACGTTAACATTAATAGAAGGTTTGGTGTCTACAGAGAGCAGAGAGCAGACCATCATCGCTGGCATGTCACCTGCAGCAATTGTATCTTAGTCCTTCCAAGTTTTTAGGTTTTTGGTTTCCCAGACGTTCATACCGCACACGTTCACTAGCACATGCACTAGTGCTAGGTTTAGTGTTTCCATTACTCCAGGCACTTTGGGGCACGTGGGGTGGGGGGGCTGCTGCATGATTGCACCATGTGCAGTGCAGTAGACTGGATATACTGTATATTATGCATGCAATGGAGACATACTGCCATCTAGTGGTAACAACAGCAATATTCAAATAAAATAAAACATTAAGAAAGGGCAAAGCAACTGTAAAATCAATTATGATCAGTTTTGATCACCTTTAATTTACGAATGTATTTTATTCTGTACATTACAAAATATCCAGTGGTACCATTTGTATCTGAAAAAAAACCATGAAATAAATAATGAAACAATCACCGTAGTCAAAGTATAACAAATGAGCAAAATTGTCATTAGATTTTTTTAAAAAAAACATTAACTTGAACACAGTTCCATACTTTAAAGATAAAGAATCAGAGTTCAAAAGAATTAACAAATTTCATTCTAAATTCGATAAACCACTCGCATCAGGCTTACATCTTAACGATATACGTGAAAAGTCCAGACAAGTGAAAACTGCGCATGTCAGATGTTTTCATTCCATCAACTCAGTTCATCACAAGAACCGAAAAACAACAAGCACCAAGACTGGACATCTACTGATGAAACCAGTTTACTGCAGCTATCTTGTCACAAACAGCTGGGTCGCTACACTTAGCATTGATGCCCAACATTTTTTCTATTTCAGAATTTTATTAATTAATTTCTTTATCTACAGAGTTGAAGATTCTTTAGAAAAAAATGCTGAACCACATCGCCAAAGAAAAACATTTGAAAAGCGGTTAAATCGCTCTATTATTTCACTTTAGGAAAAAAACACACATAAGGTGCCAGGATTGTCACGTTCAGAAAAAATCAAATATCCAACCACAGAAGGCACATTAAGAGCTGAGACAGATGACCCCACAAAAAATGGAGATGGATCTGTATCATAAATGTGGATGCAGGTAGAGAATGGCTCCCGAATCCTCCAGTCTTTTTAAGGCTTCAGCTTCATGATTAAGGTCGTGGTAAGAATTCTGTAACAGAGTGGAGGAGCATTAGTATTCAAGGAATATGAAGCTTTGCCAGTGAGCGTGTTAAAACAAAAAGTACATCACTACAGGTGGCCGCGCACCTTCATAGACTTCATGGTGGCATATCCATAGTAATGGATCGGCTGCTGCTGCTGTTGGCTCTTTGAGCGAGGGTATCCGAATCCAGCAACGTGGACCACGTCACAGTAGTTGAGAGCAACAAAAATGGCAAGTATACCCGTGGTGGGATGCACTGGGATCTGCAACAAGCAAGAGATCATGACAGCCCACTGCACTTCTTCTTGTTTTCATGATTTATTATTTCTAAAATTAGCAAATATTAGTAGATACCCCCAAATAAAGAACTGAAAGATTTTTACCTTGCACACCTGAGTAAAAACAGATAATAAAAAAAAACAATAAACAAAAAAAGGTTTGTATAAATCAAATTAACTTTATAGAAGGAGAGTTACTTAAAAATGTACATGCTGAGCTTTGCTGGTTGTGCAAAAGAGCTTATGATGTAAAAACAATCTCCAGATGGCTTTGGAACTGAAACCCTAAAAGAAGCCCCTCGTTTCACCACTAGATGGCGATAGAGGAAAACTGCAGCTTTATATGCGGTTCATTTGCACAAGCATTTCTATCTGCAGTATTCGCTCTCATAACCTCACCCACATGGCTTATGCAAACACAGTTTTGTTTCTATGCTTTTTATTTCAACCACCTACTGTTCCAACAGAATTTAAACGTTGTGAACAACAATTAACTTAAACTCTTAAAAACAGAAAAACTTGAGTATTTTGACATTTTATTTTGAAATTCATTTGCAGCTCTGAGACTGCTGTTCTCAAGCAAAGTACAGCTGCTTTTTCAAACACAGTGATTCAAAGCATTTAAGCCCTCTGCCTTTCCTTTCCTTCCCCTCGATTACAGTAAATTAGTCTTTTTCACAGTAATCGAGAGGAAGGAAAGGAAAGGTGTGTGAAAAATTGATGGTTACTACACATATAAAGCCTCTGCCATGACTTAATGGTATGGTTAGCAATTATGTTGTTAAAAAAAAGTGGACATATGCAGAGTAAGCATGGGTGCACCATGTAAGCAGAGTAAAAATGGGTGTGCCATGGTAAAGGATGAGTTTATTGTCTAAAGTCATTGTGACAGATACATACGTAGTCCTGCAAGTGAAAATGCTGGCCTTATCACTAATGTACAGGTGCACACACACTAACCTGCAAAGGTTTTAGTGTGGCTGCAAGTTAGTTACAGAGACATAAAAAACTCAAGATTTGGCTGAAAGCTGGTCTGGTGTGATGAAATCCAGGTGGACTACGTCTGTAAAGAGGACACAGACTAATTCCTACAATTCGATTCCACACTACAATTTTTCCTGTATATCCCGAGGGAAAAACAGCCCACAAACAGCGGTGATATACATTTCCCTTCACATTTTGTGCATGTCACATTCCTTAATTGGCTTCTGCCTAAAAACAATGACAAAAGAACATGCAGGAAGCAAAACCTTCCGGCTGATATTTTATTTTTGCTTCTTTAAGGAAAAACTAGAACTCAAGGTAATGTGAGATTTAATGAGAGGAGACATGTTTGTTGTGTTATTCCTGGCTGGCTCTTTCTGTCCACAGAAATTCCCCTGTGCTGTTTGCCACTCCCTCTATGACTGATTATGATTACGCGTGCTCACATAGGCAAGAAGAAGAATTATTTCCATATGACCTGAAGACAAAAGAAACTCTCATTCACTTTTCAAATTAAAACCCACTTTAACAAAAACCTTTTATTCTTCATCTTTCCAAATCATCATCTGTGTTTTGTGTTTTTTTCCTGTGCAATGCTCCATCGGTAAATGCACCGGTGTTTATATTAGCCTACTTCCAGTATGTTCTTTTCTAGTTACGGGGCTTACTGAATGTCAAAACCAATAGATCTCAAACTTTCTTTCTGGCGTGCCTCCCTTCAGGAGTCAGAAAAAGTTAACACCCCACTGTTCCTCATCAAATGTTAACAATGAAAAAGTATTTAAACTTATTTAGTGAAATGTCAGCACAGCATCTGCAACCTCTTGTTTTGGAAAAAACTCTGTGTAAACCATCCTGATATCAAAATAAAGTTAACATATAAGTGAGCCTTAATCACATCACAGGTGTAAGTATCACAACAGACGTCATTGTGTCAAAGTAACTGAGGATGGAACACAGATTTTTTTCTTGGCCTAATTTTTTGTGTGTCTTTTACAGCATGAACCTGTGCTGCAGTAGATCAAAAACTGAAGAAAACCATGAGTCAACAGATGGACATTACCCGTGGAAAGATCAATGCTGCTGAAGTGAAACAGCAAAGTTACAGAGGTTTGATTTTGCAAATTAAAAAAATTTGGCACCATCTGTGAGAGCTGATATTTCTTCAGCATTGAAAAGCAGAAATTTGGCTTTCTTGCTGGAGGTCAATTTCGCAAAACAAATCAATAAACATACTCTAAAAAATTATGGACTGGTGCGTAATGCGTCCGCGCGTAAAGAATCAAATAAGGCAGAAAGTAGGAATTTATGACAGGAAACTGCTGTTGAAACACACTGCGAAATGGAGCTGTGCAGGAAATGTGATTGCATCAAAGTGGATTTTTTTGGTAACAATACAGCACAGGTAAGACAGAACTGATGCTAATGTTTGTCACACTTGAAGCGAAATTTTGGTCTCCTTTTGCTGCTGGCTTAGTGAATTTTTGGTTGGGTCGTGATGAAACTTGCACTTTTGGACTCGGTGAGATCTGTGCTTTCAACAGAGACATTGTCCGTGTACATGCTGTCAGATTTGTTGTTTTAGCTGTGTTTGGTGGTCATGGAAATGGTTTTGTGAGCTTTAGCTAAGATTCTGATATTTCAGTGATGCCACACATCTATATTTGAATAACAGATCTGGCAGCACAGCCTGTGAAACTAGCTGTTGCTTTCAGTTTCAGATGAAAACGCCGTTTTCAAATTTATCTGGGCTGGTGTGGACGTTGTCTCAGTGGAGGTTTTTGAAACCCACGTTGAAGTGTGAAACCTCAGGGGAAGTGCTATTTTAAAAGTTTATTCAGAGGTACAGTAGGGCTCAAGTGTGTTTTTTTTTATAGTTTAGCAACAGGTCAGGCTGGCATCCGGTACTCAGTGAATGATCAGCACAGCTCCTCAATGTGTGCTGATAACTCTACTTCTGCCTTTTTCAGGAGATGTTTAAAAGAAAGCCTACACACAACACACCGGCATGTAGATGACAGTAAGTGTTCATTTGCGTGAGTCGTTGAGCTTTTGTACCCTCAGGGTTAATTTTTTGCAAAATGTGTGTCTAAACAAATGTGCAGTTGGTTATAGCAACAGAGATAACAATTTGTTTGAGTAGCCTTGTCAAGAATCTGAAACAGAGTTTTTGCCGCTGCACAGAGCATAATCGGTAACCTGAGGGAAACTGATGATGCCAAAGCACAGGAGTTCCAAAATGAGACAAAATGTATCCAACAACAACACAGAGTGAGGGCGTGCCAGATGCACATTTCCATCGTGTTCAGTAATGTGTAAAAAATGTCATGCTTACAGCCCCGAATAAACATAATTCAGGTGTTACTTGAAAACTTTACTGCCTGCAGGCCCCAGTTCTCCCACCACTTCATCCCACCTCTCCTACTGCTGCCCCCTAGCCATTCCCGTACAAGCTGCACAGATGGTACAGAGCTCCTGTCGAGTGAGCCCGCTGATTGCCTGCAGGATCTCTGCCTTCCCGCTCCTCACTCTCGTCTTGCAGTGAACCAACTGTGTTTATACCGCAATCTGAAATGGTTACACCCATTGTCAAGTCTTTGACAAAAAGGTCTCAGTGGGAACAAGCAGAACCAAAACAAAACTTGGCTGAAGATCCACATCGACGACGATCCCCACCAAACACACAGAAAGCCACACTTGGAAGATGAGATGCTATGGGCCAATAAAAAATGCTGTAATACACCAGTTTCAGTCCAAGAGGGATCTCGTGGTGTTTCAAAATCTGATCAGCAGGGGAAAAAAAAGAAATGTCATGCACTCTGGATCTTCATTGCGCAACTGCTGTTTTTCCTCGAGTTTATGGGTTTAGAGCAATGCTTTCACTTTTACTTTTCGTGTTTTGATTCAGCCATCTTGCGTTTCATTTGCCTTCTACTTTAAAATGTCAAAGGATATGCTCAGTGAAAACCAACTAAACATTAAAATCGAGTTAAAAGTTAGTGAAGGCCACAGTACAAAAGCAATAATCCGCATCACAGATAAGCACACTGGGAACTGCCTTTTACCTTTAAAGACATACAATAAGAAAACAATATTTTGGCTTTTCTTACCCCCAAAAAAATGAAATAAGCCAATTATTTCCCAGGGAACCACCGATTTATCGTTAAAGACATGAGACAGTTATCTTACAGTGAGATACCAGGACGCCAAGCAGAAGCTAATTGTCACCAAATTCACAGTAATCACCAACTAGATTTCAGCAGAAACGCCTCTTACAATAAACTGTTTACCACAAAGGTCATGACGGATCATTCTGAGGAGCAGTGCCTAATCAGCAGAGGCTCCGTCCACCCTTGTTAACATTCATGTGGGAAGCAGTGAAAGGCCAGAAAAGAAGAACAGAAACATAGGAAAAAGAGCACAGAAGAGGAAGAAAAGTCTGCTGCAGAGGATGCCAGAAATTCTTGGTATTGCAACATCCCCACCACAATTACAGAGCAAAAACTTATGATTAAGTAAGAAATGGGACTGATTTGAATAAGGAATAAAGACAGTTTGGTTTCGATCTGCACTGAAACTTCTACTACCACAAATTGAGATCACGCATAGTCACGACTGCAAAAAAACCAAACAAAAAACACTTAAGTGAAAGTGATCACTCACCTGTTTGCTCTTGGGGTGAAAATTGATCTTTAGCAGCTTGACTGCAGTCTGATGCAAGAAGTGTGGGTCCAGCACTCTAACTTTACTGGCATCACCCAACCAAATTTGAGGAGGGGGCTTCCAAAAGCCTTTCCTGACCTGGCAAAGACAAAAAAACAGACAGGGTGTTTACAGACTGAGAGTGAAAACGGCCACGAATTGCCCTTTATTTGGCAGAATGGATGCATGCAAGGAGAGACGCATGTAAATCTCCATGTTTGGAGGACACTAAATCGATGTGCAAATTAGCGGGTAATGACCCTGCAACTATTAGCAGCAGGAGGCCGGAGGTGCCGTGGGATACGGAGTGAACGATGCCTGCAATGGAAACAACATTTAACTCTGGAGAGTGCTGGCACTGCTCAAGTGGAACCTCTTAAGTAGTTGTTCCTGATATGCAAGACAGACAAGCTTGAAAAGTAAAGATAGCAATTAGATAAGCAAGTGGCTGCAGTGGTAAAAACCAGCTTCTACCAACTACGCCAAATTTCGAAGGCAATGCCTTACCTACGACATAAAGACCTTGAAAGGCTCATTCATGCTTTTATAACCTCTAGACTGGACTACTGTAATTCTCTTTACTTAGGCCTCCAACTCTCTCTTATTCAACGCCTACAATTAGTCCAGAATGCCGCAGCACGCCTTTTAAGCGGCGCTAGAAGACAGGATCATATTACTCCCATTCTAGCTGACCTCCACTGGCTTCCTGTCAAATACCGTATTGTTTTTAAAATTCTTTTATATACTTTTAAAATCTTAAATAACTTGGCACCCAGTTATTTGATTGACCTTCTTAATCTATATATCCCTACAAGGGCACTCAGATCCTCTAATCAGGGGCTTCTAATGCAACCAATGTCTCGATTAAAGACGAAGGGGGATCGGGCCTTTGCTTTCGCTGCACCAAAACTCTGGAACAGCCTACCGGTTGATGTCCGTATGTCGGAAACTATCCAATCTTTTAAATCTCGGTTAAAAACCCATCTATTTAAGCTCGCTTTTCAAACTACTTAGCTTAATTTTCCCTGATTCATGCCTGTTCTTATATTATTATTTTATAATTTTATTCTTTGTTAACTGTTTTCTCCTGTTGTAAATTGCAAGTATGGTTCGTTTGTGAAGCACTTTGTTGTACTTGTGACTTTTAAATGTGCTATAGAAATAAAATTGAAATTGAAATTGAAATTAAAGAGAATGTGTTCAGTTGAGGCAGAGAGAGGAAAGAACGAAAGAAAGGGAGATGACTGTGTGTGCGTAAGAGAGTCTGTGTTTGCATGTGGGAGAGTGCATTCTCACACACATCCAGTACCCTCTTCTCATTGTAGAGGATCTCTTTGAGCCACCGTAGATCTTGCTGTTTGAAAGGCACCAGGACCATAAGGGTGTCAGGCTCATTGTCCAGTCCAGGGTTGTAGAAGGCTGACTCAGGGTAGAAGAACCTCATGGTGGTCTTGTTCCCCACGTCTTCCTCATAGCCTCTTACCGGGGCATCATTCAACCTGAGGCAGGAATAAAATATGTAAAGAAATTTAAAAAAGGATTTTCAGAGCTGTTTTAGTCAGGATTTCAATTTTTGCAATTAGAAAAAAGTTGATGTAAATGAGCATTGAATAACCATTATTCAGTGGATCGTGAAATACTGCACTCCCCACCTGCAGCTAGCCTCTCAGAGCTTCAACCGATTCAGTTTTTACATAAATGATTTAAGGTCTGATCGCATGCTTAAAGACACTGGAGGTAACATGACCTCGGCCTTGAGCATAGTTTAGGTAAAGATCCATTAGGTGATCTTTGCATGCAATGTTCACTGAAATCTGATAATACTCTAGGAGGAGTAACAATTCTTGTAAATCACATAAGCTCATGGGTCCTTCAGCCCGAAGTTGACAATTCTTGATTTCTTGTGTTTTTGCAGATTTTTCACACTTACATGTTGCAGATCAATAAACTATACACGGACAACCTGAATAAGTACATGTGGCAGAGTTGTGGTCCCTGGCTGAGCTGCAGGGGAGGGGTGGTGCAATGAACTCAAGTATGCATATGTTTTTTTTTACAGAACTTTATGCTGATGCACAAACTCAACAGCGACATCCTTTATTGCACAGATAGTCCATGACCATCTCTTTAGTTTCTGACACATTAATGTGCAACAAGGACAACTTGCAACACTCTTTTTCTGGTCAAGGTTTACTCAGCAGAGATGCAATCACTGTAAAAATAAAACTGGAGAAAACGCACTTCTGTGATGGCAAATAAAACACGATTTACCAACATGTCACACCGCAATCAGTCTTATGAATACTAAGAAGTTGCAGCAGCATTAATTTTGGTGTATGTGTAAAGTTGCACCCAGATATGTCGTCTACTGACAGATATTATCTATCACACGATTAAGAGCTGGGGGGGAAAAATTAATAAAAGTTAAAAAGTTGCCTCAGAACAGGATGACTAACTCACTCTACGCTGTACACAGCCTGAAATTCGAAACCTTGTTCACTCTGTGAAATAAAAAAACATCTGTGTTTCATCACTTAACAAAAAAATACAATATAACTCTATAGTTGACAAATTCAATAGCACAGACTGAGAACATTAAATTATTAGCAAGCACTTTGAGAACTTAATTCTCAACAGGCTTTTAAGAAGTCAAGCAGTGTTTCCATGGCAGGAAAAAAGCCAGATGACGTCAAAATCTCAGGCATGCATTGAATTCTGAGTGTCAATAACCTGACTTGGCTGGAAAATAATTAGAAGAGAGCGAGAGACGTGAGGGGAGGGAAAGAGGGGGGTTCGGGGGGGGGGGGGGGGGGGGGGGGGTGCATTGCTGCCAGGCCTAATTCTGGCTGTTTGAAAGAGGCTTAAAAAAAACTCAGAATGCGGTCGTTCATTCCAAGGCTGTAGAGTCAGATCTGCTAGATGCCTTTGTCCCTGAGTAAACTCAATGCTTTCTTTTCTGCTTTTAAAGAACCTGAAGAACCTGATTTGACCCAAACTTAGCCTGAGAGGACGGCTCTGTGTCAGAGTCACATGCTTATACAGTCTACAGCTAAGTGAATTAAACCCTATTTAGAGAGGCTGAGGGTAAAAGAAATCAACACATTCTCTTTTTTAAAATGCAATAGCAATGAGTCCTAACTGCCTTGAAACATGGAAGTTTAACTGCTCTCCTTTTAAATCAACCTTGGACATGATTTTTTCTGATTGGCTGTGCTTGATAAACAGAAGGGCAGAACAGCAGGTTGGTTGGGTTTCAATCCCTACAACAAAAAGTGTAGATGACCTCACTAATGATATCGCCAACAGCTCTATCCCTCAACCTGCTTGTACATGCACCTATATTTGAAAGTCCTACATCCCTTAATTCACGAGTTATTGCGCTCGCAAACTTGGGTATCCACCCAACCTGGCTGTCCACCAGGCGAGGTGATGACATTACCCCAAGCCTTTCAGGCTGAGGGGCTGAAGACTGTCAGCAATCAACTATTTAGAGCAGTCTGAAGTCTGAGCTTCTGGCTTAAAGACATTTAAGCCATATACTGACTTCATTGTTTGCAACTTTGAACATTTTAAATCCAAGCATCCATCTAAATAATTGGATTTAAATATATGGCAGACACTTTCAAACACACTTTAACCCCACTATTATTGCACAGTAGAGCATATCATTTCATTTTAATACCATAATCAGGAAAAATGATTTCACTGTTGTGTGGAGTATGATTATTGCTTACCGAATGACCACATCGTATTTATTGATGATGCTTCCCAGGGAGCTGTTTTTAATGGCAAAGCCATTACCTATGACTACACAAGTTCTGCACTCAAGGCTGTGGAGAAAAACAACACAGGTTCACATTATGAATTAAATGTGGCAAATTTTTCTTTATCAAGGTTTCTCATCGGTCTTAAAATGAACATGTTTTGTTCAGTTACAAACAAAATGGCTCTCTGGAGGCAAAAACCTATCATCACTACTGGAACAGCACGCGAGGACATAGGGAACAGTTATAGGGAACAGTTACAGAGAGCGTTTTCACAGAACTCTTTGCAACCATGTTAAAAATCAAGTACAAGGCCACAGTTAGCATGTTAAACGTTAAAGTTCGTGACAGCACAATTAAAAAAAGATGGAACAAGTGTGGCTTGTTTGGAACGTTTGCCAAGAGAAGGCCTCGTCTTTCTAAAAAGAACGTGGCAGCACAGCTTAGGTTTGCAAAGCTGCATTTAAACAACCACAGGAGCTCTGGAACAATCCTATGGGCAGACGAGAACAACGTGGAGATGTTTGGCCATAATGCAGAGTGCTACATTTGGCAAAAACCAGTGCCTGCAAACCTCCATGTTGTAAAGAAAAATGGACCAAAATTCCTCCACAACGATGTGACAGATTTCAAGTTATTGCTGCTAAAGGCGGCGCCACAAGCTGTTGAATCATAGGGTGTTTTTCACAGGACTGCATAGTGTGTATTTGTTGGCACCGATCTTGGCCTACTCTATTTTGAGCATGATGGCTTGAATTGGTAAACAGAGCAGGATACTGAAAATTTTTTAAATAGTTAAGAATATTTAGAATAATTAGAAAAGTGCAGATTAATATTCTTGTAAATAAATAAATTGTAAGATGGTCTAAAAAAGCAAATCGTTATCCATGATTGCAATATTAAACTAATTCGCTTTACTACTGTTGGCCAAGTTTGCTAAAGTGTGCTCAAACTTACTTTTCAATGTTGGCTGGCACGTGATAATTTGTAGTTACAGCAAGCACTTTCAGTAGCAGCAGCTCTGGGATGAAAAGTGAGAAATGGAGAAGTTCAAAAGTTCACGCCGAACACAGAGCTTGAATTGGTGAAAAAGCTACAGTCCTGGGTTTCAGCTGTATTAACAGTTTAAGATGTCATCTATTTAATCCCCAGTCCTGGTCCCAGTCAAAATGAGACAAATTTGCTAAAAGTGAGTGGGAAGAGTGGGGATTAATTTAAAATGCAAGGTCAACATACCACTGCCCTTAATGCCATAAGGTAATGCCAGATCTGACAGATGCTGCCGCCAAAAGAAATCCTCCATTTTCATAAAGAGCTGCGTCCGTCTGCTAATGCTGCATGAGAAATGTCAAAGCAGGGTTTATAAGATGATACCACACAGTTTCAGTGTACAGATGAGTTATGCTGCCAGAGGCTTTGTGGCCGGGAGAGCAAAGAAAACTGCTTCAAGTTTTTTGTCTAAAATAATCAACCCACACAATAGACAATACCATCTGTTCTGCCAAGCAGTACAGTGTTCAAGCTAGCACATAAAAAAGAAAAAAAACTGCTTTGTAATCTTAACTGATGCACTAGCGTTACCAAATGTTCTGGTACCCATTAAGCAGGTAAGCCAACCTCGTTATAAGAAAATCACCTATTTATATGATGCCATTCAATAGCAATTTCCTTCATTAAAATTCTCCGCTGACATTCCCTCGCCATGGAGAGGGGAAAGAAAACAATAATGCTCACAGAGCCTGTGGAGTGAGACAAATGTGGCAGGTTGTAATATGTGAAACAGTTGCTCTTCTGTGCTCACTCACTCCAGCTGTTTATAACCTACTGTCTTTGACAGTAAGTCTCTCAGGCATTTATTACTCTTGTGTGCCAGCTAGCCCTCTGTAGGAGATCAGGATAAATCTCCGGGCAGGGAGTCTAATTAGAGAAATGTCATTGTAACTGCCTCGCAGGCTTCCCTGTGACTGACTCATGTTAAAAATCCAAGAACAACGGACTGGTAACTCTGAACTGAACTCTTTTTCAGCTACACATCTTAACTGTTGCAAATGTTAAAGGGCAGGCGGTGGAAGGTCGACTGGGCTAAATAAATAAACAGTGACCTTGGATGAGGTTTGGCCAAACCACACATTCCCTTTTACTAATAGAGCAGAGCCAAGAATAAAGGTGAGTAAATATACAGGTCGATAAACTGATAAAGAGACTAAAAGATAGATAACTGTGAGCATGTTAGAGAATGTGAAACAGGGATTAGTTAACAAAACGGGCTAGACATTATCAAGTTATAAAAAAAATATGTATATGTCATGAAGACATTGTTAGCCAAAATTAGTTTTTCACATTAACTCCCCCTCTCTGGCTTTTTATCAAGACATTCCACTGGAATGACTGAAACTTACTGTAACCATTATTTAGATGGAAACTCTTCTTTTAAACATAACTCTTCTTCTCTGTAAAATATGCTTTTCTGTCATGACTGGTACAGAGCAGTCCAGTTTCAAGGAACTCGGCACTTTATGTTCAAATAAAAACACTGCTATACACCACTCCTTTAATAAGTCAGTTTCCCCAAAAAAAAGAAAAAAAGAAAAAAGAACACACAGACATGCCATTACTCACTTAAAGTTAAGGCTCTCCCATTTCTTCTGGGTTAGCCAGCCACCACACAGCGACTTGCTACTGCTGGGAGACTTGCTGGTGCCTCCATAGCTGAAAGACAGTTGCCACAGATGGCATGAAAACTACTGCTGAATCAGTGAAAATGGAAAGTGCCAGTAATTTAGTCCAAAATGCTCAAAAAGTGCAAAAATTGCTATGTGTGAGGCTTTGGTTGACTAGCAGCTCAGACCACTTTGTGAATAGGCTGTCTTCTCAGATTTTAGTGACTCAGCGCTGGCCAGAAATCCTGCGAAATGGGTATTACTGTGATTCTGTGACTCAATACCAGAGAAATTAAGAAAGAAAGAAAGAAAGAAAGAAAGAAAGAAAGAAAGAAAGAAAGACATGTTTGTGTTAGAGTGTGTCTTTGTGTGAGATTACCTCTGAATCAAGGCATACGAACAGTAGAACATGACAAAGGTGACGAAGAACAGGAGAACTGGGAGAAGCCTAGGCCACCATACTGGAGCAGACAAAGACAAAAACAGAAGCAAACATATCAGGGTATAAAAGTAGAGTCAGTTTCTGGCAACACCTGAGAGACAATGCTCAGTCTTCTTCTATGCAAATTATGATGTTTGCTTTTTCTGACGTGCCATTTTGAAACAGGTGTACGGGCAATGCCAATGAAACTGATTTTCATTCAAATATCACTTTCCAAATTAAGACAAATGCAAAGGCTTATAGGAAACTGTCCATCTGCTAGGATTTATTTTTAACAGCAAAGAGTGAAGATCACAAATTACGATACGATGTTCTCAAAAATGGTTTGAATTCTTTAAATACACTGAAAAAACTTGCAAATCTCATAAACACATATTTTATTCACAACAGAACACATAACAAATGTTTAAACTGAGATATTCTACTTTTTCATGAAAAATATTAGAAAATGATGGCAACAAAGGGCTCAAAAAGTCAGTGGTGCTAAAAAGAAACAGCTAGGGGAACATTTTGCAACTAATTTGGTTAGTTGACTACATGTTAGTTACATGATTGGGAATAACAAGAGCACCTTAGAGAGGCAGTTTGACAGAAGTAAAGCTGGGCAGAGGTTCATCAATCTGCAAACAAATCTGTCTACAAACCATTTCTGAAATTTGAAAGTGTAAATACAGGTTTAAGATCAACATATGCTCCAATCCAGAAAATGTGTCTTTCAGGAAAGGTTGCACATATTTTAGCAAGACGATGCTAAACCACATACCACCTCTGTTACAACAGTTTCATAGCAGAAAAGTACATGTGCTGAACAGTATGTCTGTGAAGGTTCTCAGTCATCCAGGTCATTGTAGTCAAAGGAGCTTGCAAAGAAAAGAGTCTGGACTTCTTTAAGTTGCTTGAAGACATTTCACCTCTCATCCGAGAAGCTTCTTCAGTTCTAAGGTCAAACATGTGAACATTGGCATCCCCTTTTGAGGATGTCAATGTTCAAATTTTGGACAGAGAGGACAGATGGTTTGAAAGAGGAGTGAAAGAAGCCATCTATGTCCACTGTGAGCGACCATCTTTGAACAGAGGCGGTGTCTGCCATCTATAATCCAGTTTTGAGTTACCTCCCCAGACGCCTTAACGCCCACTCACACCCTGGGCCATCTGACCTCAGGAATTCGCATGATAAGGTGGGGCCAGGTTTCACAATGAGCTCACCCGAAACCCTGGCTGATTGGGACCCACACCCAGTTTCACACCTTGGCTCAGGCGATTAGAGGATCATCAGGGGGTCCTTTTGTCCCTCTGCGGGGGGACACTCCCACTAGGTTTAAATCAGGGACTCCCCACCATTTGACCTTAGAACTGAAGAAGCTTCTCGGATGAGAGGTGAAACGTCTTCAAGTAACTTAAAGAAGTCCAGACGCTTTTCTTTGCAAGCTCCTTTGACCATGTGCTGAACAGCACTCCAAACCTTTCATCAACTGAAAACAGTTGATACATCATGAAACCAAAAATACAACGAAGTCAAAGAAGAAGAGAAACAAGGATACTACACAGTGGTAAACACAGCTGTTACCCAACTTTTTTGAACGTGCTGCTGCCACCAAATTCAAAATGACTTATTTTGTTCATAAAATGGCAAATTTCTAAGTTTCAACATTCAATATGTTTTCTATGTTCTATTGTGAATGAAATATGGGTTCATTGCATTCTCTTTTTATTTAAATTTTACATAGCACATGTATGGAATGAGGGTTGTATATGAGTATCATTTGATATACTGGACTTATGTTAATGTGCATTTGGGAGCATCAAAAGTTTTCTTTTTCTTTTTTTTTTAACAACATCTCCATGAAATTACTCTAAAGCAGGGGTCGGCAACCCTAGGCACGCGTGCCAACTGTGTCACGTGAAGGGTTAACTGATGGCACGACCATAGCTGGACTGGCCATCAGGCATACCAGGCATTTGCTCGGTGGGCCGATGATTTTTTTTTTGTAACGGTATAAATGAAAGGTGGTGGATTGGCCAGTTGCTGGCCGGTGTGTAAAAATAACTCAGTTGTTTGGTGGTGGCTATGGCGTAGCTTCCACAGATTCAGTAAAATTAACAAGTGGTGGAGGCTGGCAGGTGGACGAGGGAGAGGGGAGGCAGGAGGAGGAGAAACCCGAGGCGGCCACTGGTCTGAGTGTGAACTGAACTTCAGGTAAGAAGTTATGACTACAGTCCATCTGGGTCAGATATAAACCAAGTTTAGGTGGAGTTTATTTTCATTGTGCTGACTTTTTACAGTCAGTTACAATAACTCGTACTGCGTGCTAGCTAGCATGACGGAGTTTCTATACAGCTGGGTGGGTGCTATGATGTTACTGATAGTGAACTTTATTTTATTTATAAGGTTAGTTAGTAGAGTTGCCAACTGTCCCGCATTCAGAGAAATTATTACGCATTTCGTGTTGAGCTGAGAAGGGACGCAGTTTGTCCCGGACTTCAGCTAGAATGGAAAAAGACACAAAGGTGGAGTTATTCTGTCTTTACGCTGCACAGCTGCCTCTTCTCTCATTCTCTCTCTCCTGTTGCTACTTTAATCATGAAACTGATCAATGATCAGCTGATTGGCTTTTCTCTCTTGTTTGTTTATCGCCCACTTTGCGCCAGAAAGAGGAAACTGAGGAGCTGTCCGCTCAGCGCAGCGTCAGCACCATGGAAATACACGGATACATCCGTAGACTCGAGACACAATGCGTTTTTGGGACTTTCAGGTGTATGGACCAATGTTTTCTTTTCTGATCAAACCAGAAATCTTTAATGAGCAGCTGGATTTGTCTCGCATTAACTGGCTGAGTTAATACCAGTTAATGCAACATCGAAGCAGCTGGAATCCACAGCTGTGCGTGTTCATGGAGCTTGCATTTTCACCAGCTGGACATCACTACCTGACAAGTTTAACTGTCTTCACAACATTGCAGAGGCCTTATTGACAGTATTTGGCTCCACATATCTGTGTGAGCAGATTTTCTCTCACATGAGTGTTAGAGATGGCACGATACCACTTTTTTATGTCCGCTACCGATATCATAAATTTGTATATCTGCCAATACCGATATGAATCCGATATAGTGTATTTTTTAATCAATAAAACTGTTTTTTAATATCTTGCTGCATTTTTTATAAGTTCATACTCAAGTTTAAATAAACAACAACACTAAAGCTATTCCGTTATACCTGTATGTAAAAAATACACTGCATCCAAAATATTTCATAGTTCAGCAATACTGATAAATCTAATAAACTTAAACCTACACAATCCTTCCTATTCTGGTATTTTAAAGAGCACTTAGCAGAAATATTAAGCAACCTAACTAATAGGGTTGCAAACTCCCAGCAAAAAAAAAAAAGGAAACCACCCCCCACCCTCCACCTCATGATGCTTAATCAACGTAATCAACTTTAATTTGATGCAGTGTGAAAACAAAAATGCACAGAATTAAATTATTTTTCAAGAATAATTAAATAGATTCAACATCTTTCTTCAACAGAACTGCAGACTGCACAGATGGTATCTTCCCAAAGGAAAAAGTACTATAGCTTACTAGGGTATATTAGACTTAACAGTTACTATATACAGTAATGGACTTCTATACATTTTACATCAGATTAAAACTTTGGGTGTAAGATTCAGATAATTATTTATTAAAAGCTACACATTTTAAATGAGAATAAGAAAGAAAAGTATGTCTTTGTGCCCCATTTTCCCTGTTAATGCCCTATCGGCCCCCCTGGCTAAACTTTGCTAGATCCGCCCCTGCACAGTTACCAGCCGTCAGCTACGTAGAAAAAGATCCTGGTGTAGAAAGTAATATTAAATAAATTCTAACAACAGCTTATCAAGCTTAAACGTGCTGCTGTTGTTCAGCTGCTGGTTTCCTCTTTCTGGCGCGAATGTGTGCCAAAAACAAACAAGAGAGACGGAGTCGCGACAGGAAAGCCGATCAGCTGATCATTAATCAGTTTCACGTTTGAAGTAGCAGCAGGAGAGAGAAGGAGAGAGAGGCAGTCGCTCCATATATTGGTTGTTAAGCTTAACGCAGGAATGCTTTACAAACATTCAGAGATGAACTTACACACTTGCTTAACTTCTCTCTTGGATAACTTCCTCTGAGTTTGGTAGTGAGGCTCCAAATACACACAGCCGCTCTATCATGTGAGCACACTGCTCCGAAGTGCAACGGTTATGGGCCGAGTTACGCCGTGTCGCAAGTTTTGTGAGGTGCTTTTTTGATATTTAATGGATCGGATTACATTTTTTATTTCTCTCCGATATCCGATCCAGTAATTTACGTCAGTATCGGACCGATACCGATACGTAATATTGGATCGGTCCATCTCTAATGAGTGTCCTCGGGTAGCTGTCTGAATGCTGGACACTCGGAGACCTGTGTCTCTGAGTGGGAGACCAGAGATCAGATTAATATGTGTATTAACAAACATGCCATATTGGCCCAGTTTATTTTTCTTATCATTGTTGTGAGGAGACCATAAATAGCATTTGTATTTTTTGTTGTACAGTTAATTTGCTGTTATAGAGTTCTTGTTATGGATAAAAAGTGTTTCAAAATAGCTGATAACTATTCGCTGATAGCTGCCAACATCTGCAAACAAATATAATTCTATAAAGTGGTTCTATATAGTGTGTAACTGTTAATATAGAGCATTATTAAATTTATTGCTAATACAATCATATGGTACACTGACTTCTGAGGAAATTTTAAATGGCACTCGCCATCAAAAAGGTTGCCTACCCCTGCTCCAAAGATTGCTGTGCTTGGACTTTCTTCTCATCAGGTTCAGTGGTAAAGCTACACTGTACAGTAAATAAAGGTTTTTTCCTGCTAACTGGACTAATAGCGGGAAGTTTGGGGCAATTTAAGGTGTGATTAAATATTTTAAGCTTCATCTATAACAAGGCATTGAACAATAAACCCAAGGACCATTAAAAAGAGAGTTTGGAAGGTAATTTTAACCACTGTCTTTCTGACAGTTAGATAAGGACTCCATTCAATAATAAATTACAGCCAGTAAGTGCTGCACGGTGTTTGAAAACAGATAAATATACTTAGCCTGACTTAGCCTGATGCAAGTTTAAAAGAATACGTTGTAGTGTTATGAGTGGTTTATGTGCAAAAATACATGCAATAAATTATACACGGAATACATGGAAATTGCTACAAAATTCATTTAACGCTAAAGTTTTTAAAGTGTAAAGAGAAAAGCCAGCAACAGCCTTTGGTAACATTTTACAGTGGTTCGAAAAAGTGTTTCCCCCCCGTCTTAAATTCCCTATTTTTTTGCATATTTGTCACACACTTATATGTTTCAGATAATTAAACAAACGGTAATATTAGATAATATAAGATAAGCTGAGTCAAAACAAAATGTAGTTTTTAAGTGAAAAAAGTTATCAAAACCTATCTGGTCTTGTGTGAAAAAGTAATTAACCCTGCCCCCTTGTTAAATCATGAATTAACTGTGATTAAACAGGTTTTTTGTAAAGCTGAGTTCAGTTTCACTAAACACACTCAGGCCTGATTACTGGCAGACCTGTTGAATCATTCAAATAACAAGGCCTGGACTGCTTTAACTAACACGATCTGTATGCTGGCTTAAACAGAATTATGGTTACTGTTTGACAAAGACTCACTGGTAACCAAATTGTTCTGATGATAAGTGATAGTACTGATAAGTTCTACAATATTCAAGAAGTCCAGTTTGACCTCTCAGTATCTCACATTAAACAACAGTGAATTTAGGGCATGTTAAAAATCCCAATCCTCAAATTTGCTGTTCACACAGAGAAAATCATAAAAAAGATCTTAAGACAATAAGTTAAAAAAATGCAATGAAAATACAACAACAGCATCAAAAAAAAAAAATAACAATCACAGAGAGCAAAAAGGCTTACTTTTAGTTGCCTTCTGGGACATCTTCACATGCTCGCTGAGCCTCTCATGACTTCACAATATGTGGTCACCCTGATAGTAGGTACAGGAATAAGAAAGCTCAAATATTTGCACATATGACACTGCCTTTACTGTAAAAAAACAAAACAAAAAACAACTGAAAATGTGATCTGAAAGTCAAATGACATGAAAACTAAGATGTAGAGCATTTTGCACACATATGTAAATGTGTTCAAAGCATTTAAAAAAAGAAGGATCACAACGCGTTTCACAACTACAAGCAACAGCTAAAAATACTCTAAGTTAAAATTAAAACACACAACAGTGTGCACTAGCTAAAAGCAAACCTATACAAATAAGCCTTGAAGCGCTCTTTAAAACTTTCAATAAAGTCCAGAGATTTCAAATGTATTAGTAGTGCACAAGGTTATTGTAATTAGCTGAAACTAAACTAAAAACTAATCACAAAAAAAACATTTTAATTCACTAAAATAAGTATAAAATTAGACCTTTGAAAGACTCGTTAGAAAATATAAAACTTTAATAACTCTAATAGTGCATTCCGTAGTTCACAAGCTCAAAGCTCATAATCTGTTTTAGTTTTCAGTCTAGAACAAAGTGAACCACCAAGAGGTTTAGGGTGAAAGACCAAAATGACCTGTATGTACTGTATGGATGTAGGAGTTACAAAGGTTTTGATAAAACCAAAGAAGAGGCTGTGAAAAATTACATAACGTCAATCACTTTGATGCAGTTCTCACATCCAGAAGTTGTCTCACTACTCTTAATGCAGTTCTCAAATCAGAAACACTTTTCTCCCCACTCAATTGCATTTCTCATTATTTTTATCTACATATACTTCACAACTAAATATATTTGTAATTATGCTGATGCACTTCTTACTTGAATCTCACAACTCATCAAAACAGCTTGTACTTTTGTCAGTCAGAACTGTAGATACTTTATTTCCTTGCATTTTTTCTCAGTTGCTTTAGTAATGTTTAGATGTAATTTCTTACATCAGAAACGTCATTCTCACCACTCTCCAAGCAGTTCTGAAAGTTATACAGTTAAGCATTTTTACAATTTTTTTTATACTTTTATTAAAAGGCATCTGAAGGACTTTCAGACCACGAGAAACAAAATTCTTTGGTTTGATGAAACAAAGATTAAAGTCTTTGGTCTGGATGCCAAGCATCATGTCTAGACAACATGTTCTCATCCCAACTCGTCACATACCCATGCGATAAGATAAATCGTCAGGATGTTACGCATTCAGAGGCATGAGAGCCGTTTGGAATGAATCTATACATGCAAATGTGTTTTACTCTCTGATCATGAATTGCTTTGGAAAACACTATCTGACTGGGTTAAGGTTATGGTTAGGGTTAAGGTTAGGGTAAGGGCTGGAGCGTGTGTTACCGCTGCGAGCAGCATTCTATTGGATTCAACTGAGAATCTGGAGCGTATCATAAGGACGCCAAAGGGTACCTTTCGCATTGCTATGAGATGCCTCGGGACATGACAAATTGCCGGTATGTCACACGCTAGGAAAGAGAATGCTCGGGTCTGGGGAAAACCAGGCACCGTTCATCACTGCGGAAATGCCATCCCTACAGTAAAGCATAGCATCATGCTCTGGGGATGTTTTGCAGCACCAGGAACTAGGACAATAGTGGGGGTAAATGGAAAAATGAATGCAACAATGTACAGAGACATCCTTGATGATAACCTGCTCTACAGTGCTCTGGATCTCAGAGTGTGATAAAGGTTCATTTTGCAATAGGACAATGACTTGAAGCACACAACCAAGATAAGAAAGTATACAAAACTAGTAAAAACTATAATTGGACCATGTCGGATTCATAGTAAACTGGTCACTGAACTTTGTGCTTGGTTCAGTAATGCACATCTTATCTATTATCTGATTTGTGACAGAAGCCAGAGTCCTTCAGAAACAGTTTAGCATGCCTGCCCATGCTTCAGAATCAGCGGAAGGAGTGCAAAGCAGAACGTCTATTTTAGGATACACATGAGTGCACATGCATTTGCTACATTAACAGTAATATAATACTGGTACAAATTTCTTAACACTACCACAGGGTTGCTCTGCAGATTGTACTTCTGGAATAGACTGTAGGCCAGTCAGGGCACCTACAGTAAAAAAAATGGTTATCTCCCAACATGAAATTTAATATAATGCTGCTGCCAACTGAATCAGGGACGAGTTATATATGGGTAACGCCGTGTGTGTGTGTGTGTGTGTGTGTGTGTGTGTGTGTGTGTGTGTGTGTGTGTGTGTGTGTGTGTGTGTGTGTGTGTGTGTGGATATGAAGCCAGCTTCCTATCCAGCTCCAGATCCTGTGTTATTGTTCAGGAAAACACAAAAGAACTGAAGAATGTGGACAGGCGCACGCTTGTAACGCAACTGTATTTTCTTTGATAAAACACAGTTATTTTGTTTTCTCCTCTCCACCTCACTGTGGTCTCCTGCTGTCCACAGAATTACAGGATGAACATGTTCTACGCTTGTACTCATTGTTGTGCTGGACTGTTGTGGAGCCATTTGTTTGCTTCAGATGTTTCACTTAAATAAACTCAGTTACTCTCTGAACAAATTGATTTGTTAGTTCAGACATGAACTAAAAGCTGCTTCCCCGTTTCCTTTGCTAACCCTGCAACTATTTCAACAGTTTGTTTGGCAGTCGAGCCATAGTTTAAAAAAAAAAGACTTAAGAGTTAAAATTGAACAGATCTTGCAGACATTACAATGATGTCAGATCGAAGTACTTCCTAAACACTGCCCGGATGTCACTGTTAGACTTTCTAGCAATACAAAGTTCAAGAATTGTTTTAGCATAAAAGGAGACAAACTAAAGCTTTCAACTCACAACCTCACACTTTTGGGCTCTGCACTATCCTACTAAGCTGATTAACCTGATGTTTATGTGATGCCATTCCTGAGTTTTTGCTGTTGACATCGCAGACAGAGAGGAGATAACTGTAACTGTAAGAGCCCTATGTGTTACGTTCACTGTGGACTTTCTGACAGAGCGCTCCACAGGGCCGTGTGTTAACACCTCTGCTTTTCACTCTGCTGACTCATGACTGTGCTAAGTCACACAACCTCAACCACATCATGAAGTACGCTGATGACACAACTGTGCAGGACATGATAAGCAGCAATGATGAGTCAGCATACATCCCACCCTCGCTCATCATCAACGGCTCTGCTGTGGAGATGGTTTGGACCACCAACTTCCTTGCACATAACTGAAGAACTCCTTATCAAAGATATCTCAGCAGAGAGTGAACTTTGTGATACAGCTGAAGGAAGGAAGCTTCCCTTCTCCCAACCTCACCACATCCTACACAAGCACCATCAAGAGCATTCAGGCCAGCTACATCACTATCTGACACGGCAACTGCAACGTATCTTGCCGCAAGCAACTGCTGTGGGTAGTGAGCATTACTGGAGCCTCACCCGCCACTACAAGAGGATGGAATACATATTGTGATTTACTGTTATGTTCTGGCTAATGGTATGTTCTGGTGCTCAAAACAGAGACGTACAGCTTTTGTGCAATCTTAAAAAATCCACAAAACTCTCTTAAAAACTCCTACAAACAGCTAGAATCATGCTACTTTTGTGCTCACCGCAAATGAAACATTTTTATTGATAATTTCTTGAGATCAAATTGTCCAGATCAGCTAAATTGCCACTTAAGTGACATTTTCAGTGATACAGTGACATTTTTCACACTTCTACATTCAAAAATGGAAATACTGCTGTACGGAACATTAACAGAAATTTGGTTGGGTATGCAAGACCGTTTTAAGACTTTTTAATGCACCATAATTACACATTCTCCTAACAAACGTCTTTATTAACACTTGCACACTGATCACTAAATGAAACAAAGCTCCTCAGGAACCAACCAGTGGTTTAAAACAAACAAACAGGACATCTTACCTTTTTCTTCTTTCATTTCAAAAGGCTGGGTCCTCAGTTGTTCCTATGTAATCAGTCTGGGATTTTCCCTGCAGTAAAATGAAACTGCGATCAGTCATATAAAGGCAAACAGAGAAAGCCTGCACAGTAAACATATTAACTTTGATATCCTTTTCTCCTCGTCTCCAAACTAACTAAAGAACCATGTCAAAATTCCAGCTATGAAGAGAAAGTAAGCAAACTAAATAAGAAACATGGATAGCAAATTACTGTATTGCTGTGGGATGAATGAACTATAGATGCACAATAGCTGTCTGCGTGAGATACAGTCTAGAGGAAGGGTGGAGCGATGGCAGAGTGGAGAAATAGGCTGACTGGTACTGAAATAAAACTTCCACAGGATGTTAAGGGCAAACAGAGCAGAGCCAGATGAAGGTTTAGTCCTATCAGAAATGCCCTTCACCACAGATGCTCCTTAAAGTATCACTGTAAGTCTAATCATGGATCAGGAAAGAAATCCAGACAGACCACTTAAGAGGCCAGTCACAGACTGCAGTGATTATAGATGAGTCAGGCAGCTACCACGGAAAAGCACAGGGGAAGTAATTCCAGCAACAGTACTCCATGGGAAATTTGTTGTCAGTGATGTATTGGTTTAAACTGTTTCCACCAAAATTCTCAAGGAAAGTCAGGGCTGGCAAAGCAATACTTATCATTAATACTTAAGCTAATGTGATCACTGGTTAAGATAACTGCAACATATGTGCTCTGTATTTAAGGTTAGTTAAGGTATTCAAGGGGTTGGGAAGCTCATCTTGTAACCAGAAGGTTGCCGGTTTGATCCCCGGGTCTGTCTGTCCTGGTCGTTGTGTCCTTGGGCAAGACACTTCACCCTACCGCCTACTGGTGTTGGCCTGAGGGGCCGATGGTGCGATATGGCAGCCTTGCTTCTGTCAGTCTGCCCCAGGGCAGCTGTGGCTACAGCTGTGGTTTGCCTCCACCAGTGTGTGAATGTGAGAGTGAATGAATAGTGGAACTGTAAAGCGCTTTGAGTGTCTAGAAAAGCGCTATATAAATGCAATCCATTATTATTTTTATATTACTGTGTTACAGGCCTTGTGAGTAAGAATATGATCAATGGTAATTTCACTCACTCGTGTTTGCCCTGTTCATTCATTTTGAACCAGTGTGAGAACATGTCTTCGTACAGACATCACCATGATATCCTTGTACCCCGGGCAGATTCAATTGGGTTTGTCATTTTCATACTTTAGCAAACAGATCACAATAACTACAGTAAACTTACATAATGTAACTGGATCTGACAATTAAAATAAATATTGTAATTTTACCATCATGTCGTGTCAAACTGTTAGGCAAAAAACAGAGAGCAACAGTTTTTAATGCAATAGTTGGAATCCACAAAAGTCAACAAGTATTTTAAAACACCCTGAGGAAAGACTCCTACAAACAGCTAGAAGCACGCTATCTGTATACCTCTGGCAGCAATAAGCATACTTAAGGGTCTTTTATGCTCACTGTAGAGTAAGCATTTTGAGTGATAGATGATAAAATATCAAATTGTCTGGATTGGCTAAGTTGCCACATCAGTGACATTATCATAATTTCAGAATGTACAGTAGATCAGTGATTCCTGAGATTAGGGACAAAACAGGCTTTAATTTTCTAAAATATATTTTTTGATTTTTCAAAAATATATTTAAATATAATTGTTGTACAAAGTTTGGCTGTCTCACCAAGTTTTGGTCCAATCTCCCAGGTGTAACATTTTTTAATAATTTATGGTTTTTGCTGGAGAAGTACAGGGCTTTTGTGCCTTTCCTTTATGAAAAACTCTTCCTTCAACTCAGGGTGGCTGTTAATTTTTTTCTCCTTTTTTGATACTCCCTGCTCCTCCTCTTTCATTCCATTACTGACAGGTTCCCCTTAGCCATTCTAGCCTGAAATGTACCATTTTGTAATTACTATAATTTTTCTGAACCATATGCATTTATACAGATTAAGGATCAATATTCACAACACAATTATGTATTAAGCAATAGAAATGCTATCCGGTCTTTAAGTCTGATGTCATTAGCCGTTTCCAGGTCCAAACTCCGCTGCATATCCCAAAGTCAAAGGAACTCAGCAGCATCACTGCGAGTTACAAACTATCTAAATTCTTTCATCTTTAATAAAACGATCAGTGTGGCTGAGTTAGAAGTTAGCTAGCTGGTTTCCACCTACATTCCAACATAAATGAAGACAGAAAACTAAACAGCAGTGACTTTTGTCAGGTTACTGAAGTTGGACTAGCTGGTATATAATGATGTGCTAGTTGATCGCTAGCGACACAGCTATGTTAGCGTAACATAAACCAGGGTAGGGCTGGGCCATATTATACCGTTCACAGTAATACCGGTATAATGTTAGGCAACGATAGGAAAATGAAATATCGCGATAGAATATGAGTAAAACGCACATGCGCAGTGCCTTTGTTTTCATACGCACATGGCCGATTGTTGAGTGAAACAGATGAACCAGAATTGGTTTGTAAAAATGGTGCAACTTCAGTGATGTGGAACTGGTTTGGTGTTTGTCCGTCAGATACACGACAAAGCACATGTTTTTGCAGAACATGCAAGCGGCTATCGTTATTGTCGTATTTGTCAGACTAAGATGCTCTTAAGTCTTGGAGTAATCTGGGTCCTAAACTCCGTATACTTCAGGTCAAACGAACACTGCAGCATCACTGAGTGTTCAAAACTGTCTAAATTCTTTCATCTTTAATAAAACGATCAGCATTGCTGCTTTACCAGGTGTAACTATGAAGTTTAACTTCCAGGCATCCATGAAAACAAAATTTATTACATTTAACGAAGTTAGAAGTTAGCAGGAAGCTAGCGGAAGTTAGCTCGCTAGTTTCGCTAGTTACCTAAGCATGATATAGCATGTTCTGACAGAGATTTCTGAAAAAATTCAAACGTACAGCTCTGCTATCACTTCCAACATAAATGAAGACAGGAAACTAAACAGCAGTGACGTTTGTAGGGTTACTGAAGTTGGGCTAGCTGGTATATAATGATGTGCTACGTGATCGCTAGCGACACAGCTATGTTAGCATAACATAAACAGTGAAGCTGGAGGACGAACACTAACACTTTTCCACTTATAAAAGTTAACGTGAAGGTTCTTCATGGTTAGAAACAAATGCAATCGCATGGCAGGATGCTGTAAACGGACCAAACTTCAGTCAGGAGAACAACTAAGATAATCCATCCACAATACAAGGTTAGTCATTAATATACTGCAACAACATGGGAATAGAGCAGCTGCCAGAGAATTCAACATTAATGAATCAATGGTACAGAAGTGGAGGAAGCAAGAAGAATGAGTTTAATAAAGTTTGATTTATCTGACTGCTTTGTTTCGCTTAATGTGCGTTATAATCCCGTGCACCAAAAAATACGTACTGCACACTGCAGTTTAATGTTGCAAAGCACCTCTTTTTAACTTCAGTGGATATTATACATAGTTATGCTCAGGATATGTCAGCCCATTTCTACTGGAAATGCCTTTTGGTTAAACTTTCAGCAAGGAATTTGCATTTGCATTGTTACATTTTTATAAAGCTTTAATGTACATAAAAACCAGCTTCTTGTTTAAGTGAAAATAAATGGAAGGTTGTCTTTTTGCGCTAGTAATGTTGTGGAGTTGTATTTTGTCTCGCATCAATTATATCGTCAGTTATATCGTTATCGCAAATTTTCAAATATATATCGTGATAAATATTTTTGGCCATATCGCCCTGCTCTAAACCAGGGGCCTCAAACTCGCGGCCCGCAGACCATTTGTGGCCCACATCACCTCTATTTGCGGCCGCATATTGATGTGAAGAAATATTTTTTTTAAATTGTTATACGAAAAATGATTTAAACGACAGCATAGTGTTACAGGCATGGCCCTTTAAGACTGTAGCCTCATGGGCGGTGTAGTCCTTGCTGCAGGGAAAACGTGTGGGACCGCCCCTCCCGCTGTGTGTGTGTGAGCGTGAGGGAGGGAGAAAAACAAAAGTCGACATCATCACTTAAAGACCTGGGGCCCGTTCTTCGTACCTCGCTAAGTAGGTTAGCCGGATTAGATTGTTGACGATTTCGCGTGATCCTGGATCAGTCGGTTCCCCGAAGCTCATCCGGGACTTGCTGTCATAGCAACAGAGCCGTAAGCGTAAACCTGCTCGGGAGCAGGTTTACTTTATGTAAACAGGATTAGATCGCGGCCACGCAGGTATGTCCGCGTCATCATACGAAAGCAACAGCGATATTCCACCACTGTTTCACCATAAATAAATAACATCAATGTAACTAAAGACAATGCAGCACCTGATCCATTTATTGATTTCACACAGGTCATTTCCTAAAAAAGGGAAATGTACTATTAACATTCTATTACATGTATGTGATTATTACAGATTCAATTCATATTTCAGAGTAGCAATTGTAAATTACTTCGTGTAATCAAGATGAGAGACCACGGCTATAAAAGCGAAGGTGGATTTGGGAAGCCTGTCGCAGCCATGTCCTGTCCGTATACGCGAGCCACCCATTGCGGAAGGTGCAAGATTGATAAGGAGAGTCCTCAGAATTCAGCGTATATTGCGGGACAGACAGGATCCTTTAGCTCAGCGCGACAGTGTGCTCATAGAGAGATATCGATTTTCCCGTGAGGGTATTATTCACTTAACCAACTTGTTGACGAGGGGGTGCAGGACCACCACCTGTCTTTTTTTCCTCTGCCCTTTTCTTGGTTGCTGTTATAAACAAACAGATTATTCCAGGGTCTCTTTCCAAGAGACTAAAAGCAATATAAGTGATAAATATTACTTTATTCTGTAGGATATTCTTATATTTCACTTTTACCTGTTCCCATGTTCTAGTGGGTCCTGTCGTGGCTCTAATGTGAAAGAGGATAAAATATAACATATTATAATATAATGTAATATAATATTGGATAATATAGTGTAATATAATAAATCTACCCTACCGCCTACTGGTGTTGGCCAGAGGGGCCGATGGCGCGATATGGCAGCCTGGCTTCTGTCAGTCTGCCCCAGGGCAGCTGTGGCTACAACTGTAGCTGCCTCCACCAGTGTGTGAATGTGAGAGTGACTGAATAGTGGCATTGTAAAGCGCTTTGGGTGCCTTGAAAAGCGCTATATCAATCCACTCCATTATTATTGTTATTATTAAATTACTTACGAGTTTAATTTGTCAGCAACTTCCTGCCAGCCCTCGCTCCTTGCTTTTGCAGCCTTTGCAGTGTTCCCTTGCGTTCTGATTAAACTCTGAAACTCCTGAAATCCCTCACTCAAGAGTTCTTGCTCTGCTGCCGAAAAATACCGAGCCGAGCGCGCTCCGTCGACATTTTCGCCGACCAATCAGAGGGTTGCCGATCAATGTTTCTACTATCGATGCGTGGCCCCTTTTACGACACCCAGTGATGTCACATTACTGCGTCCAGCTGTACTAATCGTCAACAGCAGGTGTGTTCGGGGAACCGGATTAGCGAGCTCACGGTTAGCGCGATGATTTGATCTTGGATGTGTCATTTGATCTTGGATGTAGTAAGCGACGTACGAAGAACGGGCCAGGGGCCAGGGGCGACGTACGAAGAACGGGCCCCTGGCCCGTTCTTCGTACGTCGCTTACTACATCCAAGATCAAATGACACATCCAAGATCAAATCATCGCGCTAACCGTGAGCTCGCTAATCCGGTTCCCCGAACACACCTGCTGTTGACGATTAGTACAGCTGGACGCAGTAATGTGACATCACTGGGTGTCGTAAAAGGGGCTACGCATCGATAGTAGAAACATTGATCGGCAACCCTCTGATTGGTCGGCGAAAATGTCGAAGGAGCGCGCTCGGCTCGGTATTTTTCGGCAGCAGAGCAAGAACTCCTGAGTGAGGGATTTCAGGAGTTTCAGAGTTTAATCAGAACGCAAGGGAACACTGCAAAGGCTGCAAAAGCAAGGAGAGAGGGCTGGCAGAAAGTTGCTGACAAATTAAACTCGTAAGTAATTTAATAATAATAATAATAATATATTGGATTTATATAGCGCTTTTCAAGGCACCCAAAGCGCTTTACAATGCCACTATTCATTCACTCTCACATTCACACACTGGTGGAGGCAGCTACGGTTGTAGCCACAGCTGCCCTGGGGCAGACTGACAGAAGCGAGGCTGCCATATTGCGCCATCGGCCCCTCTGGCCAACACCAGTAGGCGGTAGGGTAGATTTATTATATTACACTATATTATCCAATATTATATTACATTATATTATATTGTTATATTATATCCTCTTTCACATTAGAGCCACAACAGGACCCACTAGAACATGGGAACAAGTAAAAGTGAAATATAAGAATATTCTACAGAATGGTAATATTTATCACTTATATTGCTTTTCGTCTCTTGGAAAGAGAGCCTGAAATAATCTGTTTGTTTGTTTATAACAGCAACCAAGAAAAGGGCAGAGCAAAAAAAGCAACCCGTTCTCACTCCCAAAGCGTAACATTTTACGCTAGGTGACAAATCGTCACCATATTACGTTTTCGGCTACCCACCACGTTCCTAAATGACGACCTCGGAAAAAGAGGGAATATGAGAACCGTCTGGACTGAACCTACACATGTTCGCTCTTTTTCTTCAAATCGCTTAGAAACACGCTATTTAACATCATTAAAGTCCTGGTTAAGGTCAGGAATAAGGTTATGGTCAGGGCTAGGGATAAGGTTAGGTTTAGGGCTGGAATACAGGGCTGGAACGTCTATTACCGCGGGAGCGTCATTGCACTGGATTCCAGCCATAACCCGCCGCGTACCATAAGAACGCCGAAGGTCTCCTTTCGCGTTCCTCAGGAACGCCGCGGGACGTGACAAAACGTCGACATGTTACGCCTCGGGAGTGAGAACGCTCTGAAAAAAGACAGGTGGTGGTCCTGCACCCCCTCGTCAACAAGTTGGTTAAGTAAATAATATCCTCACGGGAAAATCGATATCTCTCAATGAGCACACTGTCGCGCTGAGCTAAAGGATCCTGTCTGTCCCGCAATATACGCTGAATTCTGAGGACTCTCCTTATCAATCTTGCACCTTCCGCAATGGGTTGCTCGCGTAAACGGACAGGACATGGCTGCGACAGGCTTCCCAAATCCACCTTGGCTTTTATAGCCGTGGTCTCTCATCTTGATTACACGAAGTAATTTACAATTACTACTCTGAAATATGAATTACATCTGTAATAATCACATACATGTAATAGAATGTTAATAGTACATTTCCCTTTTTTAGGAAATGACCTGTATGTATCTGTGTGACATCAATAAAAGGATCAAGTGCTGCATTATCTTCAGTTACATTGATGTTATTTATTTATCGCTGTTGCTTTCGTATAAATGAAGCGGACATACCTGCGTGGCCGCGATCTAATCCTGTTTACATAAAGTAAACCTGCTCCCGAGCAGGTTTACTACAACTAACCCTGACTGTCTCCGCCCCTTTGTCGGAAACCTGACAGTAGGAAGTGTCAGACATGGCGTGTCCCTTCCTTGAAGAGCCAGTAGATCGTGAAGCCCAAATTCTCCGCAGAGCTCTCCGCCGGGAGAGAGTGATCAGAGCGCGTTTGGACATTTTATCATTTCCTGATGATTGTCTGTGCGAACGTTACCGTTTCTCAGCACAATCTATAATTTATTTGGATAACATCCTCAGGCCATATATTACGCATGTGACACATCGCGGACATGCTCTCAGTTCTGTACATATTATTTGTATTGCACTTCGGTTTTTTGCAAACGGGAGCTTTCTGTATAATATTGGTGACGCTGAGCACGTTTCCAAGGCTACCGTCTGTCGGGCAGTCAGGAATGTTACAGTTGCACTGAAACGTCTCCTGTACACGTTTGTGGTGTTCCCCGGTCATAGACCCACAAGATTCATCAAAGAGGGATGCCACAAAATTGCAGGTATCAGGATGACCAAAACTTAATTTATGATGTGGTGATACTTGAACTACTACTTAAATTTTACATTTATTTTCAGGGTTCCCAGGCGTGATTGGCTGTATAGATGGTACTCACATTCCAATCATTGCTCCTTCAGTAAATGAAGGAGACTATGTGAACAGGAAGTCTTTCCACAGCATTAATGTACAGGTACATAGTTCCCTGTAGCATTTCAAACTAACAAATTATTTCATCATAGTAATGGATGCTAATTTGTGTTCTCTGCACTGTGAAGATCATATGTGATGCTGCCAACATTATCACAAATGTGGAAGCCAAGTGGCCAGGCTCTGTCCATGACTCACAAATATTCCGTGAATGTACACTGAGCACAAAATTTGTGATCCAAACCATGAACATCCTGACCCTCCCACGGACATACAAGATGGAAGAGCAGTCAGAGACACCATATGTCACAATCATTTCTTTTGACCCATCACCTCAACATGTTGAAAGAAGAATAAACAGATTTTTTGTTCAACTGGCTTTATTGGTCACCTGTATTTCCTGTACACAAAGTATTAAAAGATGTAAACCTCATAAAGTGTCTCTGTTGCTTCCTCCTCTGTAACAGCTGTCAATGTTTCTTCATTATTTTCCTGTAGTAAAGAAATAAACAACATTGCTGTTCTACTGTAAACTCATATAATCTGTGGAGTATTACTCACAACTGCATGTTGGTCTGGCTCAACAGGAGGCTGCACCAGATGCAGTACACCATCACCATCAACTGATAGAATATGAGGTTTATACAGGTCACTTATAACTTACAAGGGACCAAATGGCAATTAACAAACATACCAATCACCTTACACTTCATTGTCATTATGCTCTCAAAGACAACCAAGACTGAGGGAAGGCAAAATCAGTAGGAAAATAACTTCACTACAAAATAATCCATTATGGTAAAGAGTTTATCAAATGAATGAGTAGCACTGCAAAGGTGACTGTGAAGAAAGGATGTATGCACATCATGTATTATTTTGAATTTACCCCCTATGTAGGCACTTGTGTCTTGCGGGGTTATTGACTCAGAGGATGTCCCCGCAGAGATGCCTTCGGCCACAGGGCGCCCACTGTTTTGACTGAGGGCCAACTGCTCAGCCTCTGTGAGTGGTGGTGGTGGTGGAGGACCCCCACCTGTTTTTCGGGCCTCCGCTTTTTTTCTGTTGGCTATAACGGGTCACATTTGAGCATACAGAGTAAGCAAATATGTACTTGTAATGTGCTCAGATAATTTCAATAAGTGCTTACAGACAGAAAATTAATGTAGCCTCTAACTGCAATTGATTTACATCGGACAAACAGACCAAGCACTATGGCTCATAATACAATTACACCTTACCTGTTTGGACTATATTTTTATATTTCATTTTTACTTGCTGCCAGGAACGTTTGGGGCCTGTTGGGTTGCACCTGCGCTCACATCACGTCACAAAATAAAATGTATAAAATAACAAATAAAATAACATATGATAAAATAACGTGTTAAATGGGTGGAAATCCCTAGATCAATGTTTAAATTAACACTCACGCATTGACTCTTTATGTATCCTCGTCCGCGCGCTTCACTTGGGGTTAAAGCAACTCCGCGTTGACTGAACTACTTGTTATCAGCCTTTCTGAAACCGAATATTCCGAGTTGGACAGTTCGGGGTTACTCAACCCTGCGTATCGTTTTTCACTCTGAGTTTTCTAAACCGGCTTCCTGAAACAGGGCCCAGCTCTCGGGGCAGAGATAGCTCAGTAGACGCCACGTAATCGGAAGGTTGGGCGTTCAAATCCAAAGAACAGCGGTTATCCTGGATTTGTAGCTGCCTACTGCATCACTGAGTGAGTGGGTTAAATGCAGAGGACTAAGCATTTTCCTACAGGATTAATAATGTATACATAAACAATGAGATTCAAGATAAGGCAAATTCGATAATATTCGACACACCTGTAAAGCAGAAATATCAGTAAAATACACAGGAAGTAATATGACTGAAATATTAATAAAAAATAACTTAATTTAATTGATGAATAGCACACTTTTGTGGCATTTGTCAACACCATTAGAAAAAGGGTCAACACCGTCAGACAAAAATCCTGATGGTGTTGACATCCGATGGTGCTGACAAAATACCCTACTTTCTCTCATAACACATCTTTTTCTGACAGAAGCCATCTTGTTTTTCATCAGTTGCTTATGACCTCTACAATCCACCTAAATGAAGCTTTTTTTACAAAAAAAAAAAATTAAATCTTGCATTTCATCGACTTTGGTGTTGACGCATTGTTGTTACAGAAAGGTATGCCATAAATGAAATAAAAATTTAAAAAACTTATCACAGCAGTGACCTCATGGCATGTGTATCAAACAGGAAGTGGTAAAGGGGTCCTCAGAGTGTAAGCTACCCACAATAATTCCTGATTTTTTTGTACTTTTAAAAAAATCTGATGGTGTTGACAAAAACTCTGGACACAATTTTAATCACTTAAAAAATATGTAAAAACAAATTTTCAATTGCATATTTTGATATTATATAAGTTATTGACTTAAATACTTCGTGACGAGAGCCATGATGTTTAATTTTACATAACTTTTAGTTTTTTTTCTGTATTTTAATATTATCACACCTGCTTCTGGACAATGGATTTTTAAGGTACTGGTAATGTATTGTACCATTAAAAATAAATATATATGTATGATAAAATGCAAAATCATACTTTTGTTTTATACTCATTGCCTTGGTTTGTCTTTTAGTCAGTTGAGTTAACACTTATATGCATATTTTTTACCCCAAAATTGGGTTTTATCTGGCGGACATGTTTTGTCCCTCAAGAATCACTGAGATCTTTGTTGCCCTTTCCTGTGGTGGCTCTGTTTTCATGGTTACCATTGTTGCCTCAAATTTTTATCATCTCCCCTGTGCTTGTAAAAATTATTATGTGAGAGTCAGCTCTTATAGCCTTGTAAACATAGCCTCTCTAGCCTCTCCATACACTCCCTTGATTTTATGTTTACAGCAGCTTGAGCAAAGTCTTTAAAAAATATATGAGATTCAGTGAATATTAGTAACAGACTAGAGAATATATGCAGGAAAGAAAATAAAACATTTCTTCATCTTCCTCCTCTTTGCCACCCCTCCAGCTGGTGACGCCCTAGGTTGGCACATTGTTAGGCAAACCCAAAATTAAAGAGTTGCAAGCTTCCATTTTAAAGTTTCAATTTCAGTAGCTTGGCTGCTAGACCTAATCATATGCATAAATTACAAGACAGTAAATTGTAACTATATATTATGCGAAATGGACAATTTAACAGTAATTCTTGAATACCAGGCCTCCCTGACGCAATATTTATGGTAATTATGGGACCAACACGGTCAGCGGGAAGATAAAAAATTGTCCAAAATGGCCTTTTTCCTCTAAAATCCTTTTCAAATAACAGGTTGTTTCCCTCAACCTCTAATAATACCGTAATGGATTGCATTTATATAGCGCTTTTCAGGACCCCTCAAAGTGCTTTATAATACCACTATTCATTCACTCTCACATTCATACACTGGTGAAGGCAAGCTACAGTTGTAGCCACAGCTGCCCTGAGGCAGACTGACAGAGGCGAGGCTGCCATATCGCGCCATCGGCCCCTCTGGCCATCACCAGTAGGCGGTAGATGGAGTGTCTTGCCCAAGGACACAACGACCGAGACTGTCCGAGCCAGGGCTCGAACCGGCAACCTTCCGATTACAAGACGAACACCCAAGGAACAGTGCTGATTTTCTAACACTGGAATATTTCTAACATTTTGAGTTATTTTCCAGCGTTAGAAAATCAGCACTGCTCAGTGTTAGCCATTGTTAATCTTCAAAACTGACTAGGTTACTTTTAAACATATAACACTGTCAAAAGTGTTAATTTAACACTCAACAGTGTTGTATTTAACACTCAGAGGTGGGACCCATATAGACACTCTCCAGTGTTAATTTAACACTGGAGATTTTGCTGTGTACATCTTTTTTTCTAGTTGTTTCAAGTGGCAACATGTTTCAAAAGACCTAAAGTATTCAGTTTCAATCTGTTGCTATAACAGCAATGGCATAAAGGAATATTGGAAGTAAATACTTGGGTGTTTTCCCATGTTTGTCAGTGTGTTGTACTCTTGGAACATGAGGAAGTACCTCCATAACAGGAACTTCTTCAAGGCTGCATGATGGCTCACATCGAGGAAATCAAATCTTAATTATACAAAATACAAATTTGCAGTACTTAACGATGCCACAAGACAGTCTTCTTAACTTCCTCACACAGAAAAAAAAAACCAATTATGGGTTATGACACGAAAAAACTGACACATTGCTCAAAATTAGAGTAATCGATATGCTGTAAACACCATGTATGTGTGTGCGTGTGTTTGTGTGTGTACTTTTGGAAATGAATTAGGTTTTTATTGTTTTATTAAAAGATCCAATTTGTTTAAGTTTTATTTCTGGCAGCAGCTGTCCATTTCCAGCCTCATTGACCATCCAATCTCTCATTCACTACACAGTTTGACATCTGCAGGCAATTATCTACACATATTATCTCCACCGTGTGAAGAACAGACATGAAGGCATCTGCACGCTGCACCCTTCTGCACGTATACAAAAAAAAAAAAGGATTTCCATGGTGACATGGCTACTAAGTGTCGTACACAAACAACAAAATTAATTCCATCAAGAAGGTAAAGAGATACCAGATCAGACAAAAGGAAGCAGCTGCGTAAAAGTAGGCCTTCATTTAGACTTGCATAAGAATGACTTACAAAATTTCATAAGCTCGGAGCTCTAAATTCATGTCTGATTTGTTTACGTTTTTCGTGTGTTGACCCTGGGATAGTGTACAGTGTTTGGAAGGGCAACGTGGGAGACTTAATCTGAGTGTTGAGGAGTAAATGGAAAATATTCGATCTGAAAGCGAACCAAGATATGCTGTAATTAATGAGGTATTTAATCTGATGTTTCTCCTACAACCACTGGAATAAAGAAGCAACATTAAAAAAAAAAACCCAAAGTAAAACAAGTGTTCTGCGAACGTCCTTCTCTATCGTCTCTGGTACGGCTTTTTTTATCAGAGACATATCTAACGCGCAATTGACCAAAGTACACAAGAGTCCTGTGGGCACTGCTTACACAGGCTTTTCCCAGTTCCATCCCAGCTTCATTTTGTTCCGTTGTGAATAAAAAATAAAATAAAATCTGTGAAAAGCTCCTCAAGCTTTCCAGTGTGCTTGCAGGGTCAGGGAATGATTAGGTTTGCCTGACATCAATGTTTTGGGGACAGATGTGTGTTTATAATATTTTTTGAGCCCAGCTTTGAGCCCAGCTAATTGATTCAAGCAGAAATGAGTCAGTACTGCAGAGACCATATTTAATGATTACCTTCAAGTTGCCACACACTTCATATCATTAATCTCGATTATATATGATATCTGTAGAAGAAGAAAAAACTAAAGTCACTGCCATGAAGGAGACTAAACACAGAAAAAGGACACTGCACTTTGAGTTTGCATATAATAAAATATGCTTTGTAAATACATTTTCCATTCCCATCTAATCCTACATACTCTTTCAGATGGTTGACATTGGAGACTCCACAGCCATCCTGATCTAAAATTCAGCCATGCCTAAACTACCAAGGAAACAGAACAGGGAAAAAATGAAAAAGGGAAGTGTAACAGGAATGGATTAGTAATCCATTTAAAGCTACTCTCGCCTGTTCTCTTAGTCACAGAAGTTGCAAAGGTGTGTAGCTCAACATGACGCAAGCTCCAAGGGAATTTAGTTCGTAAAATCCCATATAAGTGTATAATAAACCTTATCAATGACCTTTGAATGCAGTCAGATATAAGAGTCCAAGGTTATTATGGCAAATATTAAGGAGTATGAATGCAGGTACATCTTCAAAAGCGTCTTTCAATCATTCATTCATTCATCATTGCAACTTTTACAGCATGACATTTACTGCCCTGGACAACAGCAAGTGGGAACAAGGATGTCGTCAAAAGAGAGGTGTGCAACTCTAATGCAGACTGATATTCTGATGTTAAGATTTCAGGAGAATTTGTACTCTACTTGAGTCATCATGAGCGGCTCTTTTAAACGGGGAAGCTCAAGACTTACTGTATTTGTTTAGGCCTGCTCTCAACCAGCGGATATTACCGTTGTCTTTTTGTATTTGTATATTTATTTTTTGCATGCTGTTTGAAAAGTGTTATAAGAATCTATTTTACATTCTTACTTACTTACATCTTCCAGTTCAACACAGTCGTGCTAATTGCTCTTATATTAATGCCGATTCTTAAAATATTTTCCAGTGTGTTCTTCTTTTTTGCTACTGATCCAAAATCCACAAGCGGCCTCTTCACATCAGCAACCCAAAAAATAGGTCAATAGGACTTTGATCACGCTGATCATCACAAAAGTCTGTTTGTTGTCCCAGTCAATGACTAAGTGACCAGAGTGATCACCACAAAGGACAAAACAGGCATTCGCATCTAAAAAAAAAGATTACGTGTCATCAATGAGTGAAACAGACAAGAACAAAAAAACACACACTACGACTTTGCTTTGAAAGTTTGCATGGCTGTAATATTACTGTGGAGCTACACGTCTAAAACAAGCTCAAACAGGGAGGTAGATAATCAGGAGACGTCGATCTCCACGATCTGAATTTATCAGCTCCGACCAAAAGTATATCTGTCGCTGCCTGCTTTTGTTTTTTCCACCAAGAATCCGGGCTCTTGATATACTTGCCAAACTTAAATTCCATTTCAAGTTAGATTCAATGTCACTGATTGCAGGGAATATATGTGAGACATGTCATTCTCGTGCACTCAAGGGTTTCCTGTCTACATCTAGCGTGCTGCCAGCACTAAAAGGACAGCATCACACAGAGATGACTTGTGCCAGCCAAATTAAATCTTGTGATCCATAATAACTCGGCTCCAATAGGTCTGGGGTATTTTTAAGACTAACAAAATTCACACAAATACACACACATAGCTCGCTTGCCCAAAAGGGGGGCCTAAACGGCCTCACTTACCAGCAGCGCTGTCGGACAGATGACGTTAAGTCGGCGGGGAGCGACTCTGTTCAGAACTGCAACCAAGTTCACGTTGCTTTTGGTGCCATTCCGTGCATTTGAAACCAACAAACCCTGTCAGCCCACCGCTAAGGCACGCCGACAGAAGCAATGAGGGCGTTAACGCTCATGTGACGATGTAACGCTCCACCGGACGCGCAATACCACAGAGTTTATCTCTTCTGCCTGCTATGAAGTCGCTCTGACATAGCGGTTAACATAGCGCTTTTAACAGCGGACACCCCTTCTTCCCCCCCTCCCCCCACACACGCACTGTGCAGCAACGCATGCGCAATGTGGGGTATGCGCACTGGCCGCTAGAGAGGTTTCACTGACTGCGAAAACCGGGCAAGTTAAAACTTGTGTACGGGCGTAGCAGCAAGCAGGACTTCTCAAAGTGCCCCGTTCAAAATCTACAGCTCATCACGATCATTTGACCTATGCCTCATAAATCCGGCTCAAACTGGACTATATTGCAGACGGAGCAACATCTGGAAAGGCTTTGCAGCTGGCTGAGATTAAAAAAAACAAAAAGAAAACTCTAAATGCAGCTGACACATGAAGTGAATTCTGAGCTGTTTTTTTTTTTCTTTTCTTGAAATATTGAAAATGTTAAAAAAAAAACGTAAATTACAAAGGATAGCTGCTTTCGGTAGAGTTAAATTCTTCACAAATATTCAACTCATTTGTCTTCGGAGATATTTCACTTTTATTGATAGGGCTAATTCACAACAACAGCTGCCACAAGGCACTTTATGCTGTCAAGACCCTACAATAAGCAAGCGTTTGGCGACAGTGGGGAAGAAGAGCTCCCTCTTAGGACAAACCTCCCACAGCAGGCTCAGGGAGGATCAATATTTAATTATGTATAATGATTAATTGCATTATTGATGTATACGCACACAGAAGGTTTAAGGAAATGGCTGAAAAAGGTGCTCAGTGCATCATGGGAATTTCCCACCGGCTGAAACTTATTACAGTGTAACTAAGGGATGGTTCAGGGTCACCTAATCCAGCTCTAATGATGAACCCTATGAAAGCCTAACCTTACAAGTAGAGAGAGTCTCTCAATAATTAATTAATGGCACTGATTCTTTGCGCAGTCTTTTAGGAACGAATTTTAAAAGAAAATAGGTGCTATAAATGCACTAGATAGACTATCAGGTAGTTTACAACAAATTGAATTACCGAGGTAAAAGTAGGCTCCAACATCAAAACTTTGCTCATGTGCACATAAGAGTCCACATTGAGATAGTGGACTCTTATAAGTACCTGGGTGTTCACCTCAACAATAAACTGGACTGGACTACAAATGCAGACGTCCTGTATAAGAAGGGCCAGAGTCGACTCCACCTGCTGAGGAGACTGAGGTCCTTCGGAGTCTGCAGGACTCTGTTAAGGACATTCTATGACACTGTGGTAGCATCTGCCCTTTTCTATGCAGTGGCCTGCTGGGGGAGTGGATGCACGGACAGGGACAGGAGCAGGATTGACAAACTGGTGCCGAGGTCTAGCTCCGTGCTGGGATGTCCCCTGGAGTCTGTGGAGGTGGTTGGCGAGAGGAGGATGTTAGTAAAGCTGACATCCATCATGATCAACCCACATCACCCACTGCATGAGTATGTGAGTGGGCTGAGCAGCTCCTTTAGTCAGAGACTGAAACACCTTCGCTGCAGGAAGGAGCGCTTTCGCAGATCATTCATCCTAACAGCAGTTAGACTCTATAACTCCTCATTCACGATGTCATAAGTCACTGGACACTGTGTGAACATCCACGGTCACCACTTCATGCATAATGGACCTTCCATGTGTATGGACATGTGAAGGTATATATGTATGTATATGTATACATATGTATATTTAGTGTGTACATGTCTATACATAGGAATAGTAGTGGTACAATAGCTAGGTTCTCAGAGCATGTGCTGACAAACTGACCGGAGTCTTCACTAAAATCTTCAACCTTTCCTTGTCATCAAACACCGTCCCGCCCTGCCTCAAAACCTCCACCATCATCCCCATCGCCAAGAAGACAGCTGTGGCCAGCCCAAATGACTACAGGCCTGTAGTGATGAAGTGTTTTGAGAGACTGGTCTGTCAGCACATCAGGGCCGGTCTGCCTCCCACTCTGGACCCCCACCAATTTGCCTACAGGACAAATCGATCCACCGAGGACGCTATCACCATAGCGCTCCACACTGCGCTGAGTCACCTGGAGCACCGAGGAAGCTATGTGAGAATGCTCTTTCTGGACTTCACAGCTCAGCATTCAATCATATCATCCCGGAGATCCTGGTCCAGAAACTGTCTCACCTGGGACTCTCCACCCCCATCTGCCTCTGGATCAAGGACTTCCTGACAAATAGACCACAGTCTGTCAGACTCGGCCCCCACCTGTCCAGCACCATCACACTCAGCACCGGGTCTCCACAAGGATGTGTTTTGAGTCCCCTCCTGTTTACGCTCTACACATCCGACTGCTCCCCTACCCATCTCTCAAACACCATCATAAAGTTCGCGGATGACACCACAGTGGTTGGACTCATCTCAAGGGGGGGATGAGTCGGACTACAGAGATGAGGTCAACAGACTGACTGAGTGGTGTTCAGTTAACAACCTCCAACTGAACACCACGAAAGCTAAAGAACTTATCTTGGACTTCAGGAAGGGCAGAGCAGACCCGGCCCCACTTTACATTCACGGGAACTGTGTGGAGAGGGTACACTCCATGAGGTTTCTGGGCGTGCAGATCTCTGATGACCTCATTGTGATGTTGTTTATTCTATTACTCTTGTTCTCTTCTGCTTGTTTTCTTTTTTCTTTCTCAGCAGGTGACCCAGGTGATTGATATATGCATTTTTTTTCTTTTTTTCTTCTTTTTTTCTTTTTCTGCTCATTCTGTTGGTTTTTGGTTTTTGCCCTTCTCCCCCGTCCCTCTTCTCAGCTGTTTCTCTTTCCCTCTTTCTTTCTCCCCTTCTTTCCCCCAGTCAAGTCTGTCCTATATTCAGTAAGTGAAAATAAAATAAACAATAAAAGGTGAATCAAATGGACCATTATGGCAAGGCTGGGATGGTCAATTTGGTAAAGTAAATCCGTTGGGCATCTTTCTTTGCCTTTAGACAACAATTCTGATGGCAAAAGAGCCAAACGGGACAGGCAAAAAAACCAAAAAAAACCAAACAAAAACATTTATATTTATTATTGAAACTTGCACCAAGGGAGTGGCACTCCAATTTCGTTGTACTCTGTACAATGACAATAAAGGCTATTCTATTCTATGTCAAGCTATATAGTTTATGTCTTGCATATTTCCAAACATATCCATCATCACATACTGTGTATGCTACCATTGTATACAGTGTATTATCTTACTTTTTTTTCATTGATTGTACTTTTTTGTATTTTTGTATTTCCTTCTGATATCTGTAACGCAAAAAATTTCCCCGTCGTGGGATCAATAAAGTCTTATCTTATCTTAGCTTAGCTTAGTTTAGCTTAGCTTAGCTTAGCTTAGCTTAGCTTATTCTATAGATGTCTCATCAAATCATAATGAGTTTTACTTTGATCTGTCAAACATTAACTCTTGGTTTTGGATAATTAGCATGTTGCTCTCAGTCACACTACATAATAGTGTATTCTGACCAAACTTAAATTTCAGTTCACTTTTCCCATCTTTACTATCAGAGCAAGAAACACCAGTTTGTGTCAAGCTTTGTCCTTAAGCCTACATTTCTGCTTTCAGTGAGCATCGTCTTGTTTCTTTTTTTAACACAATCAGGAGCGTGTCAGTGGAAAGTTTTGAGTCTTGGCTGCCTTTGCAGTTCATTAATAATGAGCATTAATCCAGGCAGTTTCAGACACATCCAAATACCACGGATTCATGAATGCCCAATGATTCAATTCAATATTTCCAACCCTCTATGCTGACGCACACTGCACACAGTTATAAACACACTTTTTATGAGACATTGTTAACTACTTTGTGATATGAAATACAATTTCACGTGAAACTGTACTGGCAGAAGCTAGAGTTCGTAATGGTAATCATTCATGGAGAATGATTTTCCAGTCATTTATGATGTGATCATGGATTTGAAATAACCTATCCCTTGTACCATGTATTCCTAGGAAGTTGTTTAGTAGCGACAAAAGACACACCCAGATACAGAGTCTCCAAGGGAGGTTACTCTGTGGCAAGACAAATAATGTTTCTTATGTTGCAATGTCCCTTCCTCTGCGCTTCTTGTTCTCACAACAACATCTGGAAATAAGTTAATTAGTAACACAAATAATCTTATATCAGCTAGACATAACTCAGATGAGTCAAAGATCTGATGCCAGATATTTGTTGTTTCCTTGAAAGAGATACCAAGCAAATACTGGGGAAATATTACATAATACAATGACAGCCACTATCTTTTGAAATTGTTTTGTTCAAGTAGTAGGACATTTGATTCTCACTCTCACCAAAAGAAGCTGAAATAGCCTCATATATTCTATACAGGTTGATCCCGCCTGTGGGGTGAATTAGATGGAGTTACTGTTGAAGGGTACCTGATGAACTCGTCTTTACATTTTTTGTACAGGTACCAACATTTAGAGAGACATATTTTTTATCTGTAAGTAACAGCATGGTGTAGTCTGCCATAAGTAACAGACTAAAACATAAAAAAGAAAAGATCAGCGCTTCTGTTGGGTTAATAATAATGGATTGCATTTATATCGCGCTTTTCGAAACACTCAAAGCGCTTTACAATTCCGCTATTCATTCACTCTTGCATTCACACACTGGTGGAGGCAAGCTATAGTCGTAGCCACAGCTGCCCTGGGGCAAACTGACAGAAGCGAGGCTGCCATATCACGCCATCGGTAGGTGAAGTGTTTTGCCCAAGGACACAAAGACCAAGACAGACAGAGCAGAGGATCAAACCAGTAACCTTCCAGTTACAAGATGAGCTTCCCAACCCCCTGAACCACGGTCGCCCCACAAACCACGGTCGCCCCACGACGGTTACTGGTTGGTTTATACTAGTTTTTCCTTAGAAAACTCATAATTCTTTGTTTGATTTTAGAACATAGATGTTTAATTATGTAGATTTGAGAAACCACAGTCTGAACATCTTCTATATCTCTTGGCAACGAACATTCATTGGGTTCTTTAAACGAAAGCGTCGCTCCTTTACGACTTTATTTGTCCAGTTCCATCATCAAGTTTAGCTCGTCATTAATCATGTCTGACTCAGTATAAGATAGATTGTGTGCAGTCTTTCTTAAGTGGATGTCAGAATTATTTTCCCAACAATGCCCAAGAATACAATAGCAAACGGGATCCTGAATTAGACTTTTAAATGTTATGTAGAAGAAGTAGCTGCAAAGAAGCTTTATTTTTCTTCCTTGTTTCACACTGGGGAGAGGGTATAGTGAAATCATAAACACAGAAATAGGCCAAAGTGCAATAAAACTAGATGTTCATGTTATAAACTTAATGCTGCTGGTAAAACAATTAAAAAAACACAATGGCAGATAAGTTAATGAATAATGGTGTTTATTATGTGGCTTTAATTCAATTCAATAACATTTTTTATGTAGCATCAAATCACAACAGTTGCCTCATGGTGGTAAAGACTCCACAGTAAACTCCAAAAATCATACGTCCCCCTTCCCCCTTTGAGCAGGCATCTTGGCAACAATGGTAAGGAAGGAAAGACTTCCGTCTTTTATTTTGTCTATAAAGCTACTGTACTGTAAGTGATTCTCATTTCTTATGGCTCAGTATGCTCACCAGTCTCACTGAAACCACGAAAATGTTTATCTGTAACCCAGCTGCTTCATCGCTGTAGCACAGCCAGCTGAACTCACTCATCACAGGCAGAAAGATCCAGGTCAGTGCCACCGCACACTGTACAGACCACCAAGGGGACTTAAAGCTCAACGCTCTCCCAACGATAGTGATCTAAAACACACTGCTTGCTATTAAGAGACCTAAACTCTGCGCTCTCCTTTACATCTTTCTTGGTGTTGAAATTTGTGGGATGATGACACTCAACTTGCATGTTCGGGGGCTTTTCCACACCAAACCACAGTCACTGTTTTCAGTTTTAGTCTTTAGACAAGTGGATGAGCATTTTAGTCATTTATCAGTATTATTCATCGAAAACCAAAAACATTTCCTTCCACTTACCCAATTCAAGGTCAGTTCGAGGTGAGGGATATGACATGTTGAATCTATCCCAGCTCTAATCATGAAAGAGATGGGGTACATCCTGTGTGGGGCTAACACAGATAACTGTTTCCACTCACAATCGCACCTATAAACTCACAAAGGCACAGTGAAACCATGCACACTCCCAGTAAGAACACACAGGCAAATATGATCCTATTTTAAGCTGTCAAATTTTAGTGAGCCTAAAATAGGTCTAGTGGATTAGAACACAGGGTACACATATCTGTGAGGCAACAATATAAACCACTGCCTTGCAGTGTCACATGTCAATCTAATCAAATCATGTTTTGTCTTTATAAACAAAGGAAACCTTTTATATTTTGGCAGATTTTAGTCTAACACTGATTGATATATGGAACATTTATACTGTCCTGAAGCAAGGTGCTTTATAAACAACATGCTTAATTCACCTATTCACAGCCAGTTATACAAGCACTATTTCTATGCAGAACTGCTTGCTATCTAACATTCACACACATTCATACCCTGATGGATGCATCACAGAGCTACTTCGGTTTATTATCTTGCCCAATGATATTTGGCATGTAGACAGGAGCAGGCAGGGATCAAACCACCAACCGATTGGTAGATGATCTGCTCTGCCTCCTGAGCTGAAAAAAAAAAAGAATACTGTACTCATAAATATACTACTCGCTTCAAGTGCCATTACCTGAACCGAAGTCAGGGCTCTTACACACAAAAGGATACATTAAAATGCTTATGTATTCAGAATATTGTCACAATTACTTAGTGTCAGAAGATTAGACATCTGGAATCCTGACAATGAAGCAGCTAAACAGCAACAGGTGGCTATAAGCTAACATTATGGCAGCTAATGTTAGGCTAGCGCTCAAATATGCTTCCTCTCTGATAAACAGCTTGATTAAATTCTCACATTAATTGAGAATTCATGTCCAAGTCCAACAATGCTGTGCCTTAACGTTAGCTAACACGGCACAGCAGAGCACAGCATGAGAAAACAGAATTCAGCTTACATTCTGCAATTTGCTGGCATTCATTAGCGATCGTGATCAGACCATTTATAGGGCCACAGTTCGTTAGTTTAGCTTGCTTTTTACATTACGTATGTGAAATGTGACACGTGTTTTGTCTGACGTTAACAGCCATTCACATAACTACATCTGAATGTGTGTGTGTGTGTGTGTGCGTACACATGCGCATGCTCAAGGATTTGGTAACAACAAAGGCTTCATAGAACATCTGTTCCTTTTAGAGATTAGTCTCAATTTTTATGTTGCAACGTTGGCTTGGCACGAAATAGCCGATTATAAGGGATCTCTGTTTGCAGCGCTAAATGTCTGCTGTTGTTTAGGAGGTTGGGGAAGAGTGAGGAACAGAACACAGTAGTACATCTTCAGTGCAAACGATTCCTTGTAAAGGGAATATAAGCCCTGTCTGCTTTTTGGAAAAAAAAAACAAAACATCACACATTGTTCTCCACTTGATACTGTGAATACTTCATATTCCATGATGAGTGGACTAAACTTAATGTCAGCTATCTAAAACCTGTTGTTTGTTACTATGCTTAATGAATAGTGAAGTCTGCCAAGGAGAAGTGAAAGCTCCCTTGGAAGGACGATAGGGGTTCACAACAAATTTTCAACTTGATCAGACTTTGTTTCAACTATTTATTCATTAGTTATAGTTGGACCGGACCTGGTGCTGTCTGACACTGTCCAAGTGTCAGGAAGATACAGTCTGGACAACACACGTTCAAATACACCCATGCACTGCAATTCCAAACAAGAAACAATGGTTGGCAGGTTGGCAGAAATACTAACAGCAAAAGATGATAAGTCTAAAGAAATATTTAATTTAAAATGAAGAAAGAAGTGTGTTTTTTTTTTCCTAAAAAGGAATTACATTCCCTGTGTTATCACTCGAAGCCCAGTTCAAATGTCATACCACTGTCAGCAGTTTGTAATGGGTAGGTATTTCCCTTTCTCCTCCACAACCCACACACAGACCTCATGATATGACCCATTCATGTTTCCTCACTGGTACTCTCTATTGTTGGAATTTGCAGTAGAATACACCACCTAGTGGAAAAGACAACCTCCTCTCATTACAAAGCTGAGACTACAAACACAAACGCCTTTAATGTTTACATTTAAATATCTTGCGCACTCACACTATAGTTCACAAGCTGTGACAGGAAAATTGAATTCCCATGCTGATCATTTTTATTGTTCTGCCACATATCCAGTGTTAAAAAAGCAATAACCGCACGCTGTGATAAAAGGAACACTATAACGGAGGTCAGTCAGTAGCTAAGTTTCTCCCTTCCTGCGTCATATTCTTTAATTGCTGCTGATGATGATCACAGGAAATGCCACTAAAGTGTTTATGGCTCTTTCGCATCACTTCCAGTGGAATAGCAGTCCCAGCAGGGCTGTGCTGGGACATCAGCTTGTCTTCTTTTGAGCTGTCTGCTCCATCTAATCCACTGCTAGAGCCACTCATCTGGAAATTATGAGTCACCTCTTTTTTAACCAGGTCCTCCAGGTCTGAAGAAAGAACAAAGGAATGTTTTTAAAGATATTATCTCACCCAGAGAACTGATTCATGCAGATGACCCTTTTATTTCTTTTCTCTTTTTTTGCTAGTTGGATATAAAAGAAGATTTACAAGTAAAGTGTTGGGTAAAACAAACATGAAGGCTTCCACAAACTTGAGCACGCTCCTGTGCATTTTAAATAAATTCATTTGAAGTTTATGAAAACGCATCAATCTTTTAGAAGCTGTAGTCAAACACTAATCAATATATATTTATGAGGAGAACATTTTTTCTAAATAATAACCTAGAAAAGGTCATCGCTGTACCTTTGATAAATGACAGAATCACTTAAGAATTGTATTTTCTATTAATTTGGATTATCTTTATCTAATATTTGATGATCTGAAACATTTAAGTATGAGAATCAGGATGAGGAGTTTATCACAGCACATCACTTTGATTTGTGATGTGTTAAATCAGTCTGTGATTCCCAGCTGATTTAAACAAATATCATTTTAAACATGGCATGACTGATCTCAGCTCGTGTTCATATCACTCTCTTCTCATTACTTACACTGGAGTACCGTCCTGTTGACAAGCGTATAGGCTTGGATGGGGTTCCTGCTCAGGTCAATGTAGTAGTAGAACTTCAGCTCCTTAGGGTACTGAGAGTGGGACAGGCTGTGAAGCAGAGGAATCATCCTATTGGACATGGGTCCCTCTGTCAGTACCTGGTGCATCATATAATTACACCAATCATCCTGAACAAAATTAGGAGTGATAAGCAGAGCTCGTAAGTGACTGTTCTCCACTGCCTGACAAAACTCGGTGCAAACTGCACCTCCTGGACAGGCGTCCCTCTGCCACAGAAAGCATCTGAGGCTGCGGGGCGAATCCTCAAGGAAGGAGACCAGGCGTGTGGCCTCTTCAATGTCACTTTGGGCGCTGCTGTGACAAACAAATAGGTCATACTTTCTTTTCCATCTCAACTCACAACTGAGAACAGTAGGCAGCTGCCGTGGTTTCGAGGGGGTCCCCCCGGGTGATGATGACAGCGACGACGAAGAGCACGATGGTAATGTAGATGAGGATGATGTTAATGCACCACTAACAGAAGACACTGAACCTTTTGTGGCTTCTTTATTGTGTTGCTTTGATAAAGATCCTCTCGATTTCAAGAGTTTCTGGAACCAACCTAAAGGAAACAAAAAGATTTTAAGGTCGATTTGTTTTTCTTTTTAAGTATAAAGATTTCCTGACATTCCACACAACTTATGAAAAATCGTGTGAATAACAGTAGATATTTTTGTCACACGTGCACAAACAAATCCTCAAAAGGATTCTGATCAGATTTACACTGAAAGAAGTGACCAGAACTTTTTACTTACCGTGCATGTTGCTGAGGTCGTCATGGTTGTTCAAATTGTATCCAAAGTACTTCTGACAAATAGATATAGATAGTGATAGATAAATAGATAGTGTTGAATTCCATCGGTGGGAGCTTCTAAAAATCCAATTTCTCCACTCTTTAAAAACATCGCAACCCGAGGCTGTAGCCGAAAAGCTAACTCACACAATAGCAGCAAAGAGAAAGTCACTGATATCACCATAAAATGAGGAAGTTAGAGACTGCTGGAAGGGATGTCTCAGCATGTGCAGTCGAATTTCAAATGCAAAAACTGTCAGACTTCACTGATCACCTTATTCATCGCTGTAAACTGACATTTGTCAAAAAAAAATATTTTGCTTTTTTTTAAACAATATGATAGAAAAAACTGATCTCATAAAGAACAAAATGAAGTGGGAAGCATGAAGACAAGGTGGGAAATGTTAATAGGCCTAACCATGTCCACAAATCTATTTCTGTAATCCATGTGTTACTATGGTTTGCATTTCCAGCTTCACCATGAAGGAAGTTAATAAAACCACTGTTATATATTTAAACAAGAGGAAGTTTGGGGTGACAGTAAGCCTCAACCGCCCCCCCCCAACACACACACGTTATTTATGAAAAAAAGTCCTGTACTATGTTAATTGTGGTGGGGGGGAACCCTCATTTGGGCTTTTCCCACATTTCAGCATTTTTGAAGTGTGGGAAAATTTCAGTATAATTGGTCTATTAAAATTTGAGTAGCAGGGTCCATATGAGTGCACCAGAGGTGGGCGGGTTTCGTGCATCTGCCCGCATAGCAACCACTGCAAAATGATACCATGTACTTTTTTGCCCCTCAGAGGCATGAGCTTTCACACTTTTTTCCCTTCTGCTATGCCACCTTTTGTTACACTTTAAGGATATTGGCATTTTTGGGTTGTCTCAAGTCCCAGAACATGAATTCTCTAATCATTTAAAGTAACTGAAAAAATATGGTAATAGCTAGCCAGTAAAAACTAAAAAGAAAAAAGATTTTAAAGATTTTAAAAAGCAAAGTAACTCATCATTACACATCTATACATGTTTCAGAGTTTCAGTCAGTAAAATAGTTGCTTTGGTTTGGTTAATCTCCCCTGGAAATGGAGTTTGTAATCAGTTCTGTCTGTCTGTTAGCAGTCTAGCATCCATTATTTTCATTATTTTCTTTTTTTTTTCTTTGATGGTAGATACCAATAACAGTTCCACCTGATTTAATTTTTGTTGAAATCTGGTCAAGTTCACACCTAATGTGAAAATCAGCAAAAATTTTGTATTACTCACAATTTTTCCAAATCCAGAAAATTTATCTCCACAGATAAAACTCTCTTTATTAGTTATGCACATCAGGAGATCCAGGAATCTGGAAACAGCGAAAACAGGTAAGGCCAAAAAAAAAAAGTAGTGTGATGGACTGAATCACAAGTGTTGGTATCTCACAAACACCCACACTGATAGATAGAAGAGATAAAGAATAAGGAGAAGAAAGACAGATAAAAAGGATGAGCCAGCACTATCTTGTCTATTTAGTATTTTTACTACACTGTGTTAAACTGGGAAATGGGTGAAGGTTTAATTTCTATCGCCATCAACAGCATATAATTTCCTAGGCCCTAGAACCTGTAGAGAAACAGTTTTCTTGTATATTTACAGTACAGTTTGTAGTACTACATGTATGCACATAGGAAACATACAGACCAATCACGTGCATTGTAACTCATCACACATGAAGCTACTCAGCCAATCATTTAGTTTCTTCAGTGCAACCCTGCGAACACGTGTGTGTGCAAACAGAGAAGTCTGAGAGGAGATGAAACGCAGAAGTCCAAAGACAAAAGTAAAAGCAACAGAGAGAGAAAAGCGGTCGGTAAAAGCTGTTCTTAATAATTCTTGATGTGACTGAGGATAAAGAAGATGAAGAAACTTCTCTTTCCCTTTTTAAATGAAACATTTTTTATGACAAAAGCTCATTTATTTTAATTTTGAATGTAAAAGAACATTGTTCAATTTTATTATTATTCTATTATTATAGAATTCTCGAGTTCATGGTGAAATAATAAGCATAGTGCAAAGTATTATTTAACTGAATGTTTTTTCTTTTATTTGAGAGCCTGTTGTTTGACTACATACAGACACTGATACAACTATTAGGCTACCTCAATATATATTATATTGAATTATGTGTTACTTTGTAATAACCGAAAATATTATAAAACAATAATACTTCTGGACCTTAATTTGAGGACTTTTTCTTTAATTGGACTTAGATTAGCTTAGATTTTAATTGTCCTGTCTTCGGCCTATATTATTACTATCAAATAACACAATTATTTACCTGAAATTTCTCTTTAGGTAGTAGCTTATACTGAGTACTCAGGGAACTGTAGGGGAATTTTTGCTGGTTAACTTAACCCAGCTGTTTCCTCTTGGTGGTTTCATATTTACTTTTTTTGTTTCTCTTTTTGTCGTATGTCTGCTTGTCTGTACCATCAGTTGTTCATATATATATATGTATATATATATTATATATATATATTAGGGGTGCAACGATATTCATATCGATATTGAACCGTTCGATACAGTGCTTTCGGTTCGGTACGCATATGTATCGAACAATACAACATTTGTAATTTATTTTATCAACTTTCCTTCTGACGATGCTGTCTGTGTGGAGCGCTCAGTGAATCTGTGTTCGACTACTCCGCCTAGGCTGCACTGTCGAGCGCAGATTCACTGAGCGCTCAACACAGACAGCATAGTCAGAAGGAAGAGCACAGGGCAAGCTAGCGAGACAGAAGTTAAGCTCTCCTTGCAACATGGACCTCCCCCACCCTCATTCAGATCTGGCGTTTGGAATTATTTTGGTTTTCATGTGACGTATGACCCTGAAGGTAAGCGAGTCATGGACTAAAGTAAAACAGTATGTTGGATGTGCCATGCAATGCTCAATTACATTGGTGTGAACTAGTGTGTTAGCGCAGTTAGCTCGTTCAGGTGTTGGCCGTCTAGCCCCATGCACGGAGCGATCGGCGGTAGCTCGTTAACGGAGATTTGCCGTGTTGTGGCGTTAAGGTCATTTCAACGAGATTAACCTGAAAGCACTAGCGGGAACACAACGAATATGACTGCACATTTACGCTGACATCATCATAGTGCAAAGACAAGTGGAAGCAGACAAAAAAAAGCAAGCATGCTACTAACTTTAGCCGAGTCATTTAGACAGCTGTTAGCACATGATTCTCCTTATGCTGCTGAGAATATAGCCCAGAAGAAGCGGATAGTATAGCTTTTATTTTGGAAAGAGACATTTCTCTGTAATAAACTCTCTTTTCCAAAGATGAGTGATTCCTCAATCAGATACAGGGCTTGCAATATCGCTAGCCCGACGTCCCGGAGCTAGCGATTTTTTCAGTCGGGCTACCAAAATCTATCTCTGCCCTGCCCGTCGGGCTATTGTAGGAAGGAAAAATATATGTCAATGCTTTTGCATTCTTTCGGAAATGTAGCTGGGTAATTATGTCATTGGAATCGGTGAGCCACTGTCAATATGTGACATATTGAAGTCACGTTTGAATTTGCGCTTGTTTTTTTGCTTTCACTTTGCAATCGTGCGAACTGTGTATAGAGAGCGACAGCACTGATCTGTGAGTGATGATAATTTGTGCACCAATTCCTCTGACATCGTCTTATTAATCGTTAGCTTACTATGCAAACATGACAAGTGAAATCTCCCGCAGCTTACACATGTGAGAGGTTGATCGCGCAGAGAATCGCTGAGCTTATGTGAGTGAGTGTGTAAAAGCATTTCAGTTCTGCTGAGCCAAATAAGACAGGTCAGGGTGAAGAAGTGACAGCCAAATAAAAGCTTACCACAAAACGGAGAAGTTATGACAAATCAGACTATAAGGCAAAAAGAAAGTGCAGCTTTATGGTTTCATGGACAAAAGAATTTCTGTGGCTGCAATATGATGAGCTAAATAACCAGGGCTGCACATAAGTGGTCCGCAGGTGCGCATTCGCTGTCAAAATAAAAAACACGCACAAGGGTTAGGGTTAAATTTAAAAACTGTACTTTTGAGTTAAAATATATATTTATAATTTTAATAAATGACAAATTAAAAAGGCATGAACATTTTTTTGTATCGAAAAAATATCGAACCGTGACACCAAAGTATCGAACCGAACCGAACCGTGAATTTTGTGTATCGTTGCACCCCTAATATATATATATATATATATATATATATATATATATATATATATATATATATATATATATATATAGAGAGAGAGAGAGAGAGAGAGAGAGAGAGAGAGAGAGACATGCAGATGTCACAGCTTGTCACTCTTTTTCACCCTATAGGCAGGGATTAGACCAATTATACGGGGATCTCTGTCCAGAAGAGCGCAGTCCTAGGAACAGCTAAGATACTGCGCAGGACCCTCAAGCTCCCAGGCCTCTGATAGAGGACCTGAGCTTGAAGGGGGTGAGCAGGGAATTTTTATATTTATATATATATATATATACAGGGGCACCACAGGGGACTGTCCTCTCCCCCTTCCTCTTCACCCTCTACACCACAGACTTCAGCCACTGCACAGAGACCTGCCATCTTCAGAAGTTTTCTGATGACTCTGCGGTGGTTGGATGCATCAGCAGGGATGATGAGACAGAGTACCGGGCTGTGGTCGACTCCTTTGTCACGTGGTGTGAGCAGAATCATCTGCAGCTCAACGTGGCAAAGACCAAGGAACTGATCGTGGACTTCAGGAAGACCAGGAAACACTTGACCCCTGTTTCAATCCAGGGGGTCAGTGTTGACATTGTGGAGGACTATAAATACCTTGGAGTACACATTGACAATAAACTGGACTGGGCTAAAAACACCACAGCACTTTACAGGAAGGGCCAGAGTCGTCTCTATTTTTTGAGGCGACTGAGGTCCTTCAACATCTGCCAGAAAATGCTGAGGATTTTCTATGAGTCTGTGGTGGCCAGTGCGATCCTCTATGCTGTTGCATGCTGGGGGAGCAGGCTGAGGGTCGCAGATGCCAACAGACTTAATAAACTGATCCGTAAGGCCAGCAATGTTGTGGGGATGGAGCTGGACTCCCTCAAGGTGGTGTCGGAGAGGCGGATGCTGTCCAAGATAAAGACAATGTTGGATAACACCTCCCACCCACTCCATGACATGTTGGTCAGTCACAGGAGCTCGTTCAGTGAGAGACTGAGATTACCGAAAAGCACCACTGAACGACACAGGAAATCATTCCTGCCTGTGGCCATCTCCCTGTACAACGCATCCACTTAACACACTGTTTGCTGCTACAACTACACATGTTTCTTTTCCAAATATTTATTTATAAGTGACTTATGTATGTATGTATGTATATATATGTATATATTGTACTATTCTTAGTTAGCGTATTGTCTGTCTTGTCTTACAGTTTTTCTCAGTCGCTTTGGTGCATTTCTCACAACAGAATTGAACTCTCCACCACTACTAAGGCACTTCTCAAAACAATTAGTGCAAACTGCAAAACATGGTGGATAACTTGCAAAAGTGAGTCACTCCATCAAAAAGAAAAGTCAGGTGTCCAAAATAAGTTGTCAATGCATCAACAACAAATCCCTTGAGCAAAACAGATAATACATTCATCAAAAGCAAGTACTTATATCAATCAAAGTGTCAGGGCTGTCACAATTACAAGTCATTACACCAGCACCTTTGGTCACAAAATCAAATGGTTTGAACATGTTCTCATTGTGACGGATTTCTTTGTAGGTGCTTCCCAATGACATGTCAAGTCTGGACAGCATGCATGGCATGTTGAAAACCATAAATTGTAAAGGAAAATCAAGACACTCCATATGCACTCTTGATAATATTTAATTGAAACTGTTCACAGCATTGTGCAAACTGGGGAAATACAGTAAATCAAACATTTTACAGCAAACATAAACTCACTTAGACAGTAAACCTCACTCCAGTGGTTATGAAACAAAAAAACAAAACTGAAAAACAGACACTGCTGCATATCAATCATTGATATCTAGACGCTCCCGTCTGTCTGCCCACATATTTGCATCAACATCACAGCGAATGTCAGCTCTATCGATGCATCGGGGAAAGTATCTTCTGGAGTGTCAACTCCACTCTCTGCAGGACTCTGCTGTGATGTCATCACAAGCTGCATCCATAGCTGCTAGCAGGGTCATTTGGGTATGTGGATGCCTGTCATATACCTTCCACCTCCAGAAAGAGAAAAACTCCTCAATTGGATTTAGGAATGGAGTGTAAGGAGGAAGAAACTCCATAAGTATCCTGTCGTGTGCTGCAAACCACTGCCCGACTACAGCAGAGTGATGGAAGCTAACATTATCCCAAACCACTACATACATTGTCCGATTGTCACCAGGATCATCCCTTTCATTTTGTGGGATTAGGTCCCTATAAAGAGCGTCCAGAAAAGCCAACCGGTGTTGTGTATTGTATGCACCAATACGAGGAATATGGGTGTGAACGCCATTTTCTGAGATTGCTGCACACATTGAAATATTTCCTCCTCGTTGGCCTGGGACATCAATGGTGGCTATTTCTCCAATGTGATTTCGTTCACGCCTTTTGCAAGATTGAATCCCGCTTCGTCAAGATATACAAACGTGTGCAGGGGTTTCATGGAAACTCCTTAAAAATAGGGTTTTCAAAATGGGTGTACAAAGTGTTTGACAAGATGTTCAACAATTTTGAGTGCACTGACACAAGCAATGAAATGAAGACTATTAGTTGTGAGGACAATGACTATTCAGCCGGTACAAGTATGAATAATTGTGACATTCATGATAAAAGAAAGGAGATAGTGATGAATAGGAAGTCAAACGTGACCATTCTTTAGATATTTGTACTCACTCAACTGCTTCATGTCCAAAGGCATTTGCCTTTGGACGCAGTGAACGTGAAACCGCCACAGGGTTGTGCCAAAACGACTACATGTTGTGGTGGTTGAACTAACTGTTGTGCAATGTTTAATTCTGTTGTGAGAAATGCACCAAAGCGACTGAGAAAAACTGTAATGTTGGTTTAAAATGGAGCACTGTAACAAAAAATAATTTCCCCCAGGGATCAATAAAGTATTCTGATTCTGATATATATCAGAATTCTGAGATATATATATATATATATATATATATATATATATATATAAAAAAAAAAACACCCAGCACGCCCCTGCGGGCGGTTTATCCTTCAAGCTCGGGTCCTCTACCAGAGGCCTGGGAGCTTGAGGGTCCTGCGCAGTATCTTAGCTGTTCCCAGGACTGCGCTCTTCTGGACAGAGATCTCCGATGTTGTTCCCGGGATCTGCTGGAGCCACTCGCCTAGCTTGGGAGTCACCGCACCTAGTGCTCCGATTACCACGGGGACCACCGTTACCTTCACCCTCCACATCCTCTCGAGCTCTTCTCTGAGCCCTTGGTATTTCTCCAGCTTCTCGTGTTCCTTCTTCCTGATATTGCTGTCATTCGGAACCGCTACATCGATCACTACGGCCGTCTTCTTCTGTTTATCTACCACCACTATGTCCGGTTGGTTAGCCACCACCATTTTGTCCGTCTGTATCTGGAAGTCCCACAGGATCTTAGCTCGGTCATTCTCCACCACCCTTGGGGGCATCTCCCATTTTGACCTCGGGACTTCCAGGTTATACTCGGCACAGATGTTCCTGTACACTATGCCGGCCACTTGGTTATGGCGTTCCATGTATGCCTTGCCTGCTAGCATCTTGCACCCTGCTGTTATGTGCTGGATTGTCTCTGGGGCATCTTTACACAGCCTGCACCTGGGGTCTTGCCTGGTGTGATAGACCCCAGCCTCTATGGATCTTGTGCTCAGAGCTTGTTCTTGTGCTGCCATGATTAGTGCCTCTGTGCTGTCTTTCAGTCCAGCTTTGTCCAGCCACTGGTAGGATTTCTGGATATCAGCCACCCCCTCTATCTGCCGGTGGTACATACCGTGCAGGGGCCTGTCCTTCCATGATGGTTCCTCGTCTCCCTCCTCTTTCTTGGGTTTCTGCTGCCTGAGGTATTCACTGAGCACTCGGTCAGTTGGGGCCATCTTCCCAATGTATTCTTGGATGTTCGTTGTCTCATCCTGGACTGTGGTGCTGACACTCACCAGTCCCCGGCCCCCTTCCTTCCGCTTAGCGTACAGCCTCAGGGTGCTGGACTTGGGGTGAAACCCTCCATGCATGGTAAGGAGCTTTCTTGTCTTTATGTCAGTGGCTTCTATCTCCTCCTTTGGCCAGCCTATTACCCCAGCAGGGTACCTGATCACGGGCAGGGCATAGGTGTTGATGGCCCGGATCTTGTTCTTACCATTCAGCTGACTCCTCAGGACTTGCCTGACCCTCTGCAGGTACTTGGTGGTTGCAGCTTTTCTAGCGGCCTCTTCATGGTTCCCATTCGCCTGCGGGATCCCCAGGTACTTGTAACTGTCCTCTATGTCTGCAATGTTGCCTTCTGGTAGTTCAATCCCCTCAGTTCTGACTACCTTCCCTCTCTTTGTTACCATCCGACTACACTTCTCCAGTCCGAACGACATTCCAATGTCATTGCTGTATAGCCTGGTAGTGTGGATCAGTGAATCGATGTCTCGTTCACTCTTGGCATACAGCTTGATGTCATCCATGTACAGGAGGTGGCTGACAACTGCTCCGTTCCATAGTCGGTATCCGTAGCCAGTCTTGTTAATGATCTCACTGAGGGGGTTCAGGCCTATGCAGAACAGCAGTGGGGACAGAGCATCTCCTTGGTAGATCCCGCACTTGATGGTGACTTGTGCTATGGGCTTGGAGTTGGCCTCTAGTGTTGTACGCCACATCCCCATTGAGTTCCTGATGAAGGCTCTTAGGGTCCCATTGATCTTGTACAATTCTAGGCATTCCAGTATCCAGCTGTGGGGCATTGAGTCATAGGCCTTCTTGTAATCAATCCAGGCAGTGCACAGGTTGGTCAGTCTGGTCTTGCAGTCTCGGCTGACTGTTCTGTCTACCAGTAGCTGGTGTTTTGCGCCTCTGGTATTCTTGCCAATTCCTTTCTGTGTCCCGCTCATGTATTGACCCATGTGCCTGTTCATCTTAGCCGATATGATGCCTGACAGGAGCTTCCATGTAGTACTGAGGCAGGTTATTGGTCGGTAGTTGGAGGGGACCGGTCCCTTCTTGGGGTCCTTGGGGATCAGGACCGTCCGACCTTCGGTTAGCCATTCCGGGTGTCTCTCGTTAACTAGTAGCTGGTTCATTTGTGCTGCTAGACGCTCGTGGAGTGCAGTCAGCTTCTTTAGCCAGTAGGCGTGAACCATGTCGGGCCCTGGTGCTGTCCAACTCTTCATACTGGAGACCCTTTCTTGGATATCTGCCACTGTGATGGTTACTGGATCCTGTTCGGGGAGGTTGCTGTGGTCTGCCCTCAGATCCACTAGCCACTGAGCATTGCCGTTATGGGTTGCGTCCTTCTCCCATATGCTCTTCCAGTATTGCTCCGTCTCCAGCCTTGGTGGTGCTGTTCTCTTATTGTTCCCTTGCCACTGAGAGTACACCTTTGCTGGTTCTGTGGAGAACAGCTGGTTTATTCTCCTGCCTTCTATCTCTCTGGTGTACCTTCTCAAGCGGCTGGCCAAGGCTGTGAGTCTTTGCTTGGCAGTTTCTAAGGCCTCAGGTATGGACAGCTTGCTGTATTTCTTATGCACCTTCTTTGTCGCACCTTTCTGCAACTCCGTTAGTTGGCTAACCTCCCTCCGTGCTACTTTGATCTTGCCCTCTAGCCTCCTTCTCCATGGAGGGTACTGCCCCTTGTGGCTGTTCAACTTGTAGCCAAGCATCTCACTGATCACTGCTGCCGTATTGTAGATCAGCTTGTTAGTGTCGGTAATCGTGGTTGTAGGTATCGTCCGTAGTGCTGCATTAACATCATCTAGCAGACCTTCTGAGGGTACTTCACGTAATCTTGGTAACCGGCTACGGGGGATCCAGGTTTCAAGCTTGGCCATGATCCTATCTTTCAGGTCAGTTCCTCTCGCACTTAACGATCCTTCTCCTATCGCACTTGAGGCTATGTACCCAATCTCGGGTGGGGGTGATGATATCGCCCCCCTGACCTGGCGTCCTGACTCCTCCTTGCCGTAGCATTTGTGTTGTACCTTGTCAATCTCTAGCTGTGAGAGCAGTCCCTTCTTTCGAATGTTGGAACACTGAGCTACTAGTTGTTTCGCCGTCATTGTGGATGTTGGGTATCGAAGAATCCATAGGTCCCTCATCCTATTCATGTAGCCCCTTCCGCCGGGGTTACTTGCGTAGTAGCATTCCAACAACGCCCTGTTTTCGTCCCTTGCCCACCGATGCCTTCTTGTTCCAGTAGCCCACTTTTCGTCAGGGTGCCCTGGTTCCTCAACACCTGACGCGGACCTTGTTGATCCGGGCGACGTCCGAGCCGGCATGCCTTCATATTTATCTGTCTCGCTCATGTCTGCGGTAGGCTTGCTTAGCATAGGGGGTCTAGCCTTAGGACCCTTACTGGATACAGACGCCCCAGGCAGGAATCGAACTTGCGATCCTCTGTCCCAAAGGCGTGTAGTCTAACCACTACGCTATCCATATATATATATATATATATATATATATATATATATATATATAAAAGCAGCTGGATAGCGTAGTGGTTAGACTACACGCCTTTGGGACAGAGGATCGCAAGTTCGATTCCTGCCTGGGGCGTCTGTATCCAGTAAGGGTCCTAAGGCTAGACCCCCTATGCTAAGCAAGCCTACCGCAGACATGAGCGAGACAGATAAATATGAAGGCATGCCGGCTCGGACGTCGCCCGGATCAACAAGGTCCGCGTCAGGTGTTGAGGAACCAGGGCACCCTGACGAAAAGTGGGCTACTGGAACAAGAAGGCATCGGTGGGCAAGGGACGAAAACAGGGCGTTGTTGGAATGCTACTACGCAAGTAACCCCGGCGGAAGGGGCTACATGAATAGGATGAGGGACCTATGGATTCTTCGATACCCAACATCCACAATGACGGCGAAACAACTAGTAGCTCAGTGTTCCAACATTCGAAAGAAGGGACTGCTCTCACAGCTAGAGATTGACGAGGTACAACACAAATGCTACGGCCGTAGCCGGTTACCAAGATTACGTGAAGTACCCTCAGAAGGTCTGCTAGATGATGTTAATGCAGCACTACGGGCAATACCTACAACCACGATTACCGACACTAACAAGCTGATCTACAATACGGCAGCAGTGATCAGTGAGATGCTTGGCTACAAGTTGAACAGCCACAAGGGGCAGTACCCTCCATGGAGAAGGAGGCTAGAGGGCAAGATCAAAGTAGCACGGAGGGAGGTTAGCCAACTAACGGAGTTGCAGAAAGGTGCGACAAATAAGGTGCCTAAGAAATACAGCAAGCTGTCCATACCTGAGGCCTTGGAAACTGCCAAGCAAAGACTCACAGCCTTGGCCAGCCGCTTGAGGAGGTACACCAGAGAGATAGAAGGCAGGAGAATAAACCAGCTGTTCTCCACAGAACCAGCAAAGGTGTACTCTCAGTGGCAAGGGAACAATAAGAGAACAGCACCACCAAGGCTGGAGACGGAGCAATACTGGAAGAGCATATGGGAGAAGGATGCAACCCATAACGGCAATGCTCAGTGGCTAGTGGATCTGAGGGCAGACCACAGCGACCTCCCTGAACAGGGTCCAGTAACCATCACAGTGGCAGATATCCAAGAAAGGGTCTCCAGTATGAAGAGTTGGACAGCACCAGGGCCCGACATGGTTCACGCCTACTGGCTGAAGAAGCTGACTGCACTCCACGAGCGTCTGGCAGCACAAATGAACCAGCTGCTAGTTAACGAGAGACACCCGGAATGGCTAACTGAAGGCCGGACGGTCCTGATCCCCAAGGACCCCAAGAAGGGACCGGTCCCCTCCAACTACCGACCAATAACCTGCCTCAGTACTACATGGAAGCTCCTGTCAGGCATCATATCGGCTAAGATGAACAGGCACATGGGTCAATACATGAGCGGGACACAGAAAGGAATTGGCAAGAATACCAGAGGCGCAAAACACCAGCTACTGGTAGACAGAACAGTCAGCCGAGACTGCAAGACCAGACTGACCAACCTGTGCACTGCCTGGATTGATTACAAGAAGGCCTATGACTCAATGCCCCACAGCTGGATACTGGAATGCCTAGAATTGTACAAGATCAATGGGACCCTAAGAGCCTTCATCAGGAACTCAATGGGGATGTGGCGTACAACACTAGAGGCCAACTCCAAGCCCATAGCACAAGTTACCATCAAGTGCGGGATCTACCAAGGAGATGCTCTGTCCCCACTGCTGTTCTGCATAGGCCTGAACCCCCTCAGTGAGATCATTAACAAGACTGGCTACGGATACCGACTATGGAACGGAGCAGTTGTCAGCCACCTCCTGTACATGGATGACATCAAGCTGTATGCCAAGAGTGAACGAGACATCGATTCACTGATCCACACTACCAGGCTATACAGCAATGACATTGGAATGTCGTTCGGACTGGAGAAGTGTAGTCGGATGGTAACAAAGAGAGGGAAGGTAGTCAGAACTGAGGGGATTGAACTACCAGAAGGCAACATTGCAGACATAGAGGACAGTTACAAGTACCTGGGGATCCCGCAGGCAAATGGGAACCATGAAGAGGCCACTAGAAAGGCTGCAACCACCAAGTACCTGCAGAGGGTCAGGCAAGTCCTGAGGAGTCAGCTGAATGGTAAGAACAAGATCCGGGCCATCAACACATACGCCCTGCCCGTGATCAGGTACCCTGCTGGGGTAATAGGCTGGCCAAAGGAGGAGATAGAAGCCACTGACATAAAGACAAGAAAGCTCCTGACCATGCATGGAGGGTTTCACCCCAAGTCCAGCACCCTGAGGCTGTACGCTAAGCGGAAGGAAGGGGGCCGGGGACTGGTGAGTGTCAGCACCACAGTCCAGGATGAGACAAGGAACATCCAAGAATACATTGGGAAGATGGCCCCAACTGACCGAGTGCTCAGTGAATACCTCAGGCAGCAGAAACCCAAGAAAGAGGAGGGAGACGAGGAACCATCATGGAAGGACAGGCCCCTGCACGGTATGTACCACCGGCAGATAGAGGAGGTGGCTGATATCCAGAAATCCTACCAGTGGCTGGACAAAGCTGGACTGAAAGACAGCACAGAGGCACTAATCATGGCAGCACAAGAACAAGCTCTGAGTACAAGATCCATAGAGGCTGGGGTCTATCACACCAGGCAAGACCCCAGGTGCAGGCTGTGTAAAGATGCCCCAGAGACAATCCAGCACATAACAGCAGGGTGCAAGATGCTAGCAGGCAAGGCATACATGGAACGCCATAACCAAGTGGCCGGCATAGTGTACAGGAACATCTGTGCCGAGTATAACCTGGAAGTCCCGAGGTCAAAATGGGAGATGCCCCCAAGGGTGGTGGAGAATGACCGAGCTAAGATCCTGTGGGACTTCCAGATACAGACGGACAAAATGGTGGTGGCTAACCAACCGGACATAGTGGTGGTAGACAAACAGAAGAAGATGGCCGTAGTGATCGATGTAGCGGTTCCGAATGACAGCAATATCAGGAAGAAGGAACACGAGAAGCTGGAGAAATACCAAGGGCTCAGAGAAGAGCTCGAGAGGATGTGGAGGGTGAAGGTAACGGTGGTCCCCGTGGTAATCGGAGCACTAGGTGCGGTGACTCCCAAGCTAGGCGAGTGGCTCCAGCAGATCCCGGGAATAACATCGGAGATCTCTGTCCAGAAGAGCGCAGTCCTGGGAACAGCTAAGATACTGCGCAGGACCCTCAAGCTCCCAGGCCTCTGGTAGAGGACCCGAGCTTGAAGGATAAACCGCCCGCAGGGGCGTGCTGGGTGTTATATATATATATATATGCTTGTTTTTATTACATTTTTAATAAATGGCAGGTTGGTTCATCTGCCTCCATTTCAGCTCTTACCTCCACTATCTCTGTATATGTCCAAACTACCTCAGCCTAGCTTTTTTTCACATTGTCTCCAAAGCTTCCAGCCTGAGCTGTTCCTCTGATGAACTCATTTCTAATCCTGTCCGCCCTGGTCACGCCCAATGAAAGTCTTAACATCAACTTTTTGTCAGTACCCCCATCTCCAAACCATACATCATAGCAGGTCTCACTTCCAATTTACAAACCTTTACTTTCCTCGCTTGCTGAAATCCTCTTGCCACAAATCTCCACTGACACTTGTCTCCACCCATTCCACATTTCCTGTACTTTTCTTGACCTCTCTTATGCACTGTCTGTTGTTTTAGATGGTTGACCCCAGGAATTAGAACTCATCTGCCTTCAGTACCTCTATTCCTACAGCTTCACAGTTACACTCGCCTCATTCTCATTCGGACATGTAATCTGTCTTGCTTCTACTGGCTTTCATTCCACTTTGCTCCAGAGAACATCCCCCCAGATACATAAGAGATGGGTGGATCGCTGGTATTATACCAGTGCTGTCGTTGGTATGGGATTGACGCTAGTGTTATGTTGTTTGTAACCTCTAAGTTTAGTATATAACCCACTTAATTGCTTTAGATAAATTATATTTTGGGAATGAAAAAATATATCTCAACGTGTCCTTTTTATTATTATTATTATTATCATTATTATTATTATGATAAAAATCACATTAATGAATAAATCATGTATTAATTTATTCATTAATGTATTTATTTAGTTATTTTTATAGCCTATAACACATTTAAACAACAGAAGTTGACCTAAAGAGACAGGCCCAATACAAATTATTTTTACAGGTAACTGGTAAAAATATTGGCATTGGTACTGGTAAAATAGACAGGAAAACACTACCGGTTCATTGAAATGAACACTGCGCAAGCGCAAACCTCAGCAAAAAAAAAAATGCCGGAAGTCAACATCACTTCCTGATCGTGCCTCTGACGTGTCTAAAACAGTTTTTTCACTGGTAGTGGGTTTCACTCCTGGGGCATTTATTATCAGTTTAAGTATTATCCGGTAAGAGTTCGTGTTCTGAATGGCAGGCAGGAGCCGTTAAAACGACACTGTATTTTATAAACCCAGGGCTCTCTTTCGCTTTTATCCACATATCTGTCTGTGTTTTTATTTAAACCAGGTACGTGCTTAGAAGATGCTAGACTTCTTCACCATCTTCAGCAAAGGGGGGATAGTGTTGTGGTGTTTTCAGGGAGCCGGTGTCACTGAATCCTTCACGGGGCCGGTCAACGCTTTGATCCGCTCGGTGATCCTTCAGGTGAGCCTCACGGCTAGCTGCTTGTGGCTGTTGTCTTTTTATCCAGCTCTCTGTAACAAGGGGCCAGCTAATGCTAGCACTAGCGGGTAGCTCATGCTAGCACTAGCTTATGGCGTAGCGATCAACTAAATAAGCTTCTTCTGGGCTGTGTGCCCCCCCGCATACCACTCATTCATATATAAGTTTAATATTTCCTGTGCTATAGTGACGTAATTTAGGTGGTTGAAAACACACACAGCGATAGCTGCAGTAGCAAAAGCTCCCGTTTACATGCTGTTGATGTTCTTTTTTTTTTCAGGAGCGAAGTGGGAACAGTTCGTTTAGTCATGGGGGCTTGAGTCTTAAATACAAGCTCGACAACGAGTTTGAGTTGATTTTTGTGGTAAGTCGTTCATATAAGTATTGAATGAATTAAAAAAAAAAATCAGGTGGGGATAGGTGTTTGTGTTTTATATGTGTTTATGATCATTACCTTTTTCTCGTTTCACCTGTGCATCTCTAGGTGGGTTTTCAAAAGATCCTGACGCTGACATATGTGGACAAGTTTATAAATGACGTCCAGCTTCGCTTTAGGGATCGCTATAAGAATGAGCTGGAGCAGAAGGGAGCTTTAAAGCTGCTCAACAACAGCTTTGAGTTTGAGAATGACTTCAAAGTGCTTCTCAGGTAAAGAAACAAAATAATTTCCATAATAAACACTTAGGTACCAAACAACACACAGGCCAATGTCTGTAGGTAGGCATGGAAATGTGCAAATAATGTTATTAGTAATATAAAGCCAATTCATTCATTGTCTTCCGGTAATCCAAATTCAGATTGTGGTGGCAGCAGGGTAAGCAGGGCATTCCAGATGTGATTCTTCCCAGCCACACTTTTCAGTTCTTGGGCGATTGCACAAGATATAAATCTCTCCAGCGGGTTCTGAGTCTACCTTAGAGTCTCCTTCCATGCCCAGAAAACCACCAAAGGGAGGCGCCCAGGCGAGATCCTAACCAGATGCCTGAATCATCTCAGCAGCTTTTAACATGCAGGAGCAGCAGCAGCTCTACTCTGAGACCCCTGCAGATGTCACAGCTTGTCACTCTTTTTCACCCTATAGGCAGGGATTATACTTTCCACAAGTCTGCTAGAGTTCGCTTGGGTCCCACTGACACAGTTTTCGTCATCAGATGGCTAACATGAGGGTCCACTTGGACGTTTGCGTACTTGCCCGCGTTACTGCTGAGGCTGCATCAAACTATCTGCCCAACTTGCACTCTATCTTTCCATCCCTCATAAATACTTGAACTCCTTTGCTTTATGTTTGGGAACATAAAGCCAATTCAAATTTTATTTTAGCAGCAATCAAACTCAAGTCTGTCTTGATAATGGCCAAAATATGTTTGTAAATATTTGTTTTACATGCCACATAAGAAATATGATCAAAAAGCTGTGAGATTTAATAGTTTTGTTGTATGTTTGTTTTATTAACTTAGAAAAAGTGAAAGATGCATCCCTGACAGTTTCTTTTTGTTATTACCTATGTTGACATATATTAATTGTTTATCAAAAGTGTGGCGGAGGAGAGCAGTAAAGCTCGAGGCCCTGCCGGGATGCGGACCTTTGAGCAATCTGGGAAATCTCAAAAAACTGTGAAGTCAATGATTGAGACAAAGGGTGGGGACAAAGGCAAGGAACAGGGTGGCAAGAAGAATAAAAATGCCAAAAAGGAGGGTAAGTGCTCTCTTTCGGTTATAAAAAGCAAACTCTAAATGGGTAAGGGTAACGTGATTTCAAACTCAGTTCACTCTAATCCTTTCCAGCTCCTGCAGCTCAGCCTGCCAAAGGGGATCAAGACAAGGCCTCAGCCTCTGGCCAGAAGATGGTGGAGAATGGTAACCAGAGCCTGACTGCTGAGGAGATCTTGCAAAAGAACAGAGAGGAATTCTTCCGTAAGCACAGGCCAGGAGCTTCTGAAAAACCCAGGTAAAGCAGCTGATACTTCCATGTAAAAGAGAGAGCAGGCCAAGAGCGATGTGTGTTTTAAAGACACATCTTGATGTCATTATCAATCTGTCCTGAATCCCAAGTTTATTATTTTTAATTGTTTCCTTATTATTTAAAATTCATTCATTTTTCTTTTCCCCAAAACTTATATTAAGTGTTACTTGTGTGTGTGACTGTCTGCTGTGTTGTGTTAGAGCCATGGTTTGATGATGATAATTGATTATTTTCTTTCCTCCTCGTGTGCAAAGCATGTTGAGACACTCATTTTTTTTTTTTTTTTTTTTTATTCTGATCTCGTTCTCACAGTAAGTCGCCAAAGCCTCAGAAGCCAAAGGGGAAACAAAATCGTGTTTGGAACAATGGAGGCAGCAGCACCAGGGATCTGGACTACAGCGACAAGAATGGAAATGGTTCTCCAAATGGTGCCGAACAGAACCTGGAAGCACAATTTGATCCGGTATTTAGTGGTCTTTAATCTAACCACCTAGATCCCTAAGACATCTGCAGTTAGATTAATGTGATTAAAATAAGTGACGAGATGCCACATACTTAGTTCCTCGTTTGTTTTTCAGGAAATGCAGCCAGCCTCCATGAAGGGAGACTTGCTGTCTGTGGAATACGAGTCCAGTGATGAAGAGGAGATGGAGGAAGAGGATGAGGAAGTGGTCATCAGAGAAACAAGCAAGCCAAGGTATGAAATATTAGTTTTAGAGTATCAGGAATAACATTTTTAATGTTGTCTAAACTATAATTTGTGCATTTCTTTCTTTCGTTTTCAGTTCCAAAAAGGGTGGAGGTTTGTTTGGGATGCTGAAGGGCCTGGTGGGCTCCAAGAGTTTAACCCGGGAGGATATGGAACCAGTGTTGGAGAAGATGAAGGACCACCTGATCGGTATGAAGTCAGCTGCAGAAGGCATGATAGCCTGGTATTCGTTGTCTGGTATTCATTGTCCTCCTTTCTGATCACACAGCAAAGAATGTAGCAGCCGACATTGCCTCCCAGCTGTGTGACTCTGTAGCCAAAAAACTGGAGGGCAAAGTCATGGGCACATTCACCAGTAAGTACACATTATATACATAGCAAAGTATTGATTTGTAATTTATAGTATGGTTTAAGGATCATGTTTATATTCCTTCTTCCTCTGAGTGCACCAGTCCGCATGCTGGGAAGAGTAATAAAATTACAGTAATCCATTTTAAACATGAAGTGTATGTCAGAGCCTCTCATACTGATAAGTAAAGTCAATTAACTGCAACTCTTGTTGTTAAAAAAATAACTCTGATGATATGAATGCTGTAACAGTATGACCCCCTTGACTTGATTCACATACTTGGCCTTAACTGGCAATTCCAACTTATTCATTTCTTTTATTCATTGTAATTATGAATTGTGGTACTATGTTACTTTATGGTGTAATTATATTAAATACACTACATCTGTAAATGATGTTGTGCACTAGCACATATGGGTAACGCCGTGTGTGTGTGTGTGTGTGTGTGTGTGTGTGTGTGTGTGTGTGTGTGTGTGTGTGTGTGTGTGTGTGTGTGTGTGTGTGTGTGTGTGTGTGTGTGTGTGTGTAGCTGTGGCCTCAACAGTAAAGCAGGCCCTGCAAGACTCACTGGTGCAGATCCTGCAACCCAAGCGAAGAGTGGATATTCTGAGAGATGTCATGGAAGCACAGAGCCAGCGAAGACCTTTTGTCATCACATTTTGTGGTGTCAATGGAGTGGGAAAGTCCACCAACCTGGCAAAGGTGAATTGACATTGAAATTTTTCTGCTTGTTGGTAATTTGAGTAATTTACCGTGTCCTTGTAAAGGTAAACTTTCCTTTCCCTTGGTCTAGATCTCCTTCTGGCTGATAGAGAATGGTTTCACTGTGCTGATCGCAGCCTGTGACACATTTCGTGCTGGTGCCGTGGAGCAACTCCGCACTCACCAGCGCCGCCTGAACTCTCTGCATCCCCCCGAGAAGCACGGTGGACGACCTGTAGTCCAGCTTTATGAGAAAGGTTACGGGAAGGATGCTGCTGGAATTGCTATGGAGGCCATTGCCTATGGTAAAAAAAAACCAAAAATCTACTGTGGCATTAGTAAGGGGTTGCTGGTTGATGCCACACAGCACAGTGTGTTGTACCTTAGCTGTAAAGAAGGGATGTGGCACTTTTAATATTAGCATTGCACCCATTTCAGTATCACTTGTTCACCTTTCCACTTTTGATCCCTGTAGCCCGCAACCAGGCGTTTGATGTGGTGCTGGTGGACACTGCTGGACGTATGCAGGACAACGCCCCCCTAATGACAGCGCTGGCCAAGCTTATAGCAGTCAACATGCCTGACCTAGTGCTGTTTGTTGGGGAGGCTCTGGTGGGCAACGAGGCAGTTGATCAGCTGGTAAGATCACTCAGAAAGTTGAAATATTTTTTTTGTACATATAAGATGTAATAATTAGTTCATTTTCAATTTGAAGTAATACAACAGTTAGTTCATATCTGTATGAGTCATGCGATCAGCTGCTAGAGCTTTCAGTCAGTGTCTAACGCTACTAAAAAAGAACTTGGTTAGGTTAAAAAAAAATTCTATGTATTCAATTGTCCAGCAGAGGGCAGTGCTATTGCATTAAGCTGCTGTTTTGTTACACCCCTGCCTCTAGACAGCATTAGGTTGGAGATTTACATGTGAACTCTTTCCTCAGCAGTTTGTACCTGAACAACTCTGCTTTTGCTTCATGTCCATAGGTGAAGTTTAATCAGGCTCTGGCAGACCACTCCATGTCTGACAAGCCTCGCCTCATTGATGGAATTGTTCTCACCAAGTTTGACACTATTGATGACAAGGTATTTTATTCTGATCACTTTACCATTGGGGCCATCTCATTTCTGTGATTTAGAGAATATTTGAATGCAGTTTGGTAATTAGTTTGCAGCTGCTTTCTGCCTTGTGAATAATTTGCATTATTTCTCATTCGTCATCCTTCCTTCTATACAGGTTGGTGCTGCCATCTCCATGACTTACATCACAGGCCAGCCTATTGTGTTTGTGGGCACGGGGCAGACCTACAATGACCTGCGCAGCCTCAACGCCCGTGCTGTGGTCAGCGCCCTGATGAAGGCTTAAGTTGGCCGCATGTTCTTCTGGTTTATTCATCATTGCAGAGAAGCCTTTGCCACACTGCCACAAGATGTTCCAGCCCCGCTATAGCCCACGTTTCCATGCTGCTGCCCTGCGCCCCCTGCTTTTGGAATCAAATGAATGAACTAAATGTCTCACGCAGGATGTTATTCTTCCAGTAAAAGGACAAGTGTGCATTTGAAAAGACAGAACGTGTTGCATCAAAGCCAGAGGAGCCTCCCTTTGTATTATTTTTAAACATTTGGGCCAAATTTAGAAAGTACCTCAGATCAGCTTGTGTTCCGAAACGGTGAAGTCTCATTCAAATGATATAATTGCTGACTGGACCTAGGCTGTGCTATCGGTTTACTGGTTTACACAGTAAAAGCTTGGAAAAGAAAAAAGCTCCCTACCTGGCATTTGTCAGTCAGATTTCTTTCATCTAAATGAGGTCGGGTAGTGCGTGTTTGCTGGATGTGACATTTCAGCAGCTGCCTGTGCCTGAGGAAAGGTTAGTGACCACAGTGCCTGTCTGTCTCCTGTCTTCTCAGTTAACACTTCAATAATGTGGATACTTACCCACTAATTTCATGGCTTTGCAGAAGAAGAAGAAGCAGCCCCACTAGTCTAGTGGGGAAGACAGTTTATGATTTACAATAGGGTGGGTGTGAATACCAGCACTTATCAGGTTAGATGTTTTTTTTGTGTTCAACAAGAAGAAAATCACGGCATAGAAAAATCAAGGTTGACAGGGCAGTGCATCAAGATTTCCTGAGCAAATTAACAGTTATGATCTAAAAGTCATCTCCCAGAGTTCCTCACCTATATAACACACAGTTAATTCATTGCCATTACAACATGAAGACTTTGATTCCCCAGTTTATAGTGGATGAAAAGCAGAAATCCATTTGTAAGTTTAGGTTTTTCTTGTTCTTACAGGTGTCCATAGATGTCAGACTACACTTCTTAGTGGTCAATTAAAGTTCTGTGGCCCTTTGACTTATTTCCCCCTCTGATTCATTCATCATTTGTAAGAGAAAATTGAAGTTTTAAACATTTCGGCCCCCCTTTAAAATGTGGTAGTGCAATATGAGAACTATAAAGAAAATTTGAGATAATTTATGAGAATGTAAAAGTTTCTAAATAAAGCTGCTATATGCTATGACAGCCTCTAAAGTGGCGCTTGTTGTACTTTGTGTTAGAGATGCATGTACGAAAGGACAGATGGAATACCAAAAGCTTTATTTTGAAAATGGTGCTTATTATTATAAATACTACATCAGAAAACACATGCAAGTATTAAAAGTACAAAAAGGGGCTTTTAAAGAACTATTTTTTTTTCTTTATTTTTAGCACAAGAGTGGCAAAGAGGTTGCTACTGCCAGGAACCGCTCTGATATGAAAACATCTGAATGTACGTTTTTACGACAGTCGTTACAGTAACTCGTCCCTTTCCCCACCAAGCAGTGTGCAAATCAAGTTTTCCAGGTTGTGGGATGAGCATGACTGATTCAATCTATTCACACAAGACTTAAAATCGAGAGCAGGGGTTGTGCATTAAGCTCAATGCGTATTTACTGTATGTTGAAAATTCAGCATAACAGCATGTTTAACTACTGTGGATTCACATGTAGTGTTTCTGTCGAACTGAAAGGGGAACATCCCATTCAGTTACCCGGATGCTTCCCACAAAGTGGATGTTCCAGCAACATTTAAATCCAGTATAGTAGGGGATGCCAGGCAAACTTTTTTCCCTTTTAGTTAAAAACGGAATGAGAAGGGAATCTGAAAAATAATGATGTAATTAAGGTTCCCCATAGATTCCTAAATGTATTCAACAAAATCAGACTTGATCTGTGAGTAAAGCTGTGGAAGAAAATGCATCTGTCAAGAGTATGGGGTTGAAAAGAAGTGGAAGGAATTGTCTGAAAAGCTTAAAAAAAAGTCAAAGAACATCTACTGAAATGATGCCACTGACAATTGTTAATACTGCCACACCAGTTTGTGGAAAAAAATACCAGTATTTTTTTTTTTTTTTTTTTTGTAACTAAAATTCAAGACAGACTTGGATTTTCTACCAGCATACAGTCAGAAAACAGTTCTGAACAGGACGTTTAGTCTGAAAATGTCTTTAGCGAGAGGCCGCAGCTCCGAGCCAAAGAGACGAGTTCAGTCTTAACCTTGAAGGAGGCTTTTCTGTATGTTAATACCGATCTGCTGTTCCTCTCCGTTCTGCGACGGGGATCCTGCGGATACACATTGAAAAGAGACAACGTGCAAAGAGTAAGCAAGTAAAATTTTATTTGTATAGCACCTTTCTAGATAAAAAGATCACAAAGTGCTTCACAAAGAGCCCACATTTATGATAGATTTTTGATAGATACTGACAAAGAAAGAACATCCATGACCTCTTTCCTGTCCTTATTTCTCATCTTGTGATAAACTGAAAGCTCTTTTATAGAGCCCCAGTGCTAAAATAATAAAAAAATTTGTAAATGTGATGGCCCTTTTAATGCAGATCATTCAAAGGCAGGCTAATGTGTTCCAATTCATTCTGCTTACCCCAGCCATTGGTGGACACGTCACGGTTGCAGATCTCATTGGCCAGCCTCTCAAAGTACTCAGGCAGGTCAGCGTACTCGTCTCCATAGGAGATGACCTTGATGCCCTTGTCAAGCATGTTGTCGCGCAGCTTCTTGAACTCTCCCACATCCTCTCGCCGCACGAGCATGAAGTGCTCGAGGTCCGACTTGTGTTTAACCGCCTCCAAGAACAGAGCCTGGAAGGTTGTGTCGTCTACTGTGCGGCCGCAGCCCAGAAAGACAAAGGATTTGGTCTCGTACAACTTCTGAATCTCACGCTGCAAAAAACACCCAGTGATAAAGCTGTATTATTTCATTCACAGGAGAACCTTTCAAATAAACTAGTGCACGTCCAGAGGAAAATTGTAAATCATTAAGATGTACACATATAAATGTTTACATCTTAAGCCAAAAAGGGGGCAGAAAGCAGTGAACGTTAGTGCCTACCATAACCTCAGTGTTCCTCAATACATTCTGATAGCCAGCAGGGTGCAGTACGATACCACTGGGGTTGGTGTAAACACCGTGGATATGCAGAACACTTAACCTCCGTTTCTCCTGAGCCCACTCCAGCACCTAGACACACAAGCACACACGAGTGCACACTTAACAGTCCATTGCACAAAATCCTGTTCTGGCTGGGAATGGAGCGCAATCACTGAGCAGCAGTGAGAGGATATTCGCCCTGATGGAGATGAGGCATAAATACCAGGACTGAGAGGCAAAGTAACGGGTCTCTCAGAAATCTCTGCTCACTCTGGCAAACTTGTGTTCTCTTTAAGAAACCACTCAGCTAAGTTTAAATGTGCTGGGACATAAATGATGGGCAGCTGAGAATTTGCAGAAAACTTATTTGGTACTTAAAAGAAACGTTTTGTACTAGAAAAACATGTGCTTCCTCTTCAGCCCACTTTAAAGCCAAAAATCAAATATTGTTCAATGATTAAAAATGGAAGTTAAACTTTCCTCCACCTGCCTGACAGAAAGGGCTCTTTCAGGTCAAAAGCCTCGTTTATTTTTTCTCCTAAACCGGCCAACGGGGAACTTCAGTGGAAGCCGGTGTCATAAATGTAACCAGAGCACAAGACAGTGCTCGGGGCAAAGTTTAAGCAAGATTTTAATTTGTCATTTATTTTGTCTGAATTTTAGGGAGTCATACCTACAAACCTTCCAAAGTGCTCGTGGTATCACATGATGTTGGGGACCTTTGCCCTCATTTGAGAAAAAAAAAAAAAAAGACAAAAAACCCCCAAACAGCTGACGGCATCTATTGCAGCAAGAAAGATCAATCAATCACATTTCAAGTAATATTTACCTTCTTCTCATCTGTCAGGTCCAAAGACTCCAGCTTGGTGCCCTGATGGGCTGCATAAATTTCCAGCAGGTTGTCGAAGTTGGTAGTGAGAACGAGTGCGCCGCTCTCCATTAACTGCAGCACTGACCGCAGTAAGTGTTTCCCTGCGTGCTCCATCTTACACTCCAAATCATCAAACACTTCGTACAGGCAGTCCTTGAAGAACGTGGACCTTACATTACCTGTTCTCTGTTTAAAAAGAAAGAAAAAGGAAAAGCACGTTGTTATTAGTGGATAGTTTTTTGCCCAGTTGGGGCTTTTACTTCAAGATGTAGTAGGTTTGGAGACCTGTGTCTAGTTGCAACTGCTAAATGAGCATTTTAGACCAAACTTGAGCGCACCTTACTAATGCAGCCATGTGATTCAGGCATAACAAAGGATTTAAACTTGTCGTTAAAATGCCTCTCCTTGGCACAGCCCTTCACGATAATTTAAGTGAAACTTAGGTGGCGCTGAAGAATAAGATAGCTGGAAAAAACTGTCTAAGGCACATTCACTTACTTCTTCTAGTAACTAATAGACTTCGCTTAAGTCTATTTAGAGATTACAGACTATGACTTAAACCTCATCCTCACCTGGTGAAGCTTTTAGTTTAAAAAAAAAAAAAAAAAAAAAAAAAAGGTGGAGGTGGGGGAACTGGGCTGCTAAGAATAGCTAAAAGACAATTCAGAAATGCACTGACCACTGTGATCCTAGGACAAGGAAATACTCCGCGGACTCTCACAGATTACAGCTCTAATGGGCTAAACAGCAGGAGTCCTTTCCACAGGAAGAAACTCATTATCCACATCCAGCGTCTACAGCACCCATCCTGACCGCCGTGTCCTTGGCCTGTCTCTGGTCAGGACTTACGTAATAACCAACTAAAGCACTCGAGACCAACTCTGTCTTGTAATTCTAATCCTAATTTTTTATAATGCACTTAGCAGCTTTACAAACAAAAACACTCACACTTTAATTTTTCAGGAGCACAGTAAGAGAGAGTTCAGTGGAAAAAATTTTTTTTACAAAATACTATGATTTGTTTTAAGTAGTCATTGCAATACAAATTGAAGATTAAACATCTCAGATTATGGTCTAAACAACTATCAAAATTACACGTCTTCCCTGAATTGAGCCAAACCTTTGGTCAGCACACTTGTAATTAGCCTCTTCACTGCCAAGGGTTTCAGGCCTAGACAGTCTCTTTAGGTTTTAACTTTGGATTACCCCCATTACAGACCGCAGCCACCCTACGAATACACAAATCCATGAAAGTGGGTTAAACTGTCTCTGTCTTATGTTATTGGAGGTCTCTGACACTATTACACAGCTGCTGAGTTCTGTCTAAAGCACTGTACAGCAGTTGCTCTGTTAGCCCAGAGCAGAGTAAAACTACAGTGTACATCTACCTAGCTCTAGTGCTAGCATGTGTGCTTCTCTTCACCAAGAGAAGTATTTGCACATAGGTTTTTGTGAATTAAATGCCTATAGGCATTTAACACTCATACAGACTATACATTACTGTGTGCTTGCACTAGACTTTAACTCTGCTTGAATGTGAAATCTGGGCTGTGGGAGTGGGGGACTGCTGGTTCACATTATTCTATGCTTGTTTTTTTTCCTCAGCATGTTAGACCCGGCTGTGTCTGTGGCCAACGGGAGTGGGCTGGTGTCTGCACGACTGTGGATTGAAATAAACACGATGGATAAAGCCATAAAAGCGCTGTTTGTTCCCTTTGTTACAACAGGCTGAGGGCTGAAACAAAGCGTGTTTTATCAATGTCAAAGGTGCGATGAAACATGACTAACACAGGAGGCAAACGGTATTAAGTCTTCCATCTGCCAGCCCAGCTCCAGAGCAGACTGGTTCAATAGTAAGAGAACTGAGTCACATGTAAATCTATCAATCTAGCAAACTAATGAGTCCAGCGAGCCGTGGTTTGGTTAAAAAAATAAATAAACTAAACATTGTTTTCTCACCTGCAGCCTCACACAGCCTGTGGGAAAAAATGATAGCAATGCGCTGCATTTAGACACATGGCACAGTAACCGTCTTCAAAAACACACAAGAGGGCTCAGGATCTGACTGTAAATGTTTTGTGTTCTTCTACACATAGTACACGCTGGCGGTTACACACAAATGTCAGGTTTATACGGTTGAATAATTTAGAATAATGTGACTCTACTTTGGATAAATCCTGAGCTCCAGCTGAGTCTCAGTCCTCCTCAAACAGATGAATTCACCTTTATCTTCAGCCTCCTCTCCTTTATCTTAACTGCCACACCCTTTTCAGAGATAAACACATATAGAACATGCACTTAGACTGTGTCATTTTTGTCAGGACATCACTGCATTCTGGCAGTACCACACCTCTTCTGTGCAGTGTGTCACTGAGCCTGTGAAAGCTCGTAAGGTTACTGTTATGATTAGGTGGTCAGGTAAAGGGAATTCCTGACAGCTTGGGTAACCTTGATTGGCTCATCATAACATTTCAGGTGTTATTAACCTATGATATTTACCTTTGATGTTTTACATATCTCAAAATATTATGCTTTCATCAGTCATCACTGTAAAGGGTAAATGGACTGATTCTTTTCTACTCAAAGCAATTTTGAAAGGAAAATACTTCCCACTCAACAGGTCAGGGAAGATCTTGTCACATTTTTTTTAATTTGTAGCCTTGCTAGCAAAATATTTTTTTACAAGGGCGACCGGTCTGGGCTGCTGGAAGTTCAGTTTAACATTCAGGCTCTTACTAAGAAGCAGTTGCATTATGTGCAGAATGTGGTTTGACATTGAGCTGTTAAACTAAGAAAGACTTTCAATGAAGAAAGTGTGGTTTGCTCCAAAACATAAATGGTGTGTGGAGTGTGACAGATGTGCAAGACACCCATGTTATACTGGAGATACTGCAGCAGCATTTCTGAATCTTATTTATATGCTTTTATCTTTATCCTACTCTCTTTTTGTATATAACATATATAATGTTTGTATTTAGAAATGATTGTAAGCTGTGGGGTTTTTTCCCTTTTAAACAGCATATTAGCTTGTTGCAGATACATTTGTATCCTTTACTCTCTACCTTCCCGTCACCTGTGAGATTTCCTTTATTCTAACGTGGCATATACCCCTCTAGTATTAATCCAGAAGTTTCATATATCAAGTCAAACTTCTGCTTTCATTTCTGCATTCTGACACAGAAGTTATTGCTAACATTAAAAACGGGAACAAATCAAAAGTCAAAATAAAAAAAACATGGATGCACTTCCAAACTGGCACTACTTAACTAAACATTTTAAAAGTCAAAACTGTTCCAATATAAAGCACCTGGAGGCAGTGAACATAGCTTGTTCTATTACATATGCAAATAATTTCAAAATGACTGAATAAATGTTTGCCTGTATTGACTTTTGTGGGGTTTTTTAAAAAAAACAACAATCCACATTAAACCTTATGTTATAGGCTATAGAGGTTTTAACCTCTTATGATCTCTTATGTCAAGCCACAGAAGCTGAAACAAAATGTCTCCAGCTGGGGAAAGCACACTAAGCTGCCAGTCTGTCTAACATGTGTTAGTGTGCATGCAACAGGGAGGTGTAGGAAAGAAAGCCGAAGAGGAAAGGCTCAAGCAGGCTTACCGGGGAAAGTTTCTGAATGAGGTCATGGGCCACATGCACCAAATTCTTGTCTTCCTGCATGTGCTTCTGGAACCGCCGATTTTCCTCTTCCTCCAGTAGGTCAAAGTCATTGGCTGCATCGAGCAAGGCCTGGATGAGGCCCTTCCAGGAGCGGAGAGCAGGGACCTGAGGGGCCACTGCAGAGCTTACCCCCGTACCAATCACCAGGACAAGCTCGGGGGCTCGCTTAGTCTTCAGACTGGGCAGCAGTTTCCTTTGGGGTAGGCAGAGATTGAGTGACGATGGTTCCCAAGATGGTACTTCCCAAATCCTTCCGACAGCATGAAGGTTAAACAAACTATTTTCAAGCCCACTAACATGCAGTCGGACACTAAACCATACCTTTTATGTAGGGCCCGCAAAAATTAGGAACTCAAAAAAAAAGAAAAGAAAAGATTTTAATCAGCCCTGTTGATGAATTAGTTATAGTCATAGCGTGCAGCTGGCTCTAAAGCAGCATCTGAGCTTACCTGGGCTTTTTAGCATTGGAGTCTGCATCCTGAGAATCCACTGCAGGCCGCTTCTCAGTTTTCACTGCTACAACAGAGGCCATTCAGCTCCTGTAATGAAAACATGATCAATTAAGAGCCTCTGTGCAGTATGTTTAGGGAGTGACTAGTTAACCAAGCAAAACACAACAAAACAAGTCTGGACCCTAAATGGGAGTGGTGTGTGAAGCTTTCTGAAGAATCTAATTACACTGAATCCTACCAGAGCAGTAGAAAATACCTGTCAAAAAAGGGGGGAGGTATGTCAATCAATGTAGCCTGCCTTTGTTCTTGTTCCGCATGTCCCTGTTCTGCTCTGCAAACAGTAAATTACTTATTCATTTCCTCCTGCAAGCACACCTTACCTCAAACCTTCAGTAAAGCTACTGTACCTGGAAAGTAGGAGTATGACATAAGCTAGTCATTAACTAGATAACAAGAACATGTAACTTGTTCTCTTTTTATAACTCCAGCTTTAATTCAAAGCTCCACCGGTTCAATATCAAACCATGAGTAATTAGTAGTAATTACTAATTAACCTATGGCAGTTCGTCATGACAACATTAATTTCTGAAGACACAACTTCGGTGACATTACATACAATCGATTACGTGTTACGGCGTCATTTAACAGCTAATGCTACGGTACATTGTTCAGTATTGATAGCTTACTCACCTTGGTACCGGTATGGTAATGCCCACTGTTTACTTCGGTTAAAGTGGAAATCCTCTTAATGCGAACCAGGCGAAAGTTAGTCCTTTGTAAAGTGAAATAGCTCGGAAACTGATCTGAATTCGAAGCTTTTAGGTTTTCAGTGGTGTTTAAGCCAACCCGGTAAAGTTACAGTATAGACAGTGTCTTTTACTAAACAACCTAAAAATGTAACGAACTGGCGACGTCAGTTAGCTACAGTTAAAACGTTAACTTCCCTGATGTTCTGAGCCGAGTTACCTTCTAGGTGTTTTTAAAATCCTGATTTAGCCTCCTGTTTACTTGTCATGATGATTGTAGAGCATTTAAATCCGCTATCCGATATAAACCAGTCCTTCTAGATAAAACTTATGTCACTTATTCTTCGGAGCAGCGCAAACAGCACAAACGTTACCGGCTCACACCGCTTTTCTACACATTGTCACTCTCTTAACTTCAGCGGTACCGTTGAAGTCGCCGCCTGCTGAGAAGTGCACCGGGTCATATGATGCCTTCATGTGCTGAGCGAATGGCTCCGCAGTCTTTATTGATGCGAGGCACACAGATCAACTCACGCATCGTTGTAGCTATCGGCTAAACGTGTCGAAAAAAGCACCCAGTCTACAGAGGTGTTGAGTTTTTTCTTTTTTTAAAAATGCAAGATAGGTGAGGCTCTACTTTGTTTCAAACCAAAGATTAGGGCAATTTCATTTTTTAAATATACTGTGCTTTGATAGTTATATCGACACGGTAATGTACAAATAGATTTCTGACCTCCACGGCAGCCCAGGTATAGTAACAAGTTTTATTTAAGGAAAAAAAAACCAACAAATGGACCTGCTTTAAAATTCAAACCCACAAAGGGGAGATTTACAAAGAGCATTTGAAAGCAGCAGATTTTCTGAGCTTTTCTTCCCGTGTTACGTCCAGCTAGGCAAGACGTCTCTGTACTCTATACAGATGTTATAGAGAATCTCGAGTTAATACTAAGAAATAATTTCTATTGATTTATTTATTTGTGCAGATTTTACCTTTTAGGGACAATAAAGCATGTGAATTCGTCTTTCTACTGACGTCATATATACGTGGAAATAGATGTGTAATGTCCCGAGATGAATCAGTTTGTGTTCAAAGTCTTGTGATTAAACATCACCAAAATAAATAATGACGCTATCAGGTGCAACTTTACTTTTTATTACTTTTTTGTAAATTAAATTTCTTTATTAATTTTTATGAAATTATTCTCAGTTATAAAGACTGCGGTGGTCTTCAAAACTGACGCTAAATTCTACATTTACATTGTTTTATAACGTATGCTAAACAACACGTCAGCACAGACTTTAACAATACCACTACTGCACTGCCATCTCCCGGTTGAAATACTAACTGCACCTAGAGAAGAATTTGGGGCAAAAGTCACCTGTTACGATAAGCACGATTCGAATCTTTAGCGTTTTTAAACTGGTTTGTGTTGATGTTGCGAAAATACAAAAAGTACAGAGATGTTTATGCGTTGAGTAAAGGCTTTGTTGATGGGTGATGCAGAGATAATGAATGCTTGCTGTCATTACAAACTTCTGTAAACATGCCACCTAAAACATCTAAATCAGTTTTACATAAATAAGTAAATAAATAAAAAACTCACATTACCTCCTTTCTTAAAAATTTATTTCAGAATCAATCCAAATTAACATTTTATGATTAAAATTTCAACACACAATGTGCCAAACAAGACAACAGTACATACAGGAGTGTAATAACTGATGTGTTCACCTGGTGAGTAAATATCTTACGATAATAGTGCAATCCAAACTGTGTACAGGCTTAGCCCATATCACTGCAAACAAGTTAGTATCAAATATTGTTTAGACATATAATCGAATCAGCAGACACGTTTTCAGTCTCTTCATGGCAATGCATTTTGAAGATACAATCAAACGTTATGAAGGCATACCGTTAGTCAGTTATCAACATTCAAAAACAAAATGTTTTCCCCATTCTACAAAGTGATTTCCTAAATTATAAATTATGAACTACATACAGTTCTAAGATGCCTTGTGTCCACATAAAAAGGCTATGTGTTCATGTCAGAACAGGAGAAAAAGGCATACTGGTAGCTAATGCTCTCTCTCACACGAGTGATTTCATTCACTGTTTATTTGCAAAAGTTGTAATCGGCTGTTTAACCGTCAAAAACTGAACCACAAAATTTCCAAACAGGAATAATCCCTTAACATTCCCTTTTACCCCCCTTTAAAAAAAATGCAGCAGCTATTCTCTGAAAATTCTAAGCACAGACTGTATCGTTGTCTAGGCTGGCAGGTATGGAGCTATGTTTTAAGTGAAACTTAATGCTAAATATCTGTATCACAACAGGGAGGATAACAGTCATAACTGATATATAGTGGATTTGCTATGAATTCATTGCTAGTCTGATGGAGGAAATAATAAGTGATCCAAGAGAGCTCGGCACACTAAAAGGTGATTTATCAGAGTGAATTATGGCTTTAAGTGCACTAGCAGAGATTGGATCCAGGTCACACTAAAAGAATCCTGCACAAACCTAGATATTAAGAGTCCATCAGGGTAGCCAGAGTTAAAGGATAAATAATGCATGGTTACTGTATTACACAGATATTCTATATCGAAATAGAGCCATCTCTAAAATTGGTCTTCCCTATCAGAACATTGATAAGTGCAGCCTTGCCCTCCCGGGCATCCCTCTGAGCTTGTCTGACGATATCATTTAACTTTTCTTCATTTTCAGAGCCTATAAGGTAGCCCTTACCACCGTAGCCATCTGCCACGATGTGATAGTCTGCAAAAAGAAGAGAATTTACCTTTTAACATATGCCCAGACATCACTGAGTGTATTCTACAACCAATCACAGCACGAACATGAACATTATAAATCTACCTGTATATGCAAGGCCGCATGCCACGTTGCTGCCGAGCATAGGAACCTGCTCTCTGGATATCTGACTCCAGCACGCATCATTTCCCACCAGAGCTATCACTGGTGTCTGAGGTGTGAAAAGCAGAGCATGCATTATCAAAAGACATCAGCAGAAAAATATGCACACACAAAAAAATGAATGCTTAAATAAGCTGTCGTGTCAGTGGTCCATAGCGGTCATACAGCAAGTATGAAAACATATTATGCAGTGCATCTTTCCATTGTATGACACAAGAACTGAGTCTGTGATGTTTAAGGCCGTACACACCAGTAGCTAACACTTGCATTATTTTCATTTGGTTTTGATCATTAGATCTTTCTCTAGACCACATGTGCACTGATCCTAACTGACTACTGTTAGCTACCTTGCTTCCATAGATTACATACATGTAATCTAAATAGGATTGTGTGTGATTTTACCTTGTGTCTAGTGAATGTGTCAAACTCTGCAATACTGTATCCTAAGGAGCCATCACCATAGACTATCCACACCTGAAACAAACACAACATAGCTTTTGTTTTTAAAACGTCAATGATTTTTTAAACTGATCATCAGATGATCAGGCAAAGCTCCCCAGACATACCTCAGATTCAGGCCGGCACAGTTTAGCCCCCAAAGCAAAACCACCTCCAACTCCCAGAGTCCCAAAGGCTCCTATAGGAAAGGAATGAAGAGCAAGATTAAAACATCATGATTGCAACTAACTCAGAATATAGTTATCATCCAGCCAAAACTTGTGCACTATGGATTTTTGTTTTACTTATAAAGCTCTTGGTTTAAACAACCAAAATATTTCATTGTTTTAATTAAACTATTTGCTTTGTCAGCAGCATCCTACCTGGATCGAGCCAACACAGAGGTCCTCTTGGTTTCATTATGTAAGCGGCACTTCCTACAAAATCTCCTCCATCTGCAACAATGACGCTGTCCTCAGCCATCAGCTCATCCACACAATGGAGGGCTTTCAAGGGATTTAAGTGGTATTCAGTCTTCTCCTCAGCTTTAGCCCTGAAATAAAAAATAAATAAATTTTAAAAAAGCAACATGTTAGCTTTTGTGATGGTTACAGATAGAAGATTTTGCAATGCATACTTTAACACAACCCCACTGCTTACTTGTTTGCAGCTTCTTTGGTTGCATCCCCTGCTTTGAGGCTCTGAGGCCATTCCTCTGGACAGCGATGGCCCTTCAGCCCTTCGGAAAGTCGCACTAAAAATGATCCAGCATCACCTGAAAATACAACATACAGTTTTGGGGGTTTTTTTTGCAGTTGTTGAATTAATGTATTTATTCTTAGGTCCAACTCTAAAGAAAAGAAAAAAATCAGGAGTATGCTTATATTTATATGCACCACATGTACAATATTTTATGATTATCTAAAGATTTTTGAATCTTTCCTTCCTTTAAAGCTAGCATGAAATCAGGGGGCAAACATACCCTGAATTGCTATAGTTGGTTTCCAGAACATGTCTGAGTTTTTTAGCAGCTGTGTCTTGTCTCTGTTGACAGCGATGATCTTGCTGCGTCTGCTGAGAGTTCTGCCGTAACTCAGCCGGAAGTCACACACAGTGCCTGTAAACACGGTGCACAAAAGTCAATATTTCTCCAGGGATCGTGGTGAGCCTGCAGCTATACACACTATGTAAAAAACACAGTTTAACCTCTCTCTGTATCGCAACACATACTTCCAGAATAAATTAAATCCAGAAGGAGAAAAAAAGATGCAAAAGAATTACTGAAAAATTAAAAATGCAATCAATAACACTGATCCATCGTGGAACTTTGTTAAATATTTACTCCGACATATTTTGAAACGCAGTTATCCTGCACAATTTTCTTTAGATTATAATATTAATATTAAATAGGTTGGTCTCAAAATGTTATTTCTCTTTTTATCATTATGGAATAAAAAGGAAACAATGTTTGCCTGACCTGCCAGGACTACCACATCGGCTTCCTTCAGAGCATCTCGTCTGTTTTGTCGGATGTGGATGGGGCTGTCTTTACCCAGCAAGCCACGACACATACCCCCGAGAAAGCAGGGGATGCCCAGATCCTCCAAAGCCTTCCTGTTTAAAATAAACAAATAAATGAAATAAATAAAAACATTTTTTAAAAAGGGGGAAACCATTTTGACCAGATGTAACATCCAAGTAAAAATACCAAAATATAATTTCACTGATATTTGAAGACTGAAGAAAAATTTGCTTAAGGCTCACCACAGGAATAGTTTAACACATTTTAACAAACACTTCCAGTATCAACACCAAACAACAAAGAGTGGCAGAAAAATAAAAGGACACGTGACTCATCTTTTACCTGATGTTATCCACTGGTGTTGGGGGTAGTGTTGCTTGGCTACCCAGCACAATAACAGGTTTCTTGGCTCGACTCACCAGCTCTAGGCACTTTTGGATCTGGCATGCATCGAAAAAAATGTTTAAAAATGCTGTCAATCTCCAATGGCCAGAGCATTTACGTATTGACGAACATTTACTACAAGACTTACCTGATTGTCTGTGGCTTGAGGGATGTGAACGGGAAGTGGAGACATATCCCTGGGCTCCCAGGCTCCAGCAAAGAGATTCATGAGGTGGTTATGAAGGTACCTTTGAAGAAAGCAGACCACAAAAATCAAATAATTCAGAACATATGAACACACTTCTGATTAGGGAAGAATAATGAGGAAAGAAATTCCCAAATTATGATATTATAAAAGATAAATAACCCAAACAGTAGCATGCAGTGCAAAAACAACATACCATGAGACAATTCTTCCCATCAGGCCTTTGGGAGGGTTCTTAACAACAAACTCCTTAGACACCAGGTGGAAGGGGTAGAGCGTGTCAATGGGGAACTCTATGAAAACAGGACCAGGCGTTCCTGACTGAGCAATGGCCAACGCCTTCTTGACCGTAGGCACAATTTCTCTGACAGTCCTGATGGAGGTGCAGAACTTACACAAAGGCTTGAAGAGAGACATCTGGTCGATATCTTGCAGTGCTCCTCTGCCCTGTTCCGCAAACACAATTGATAAACACTGAAGAATGCTTTTTTTTGCCTGTCGTTTTACTCTGCATGCACATTAATATTGTGGTGGCATTAATAATATCTGAATCCACTCCACCTGGAGTAGCGTGCCAGCAGCTCCTCCAATGAGCAGCAAAGGAGATTCAGCCATCTGAGCATTCTTCACTGCGGTCACTGTGTTAGTGAGGCCTGGGCCAGCCGTCACAGCGGCTACACCAACCGTACCTGAAGCAGAAACAAGCATAACAGCTTGCTGTCAGAGCTATTACTAAGGTGCACCTACATTTATCTCTACCTTGTGTAGTGTACATTTTTGTTCCATTGCTGTGTAGTATTGTTGCTATAAGTTATGTTTTACTTCTGCATTAATTTATTTGAATCCCTCTATTCGTTTTGGTGCAGTAATAATGTGAATTTCTCAACTGGGGGGTAATAGGGGTGTAACAACATCTGAACAGAGACCAAAATTGTGAAAAAAAACCCCATCTTCTGATAGCCATGGGGATCTGATACTGTCCAGCTAATGCAAACTAGGACAGTAAGACACATAATGTTGAAAGACACTTTGTTCATGATCAAACCAAAATCAAGTGATCAGGTCAGGTTTTTAGCAGGTTTTTAAATTATTATTCATGCCACCTTAATAACATCTAAACCAAGCCATTGTTTCAAGGAAGTGTTAACTCCTTTTAGCCTCTAAGAATGCTGTTAGATGCACCTTTGCTTGATAAATCATAATGTCTGCAGGAGGTGGAACGCCTGCTGTTAAGACAAACCCTGACAAGACTTCAACGCCCACGTTTTGTTTAGAATAAGCTGTACGAACACAACGTGTGCGCACATTAAGAATGAGTCGTATCACTGGAGATGCATTTTCACGCAATCTAAACCTGCACCTGAAAGTCTTGCCACAGCATCAGCAGCGAAGACTGCAGTGGCCTCGTGCCTAGTGTCCACAATCCGGATCCCCATCTTCTCGCAAGCCACCAGGATAGGTGAAATATGCCCACCCACAAGAGTGAAAATGTACTTGACCCCATGGGCATGGAGGACCTCTGCCACAATGTCGCCACCGTGCTTGGAGCTCTTTGTGTCAGTCTGGAATAAGTAAAGAGGGACAGAATTAGGTTACTGCAGACAAGATCGTGGCTGTTGTAACCACATAAACAATCGTGCAAACTAAAATAAAACCGCTGTCTAATATAAAGAGCTGACTGTGCTCTGTAGGGCCACCTGTCACACTCCTTTTCATCCCACTGTCGTTTCCTATTATGCAACAACCGCATATTGTTCAGGGCTGCAGTGTTGATGTGGAGCCGCGGGGATCTGATAACCTTTGTGCTGGAAAACCACAAGGCTGGTCAAAGTTTACGTGAATAGAGTCCAGCTTACGCTTCAACACTGACTGCCTGTAGAAGACTTTTTTTTTTTAAGTGGCCACAGATTATGCAATGACTGAAAACAGAGTGCATAACGAAGGATAGCACAGAAAGCACACAGATTACGGTGTTGACTTTTTTAAAAAATACCTACTTTGTGGAACAATTGGTAGAGTATGCCAAGTTTGTAGGCTGCAAACAGTAGCCCACCCAGCACCAGGCTTGTAAAGGATCCGAGAACAATGCCGACGACTCCAAAAGGCTCCATGCTAGAATGCGGAAGCAAATCCCAATTTCTGAAAAGACACTACGGTAAATAAGCTAAACTTATTATATCAAAATCTATGGAGCTACCGGTTCAGCAGCTCACCGGTTCAAGCTAGGCTAATAAACTATGGAGCTTCTTCTACAACTGCTATACACCCATTTCAAAGGCGTACACGTGCAACTACATTCACTCAGAAGTTATAAAATTTTAAGTTACTCCGAGGCTCTGAAGGACATTTGGTCGTCTACAACTTGAAACGACCAGGTACCCTTACTTTACACCTGCGCCGACACAGAAAGAAATGTGACAGTTGATGGTAAAGCCGCCTGTAAAGGATATAGGGTACTTCCGTTTAGTAATTTTCAAAATATATGACTGCTGCTAAAGTTCACAGCATTTATTTATGGGGTATACACGGGGATTTTCTTTTCCAGTTGTTATTATTTTTCTGTAGCCATGAACGCAATAAAAGTTACACTTGTGTCTTCATTAGTTGCTGTGTATTTAATCGTATGCTCACATGTATGGCAAACATTGTACCTTTATTGTCAAGGTACAGATTTATTTCCGTCTTTAGTGAATGTGAGGGCGCTGTTCAAGCCAAGGACGGTCTCTAGTTCAGGTGTGTCAAACGTGAGACATAGACCTTCCCATTGCAGTAACAGATAAATAAACAAATGACAGAAAAAAAATCTTGTTTTTCTTTTTTTTTTTTTATTCTCTGCTATAGAATTCAATTTTTACAACGGGTTCACAGTGAAAAGGCAAAAAAGTATAATTTTAGCCATTTAATTATTTGTGTTGACAGATTTCTTTCATCGGCTATAATGTATCATGTCGAAAAGCTGAGACATACTGTTGAAATTGCACTTCTCGGGGATTTTAAATGTGTAGTTAAACTTCTATAAAACGACCGAAAGGGGATTTTCACTGATCCAGCCCATTTAAGATCCAAGTGTGCTGCATGAGCCACAACATGAAATGAGTTTGACACTCCTGCTCTGGTCAAATCAGGGACTTTACACAGTCAAAGGTTCAAGATGTGTAAAATGGGTTCAAACTGCATTATTTGTAGTGAGAGCAAGATGCATGTTAAATAATAAGTCGAGTGAAATCAGCAGATTGCATAGTAAAGGAAACAAAACAAAATGCAAGATTTTATAATTTGAATGAAAATATTTACAATAGATTTTATAGGCTAGACAGTATTAACATAATGAATCTATCAGTCTTTTAATGAAAGAGCATGGTTGTCTTTGTCTGTGTGTATGTGTTAAAGTTAGTTTGTTGTTTTACAGCATGTTCACAGCAGTGTGCAGAAAGGAAGTTTGTACACATCGATAACCTTTCCATAATCAGGATTTTCAGCAAACAGTAGTTTATCATGCACCCGTTGTTCCTCAAAGACAATAATCTGAAAGAGAGCAGAAAAATAAACATAAATTAACTAAGGTTCTTTAGTTACAAGTTACACTTATAATTCATGTTCCATCTTTTGATATTACACAGGTACCTCATTCTCTCCACTTCTAAGCCAAGGTGCTGGGAGATAAAGGAAATGCTGGGGGCCAATAAACCAATAACGTCCAAGGTTCTGCCCATTGACAAATATAATGCCTTTACCCCAACTCTGTGGATAAATACACTATCAACAAACAGAAACTAGCCAGCCAGCCAATACAGCATGTATTGGTTTTTTTTAAAGAAAAAACCCTCTAGCTTACTTGCTGGTTAGTTAATGTTTTCCACACAAACTGTTATACTCACACGAAGGCTGACAAAGGTGTCTTTGGGAGGGCCATCGACACAGAGCCTGGCCTGGAAAAACCCGGGGATACAATGTGACTTGAAGTCAGTTTTCCATTGGCCTGAATTTGTTAATCTAAAACAAGAGCCACAAAACACATACTGTTATCAAAGTGCACATTGAATCTATACAAGGAGACTCGAGCAATTTTTGATTGAATCTTCCCTTTAACATAGACAATGAAAAGGTACACTTAGAAACCTGCCATTCTAAACACTGTACGATTTTGGCAAGAAAGACGTTTTAATCCAGATAACAGACCTTTTTATAAAGCTGGGCTTCATATCAAAGCAGGAGATGGAAAATCCTCTCAGTGGAGTGTTGTTCAACACAATGTCTCCCACAATACCTGTAATTTGAATTATAAACTGAATATTCCTTACAGTTATGTCGTTTATACGTTACTTTAAATGACTTATATATATATATATATATACACATGTAAAAAATAACTAGTCTTGATTGCAACTGATAGGTTTAATAGTGCATGCAGGAAAAAAAACGTGTGTCCTTCCAACCTCATTAGGAAATGAATACTTTTATTTTACTAGCACTATCCACAAATGTGGATGTCTAACCAGATACTTACTCTGGATTTTATTTACTTTTTCTTCATACAAAACAAAGGCAAAAAAAATAAATAAAAATAAAGCAGTAAGCATAGAACATCTTTTAGGACTTAAGCTTAAAAAATATGTGCCCTGGCCTGAAAGTCCATGCAGCTATGCAATCTGACAGCAGAAGTATTATTATCAGTATGAAAATTTGCTGAATTTAAATTGTAAAACTTTCTGAATGACATTTTGTCAAAAGACTGAAGCAGTCACTTTGATATAGCTATGTAAAAAACACACAGCAGCATGTGGAATACCTTTGCGCTGTTCATCCAGAGCTTTCCCATAATTCACTCTTCCACAGTTCTCCACAAGGAAGCTTAATGTCCTCTCCCCCTTTGATATACAAAAAATTAGTGCTTTAAATGTTGAGTATAAATAAAAGATGACTATGTACAATTTTCTTTGAGTCTATGAATATTCCAAGTCCTAACACACACGTCTATGGACTGTGGGAGTAAATCATAGTGTGCAAAGAGAGTTTACGGCCCAATTAACTAATGGCACTATTGTGTTTTGTAACTTCACTCCAAAGACAAATTTGGGGGTAAAATGGGATGATTAAGCATATTAACCCTAATCCTTAATTTAAGTATCACTTTGTAAAGTTCAGAGTAGATACAGAAAAAATGATCAGCACCTTTCCATCAGGGAGTGCAACCTCATGAGTCTTATAGTCCAAACAACCAACACACTCCCTGTTCACAAAAACCTGGAAAAGATTGAAAAGTCACACAGGCAGTGTATAATTATGCTGTATTTTGGATCTGTGGTTACTTTATCACTGGTATGCTCTTACCACTGCTCTGTCTCTAATGTTGTTCCTGGAGTTTAGGGCGCCTCCACCAGTGATAGTGGTTTCATACAGTGTATAACCATATGACTGACCATTGTTATTGTTCACAGGGAGATTCTCCATGTTCACTGGCTTGTCTGACTTGTGCGGCTGGAGAAATGGGAGGTAAAATCAAGTAAATGGTAAAACATTAAGAAAAATTTAAGAATTTGAAACATAATGCAATTTGATCAGATCTCTTGCTGCATCACAACACATGGGGAAAAAACAGGAGTAGTGTTGTGGCTTGAAAATTACAGTTTCTTAATGTAAGCTTTCACAAGTGCTCATGAAAGACTACCTGAATCACATTCAGAAAGGGGAAGAAACATAGCTAAAGGAGAAGTAAGGTCAAACCTAACTGCAAGTTGTGAGACATCTGTCTTAAGCATATAAGCAGCAAGTTGCCAGATTGCTGCACAAAGACACACATGCTGATAACAGCAGCGTCATGTCTGTTTGATACTCATTGTACCATGTTTGCTCTCCTTCCACCAGGGACCCCATATTTATCTGCTCTGATCTAGTTTTGTCAGTTATACTATCAACTCTACCAGATGGGCGCTTGCCATCTGCAGCTCACCTTGTCGCTGAATTGCAAGATGTCCCACAGTGACAGGTGTTGCTGGATAAAAGCAGGGCTGTAAGCTTTCCTTTCCGGAGAAGAGGGCACTCCAGGAAGAGGCTCAGCTGTGAGTTCGCAAAAACATTCAGTCATGCCTGAGTTAGACATTTTAGTAGATTTACATTGTTTTTCATAAATTAAAATAAATATGGATCCTTAAGAAGAACTTACAGTGGTACTGGCTGAATAAATTCCTCAGGTGGTGATATTTTGGAGTGCAGTCCCCAGCTTCAGATAGGGGAGCATCATAATCTGCCAAGAAACCATTGAGACCGCTGACTTTTTAAAATGAAAAGATATTAAACATTTAAACGAGCAAAATTGTGGTTTTATTTTTGGAGAGCCGTTATGTTGTCTGTGTTTTCTGCATTGATTTAAACCACAGCTAACAAGCTGTATTATAGTACATAAACCATGCCCCTTCCACGTTAACAGATTTAACAGGGGTCAAATTAAAACAAAAAAGTCCACTTCAGATAAATTTCTCCCAAAGTTATTTTGCTCTGTTTGAAGTAGTTCTTATTTACAATCAAGAAGTAAAAGTTTTCTTGTAAGAGTGCTTGCATTTATGCAGCACTTTTCAAAACAAAGCGAGAATAATATGCAGTAATATTAAAGAATACCAGGGGCAAAAAATAGGAAAAGTGAAAAGTGAAAAATAAATACAATATAAATGAAGGGACCAGGTCGTGTAGGGCTTTAAAAATCAGCAATAAAAATCTTAAACTCAATTCTAAAACTAACAGGTAGCCAGTGAATGGCTGCAAGGACTGTTGTAATGTGTCACTGCTGGAAAAGATATCCCTCAAACATGTAAAACACTTCTTTGTGCTTTGATCTCTGGGCTCTGGGGTCTAAGGTTAATCCCACCCTACCGTAACTGGTGACCTGAGATTTGTAGGCGCCAAAGTCCATTGCGCCGTTCATGAAGCCAAAGCTGGTTCCGCCATGAAACATGTACAGATTAATGGAAACGCCTCGATCCAAGATCTCGGACACCACAGCCAGCATGTCTGTCATAAAGGGCAGCACAGATTTTCCACTGTAGCAGTGTGTGACGACATAACACACAAAGACCAACAAGCAGCAATATATGGAGTTTTAAAGTGCATATTTACAATCTGCCTAAACATTTCAAATAAATAAACACTTGTCACTTTGAATCTTGTCATAAAATGAACATATGCTTGGAAAAATTGTGTGACTTAAAAAAAACATTTGCAAACCCTCGGCGTGGAACACGTGATGATGTTCTCCCCAGACATCAAACCATCCAGACCAGTACTCCATTACCATTAGAGGTTTCTGGGGCTACACAACAGAACACGTGTATTAAGTAGGCTCTATCTTGCTCCTCACTGTCACAGGCTGAATAAAACATTACCATCAATTCATAATAAAAATCCCCAAAGTATTTCTCAGTTGACTTAAATGTCTTTCAGATTGAAATGTCAACCTGTCATGACAATCGCAGATCATCGTTGACCATCACTTACCTGTATGTCAGCCAAATGTTGGATGGCTCCAAATGAGAGTCTCTGAAGGTTTATTGTTTTTAGAGCTGAAATAAGCAAGATGTCACATTCTCAAACACGATCCAATAACAAGGACAAAACCATAAAGTAAAAAGCGAACAAAGGACACAGACAACGATTGTTTGTATCTTTCTTTAGCTCAAGGTTTATCAGTGTTATTACCTCCTTCCACCCCTCCACATCTTAAGCCTTCCCAGTTGTCTGAAGTCATCAGAAGCTCTTTGATCCCTCTGGACTGGAGACACTACAGCAAAAAAGACAACGAAGGGTGCAGGAATCCATCATGCTGCAATGTCACAAACCATTTTAATGATTAAAATTGGCAATAATACACACATTCTTTATAAATGGCATATATTTGTCATCTTTTGCAAATGAGCCGTATTCATTCTCAACCTGGACTGCAATGATCGGGCCGCCTCCTTCAAACTAAAAAACAAAACCAAACAGAGAAAACTCTAGTTATTCTTTTGGCTTAAAATGTAGTGAGAAAACAGCCACCTGGACTTACCATCAGAGGCTTGATAACTGAGATGAGCTTGTCAAAGTACAAGTTGACAGCATTTACGAATCCAGGATAAGTTGTCCTCAACTGCATCTCTTCATCTTGTAGCAACCAGCTAGAGAAAAAAAAGAGGAACAAGAGAGAAGACACGGTGTGGTATACTGCGTATTTATGGAACAGCTTCAAATTGATGGGAAGATGATACTACCTAGGCAACCCGCCCAAGTCCCATTCAGCGCAGATGTAAGGTCCAGGACGCAGTATAACCCAGAGACCCAGCTGTGCTGCCAAACTGACATAGGCCCTGAGACAGGCACAGATGCTTCATGCTCTTTTCAGAAATAAATACTTTGTATGTCTTAAAAAAAAAAAAAAAGTAGTCCTACAAACGTAACACATTTAGGTGGGAAACTTACTTAAGGTCCAGCTGATCCTGAAAATTAAATGTTCCCCTCTCAGGCTCATGGAGGTTCCATGGCACATATCTGAAAAATAAAGCAGCAAAGAATATATTCTTTGTATCATCAGCAATAGTACAGTGTATAAGGAGGAGAAATGTTCAACAGGCCTTCCACATAGACCCTAAACTGGTTTCTATTTGGCTTACTTCACCAAAAGAACAGATACTTGTGATTTAAGGCGTACAGAATGTGCACTGGGAACGTACGTTGTGAGTGTATTGAGACCACAGGCCTTCATCTTCAGCAGCCTGTCCTCCCAGTAGGCTCTGGGGACACGGAAGTAATGGACAGAGCCTCCCAGGATGCGGAAAGGCTCTCCTTCTAGAGTAAACTGAGACGAGTTGGCCTTCAGTCCCTCTAAACGACTCATTCTTCTCACATCAAGGTGATGTCTGAGGGGGAAAAAAATCACTAACATATAATCTAACAGAAAAAAGTTCATTTTTTTAAAGCAGGTATTGCATGCTGGATTATGGTGTTTTTAAGCTGTGTCAAAGCATTTGAAACATTTTAGCATGACATTACAGTAACAAATGATGCATTTAAAACATTGTAGTACCTGCAGACTGCACAAATAACGCATACATTTTAGGTAGAGTAAATGGAAAACCTTACCAAGACTTAACATGAAAGTTGAAACTGCCAGCTACATCAAAAACACTGTCAGTGCTGTGGCTTGAAGCTGAGCTTACCAGAGCGCATTCGTGGAAGGGGTGGATGGTGCTGGGAGGCCTCAAACACTGTGGATAAGGGAAACTATTGTTGTTTTAGAACAAAAATATAATAGTTCTCTCTCTCTCACTCTCTCTCTACCCCTTAGTCTTTGTCAGTGAAGCACTGCCTTACAGAAAACAGAAATCACACTGTACACAGTAATGTTGGTCTCTTCATATTTCTTTGCTCAGTTTTTACATGTTTTGTTTTTCTCGGTTTAGAGGGCAAACGGAACAACGTCACATTAACAAAGTGTACTTGGTAGGAAATGCTAAAGGTTCAACTTTATTGAACAACTAATTGTTCAATCAGTTCAACTGTTCAGTGTAATTGCGGTTACAAACATAACTTAAAGTATGACCAGCGAAGGCAGGTGGAGTACCTTTGTTGAGACTTCTGGTTCATCCACGGTGCTTGTAACAAGAAAAGAACAAGAAGCTCCCTGTGAATGAAAATTTGCATTATGAGGTTAGGGGCTGTTCACAATTATTTACCTTTTTATAAGCGCACAAACAGGAACATAGGAGTAGGAGTTTAATGGCTGATTGACATATTCTGAAGTATTTTCTAGGCATTTGATTACACCCGCCAGCACCATCACACATTCTTAAAGAGTGGAAGTACCTCTCTAACCATATGGACAGGAGAAGTGGTTTTGTGTGCTTCTGCAAGGGCAGCTATGGCGAGGCCACATCCCAGTGCACACAAGGTGGAATCAGGCCATTCAAACTGTGAAAGAGACCAAAGGGTGACAGGTGGCTGTTCCCTCAACCCTGAGCACACAGGCCATTGCAAGACACCAGCTGGAAAGACTCTTGGATCTTTAGCAGCCCTGAAAGTGGCACCTGAAAAACTGTAACGCTAACAGCTGGGCTTACTGCTGGTGTGTATATCCTAAAAAGCAAAATTATGTTTTGTTTTGTTATTCTAATGTAAAGTAATTTTATAGCATTGTGTCAATCAATAAAGTTAGCTGCTGTTGTAATTTCTATAGCTTCAAATGTATCTTCACCAAACAAAGCAATAATGAAAAAAATGTAAAAATTCGGGAACATTCCCTTTCCCCCTTATTTGCCTGTTTTATCAGGTTTACACATATTTATTACACCTCATTAAATAGCATTCTGGATTGATTGCTTTCCTGCCAATAACATGGATTTTTATTTATTTATTCATTAAAATAACACACAAGACAAAGTCAGCCACTAAAAAGACAAGGGTCTGTCTGTAGATCCCATTTTAAAAAAATCTGTCATTCAATAAATTATTTACAAGAATTTAGAGTGCTCTCCGTTTTCAATGAGCAGGTGAACTTTTTGGTGGTCCCTAAGTATCTACCGTAGTTGTCGCGTTTCATTGTAGTGATGGGATTTCCGGATCTTTTTAGAGAACCGGCTCCTTCGGCTCACTAAAAAGAGTCGGTTCTTTTGGCTCCCAACTGGATCTTCAGGTTGTTTTGTTGCTTTAATTAACTAATTATGGACAACAATATAAAATTATGCACAAAAGGAATTAGTAATGTAAAAAAACGTGGTTTTCTTTATATATATGTTTATATATAAATTAGAGATGGACCGATCCGATATTACGTATCGGTATCGGTCCGATACTGACCTAAATTACTGGATCGGATATCGGAGAAAAATAAAAAATGTAATCCGATCCATTAAATATCACGAAAGCACCTCACAAAACTTGCAACACGCCGTAACTCACCTCAGAACGTTAGCACGTCGGAGCAGTATGCATCACGTGATAGAGCGGCTGTGGCATGCGGGACCTGTCGGTGGTCTGGATAGCATTTGGAGCTTCGCTAGCAACCTGGCATTTCATCTCCGACAAAGTTATCCCCGAGAGAAGTAAAGCAAGTGTGTAAGTCCATCTCTGAATGTTTGTAAAGCATTCCCACGTTAAGCTTAACGAGCGACTGCCTCTCGCTCTCCGGCTGCTACTTCAATCGTGAAACTGCTTAAATGATCAGCTGATCGGCTTTTCTGTAGCGAGTCCGTCTTTCTTGTTTGTTTTTGGCCCACTTTGCACCAGAAAGAGGAAACCAGCGGCTGAACAACAGCAGCACGTTTAAGCTTGATAAGCTGTTGTTAGAATTTATTTATTATTACTTTCTACTCGAGGATCTTTTTCTACGTAGCTGACGCTGGTAACTGTGCAGGGGCGGATCTAGCAAAGTTTAGCCAGGGGGGCCGATAGGGCATTAACTGGGAAAAGGGGGCACAAAGACATACTTTTCTTTCTTATTCTCATTTAAAATGTCTAGCTTTTAATAAATAATTATCTGACACCCAAAGTTTTAATTTGATGTAAAATGAATAGAAGTCAATTACTGTATATAGTAACTATTAAGTCTAATATATATACCCTAGTAAGCTATAGTACTTTTTCCTTTGGGGAGGTACCATCTGTGCAGTCTGCAATTTTGTTGAAGAAAGATGTTGAATCTATTTAATATTTCTGTGCATTTTTTTTCACACTGCATCAAATTAAGGTTGATTACGTCGATTAAGCATCATGAGGTGGCGCGTGAGGGGTGGTTCCCTATTTTTTATTTATTTATTTTTGTTGTTGCTGGGAGTTGGAACCCTATTAGTTAGGTTGCTTAATATTTACGCTAAGTACTCTTTAAAATACCAGAATAGGGAGGATGGTGTAGGTCTAAGTTTATTAGATTGATCAGTATTGCTGAACTATGAAATATTTTTTTTGTATACAGGTATAACAGAATAGCTTTAGTGTAGTTGTTGTTTTAAACTTGAGTATGAACTTGCAGACTTGCAAAATGCAGCAAGATATTTTAAAAAACAGTTTTGTTGATTAAAAAACACTATATCGGATTCATATCGGTATCGGCAGATATCCAAATTTATGATATCGGTATTGGTATCGGACATAAAAAAGTGGTATCGTGCCATCTCTAATATAAATATTTATGAGGGCCCCTAGAGACAAAACTCGTACAAACTCCAAAACACATTTCTAGCGTTAACTGAACTTCCAAAACAGAGCTACCTAGATCACTTAAATTACACAATCGAATGCATATGTCTATTGTTTTTGTATTATCACACAAACAATCATATATATACATATATATATCTATATATATATATATAGATATATATATGATTGTTTTGTGTGATTATATATTAACTGATCAAGCACACACATCCATACATATGCAATAATACTAAGTGCAATAATCCTTTCTGTCATCGTTGTATTTTTACTCAGTTGTATATAGTATTTGTATTTGTATTCTATTTTTATCTTATTGTATATTTATTTTATTGTATTCTACTGTATATAGTATTTTATTCTATTCTGTACAGTTGTGTACTGTATTTATTCTTATTGTATTCTAATTTTTGCCTCATAACTTTTGCACTGTCCACTTCCTGCTGTGACAAAACAAATTTCCCACGTGTGGGACTAATAAAGGTTATCTTATCTTATCTTATATATATATATATATATATATATATATATATATATATATATATATAAAAACACCCAGCACGCCCCTGCGGGCGGTTTATCCTTCAAGCTCGGGTCCTCTACCAGAGGCCTGGGGGCTTGAGGGTCCTGTGCAGTATCTTAGCTGTTCCCAGGACTGCGCTCTTCTGGACAGAGATCTCTGATGTTATTCCCTCCGATGTTATATATATATGTATATATGTATGTATGTATATATATATATATATATATATATACATACACACACACACACACACACACACACACACACACACACATATATATATATGTATATGTATATGTGTATATATATATATATATATATATATATATATATATATATACATATATATGTATATATATGTATACATAGTGGTGGTCAGAGGTGTGGACTCGAGTCACATGACTTGGACTCGAGTCAGACTCGAGTCATTAATTTTATGACTTTAGACTTGACTTGAAAAAATGTTCTAAGACTTGTGACTTGACTTGGACTTTTACACCAATGACTTGGGACTTGAATTGGACTTGAACCGGTTTACTTGAAAAGACTTGATATTTTACCCCAAATATAAAATTTAACATGCATATTATATAGAGATTGAAAATGTGACGTCATTCACGGATAGAACCGCAAAGGATTCTGGGAACTCGTGGCAAGCGGTACTAGCGCACGCAGGCTTTCAATTAAAATCAGTTATACAGCGATAAAAAGAAACACAAAAATGTCAAGAAGCTGTTGTATTATTAACTGCAATAGCCGGTCGCATGACAGCCACGGGAAGCCGACGAGTAAAGAGATCGGTTGTTATCGGATTACGTCGTTGAAGAGAAATTGTTCAAGCCATGTTTCCGAAGTAACAAAGACGCGACGGATGGCCTGGATTTCAGCCATTCAAAGATCAAATATAACGTCCCAGAACACTCCAGCTCACAGGTTAGTCTGCTCCAAGCATTTACACGAAGGTCAGTGTTTTTTAGTAGTTAATACGTCATTTTCACAACATAATTAGTGATATAGGTTACAAGCAAGTCTGGCGCTGAACAGAAATTGTCGCGCTATGCTTCTTTATTTATTGTGCATAAATAGTGAATTGTCCTGACACAATATTGCGTTTCGCTTCTGTTATTATGGTACATTGACAAAAACATATACTTTTCTTCAAAGGATAAAACAGGTTTTTTGTATCACTAATTGCCCAGTACGATTACAGCATACAGTATTATTGTCACTGCTACATTTCTGTGATGCTACCAGAAATTATTTCCACTACTAATTAATTACCGTTGAGCTCAAAGGTCCTATTAATAAACGGTTAAGGAATGTGTATTTATGACGACGATTTGTGAGACTGGTAAACTTATGATACGTACGATGGTCTTTCATTCTACACGGTGCATTTCAAGGTCCTGTACCCATCCGTCGGTAAACTGTACCTGGGCTTGTTGCAGTGACCTGAAGTTACTAAACTTCATGAGTGTATGCGCTCACTCCAAGAAGCGTATGATTATAAATATGCATATAAATATTAGGGGTGCAACGATATTCGTATCGATATTGAACCGTTCGATACAGTGCTTTCGGTTCGGTACGCATATGTATCGAACAATACAACATTTGTAATTTATTTTATCAACTTTCCTTCCGATGATGCTGTCTGTGTTGAGCGCTCAGTGAATCTGCGTTCGACTACTCCGCCTAGGCTGCACTGTCGAGCGCAGATCCACTGAGCGCTCAACACAGACAGCATAGTCAGAAGGAAGCGTGCAGGGCAAGCTAGCAAGACACATGGACCTCCCCCACCCTCATTCAGATCTGGCGTTTGGAATTATTTTGGTTTTCATGTGACGTATGACCCTGAAGGTAAGCGAGTCATGGACTAAAGTAAAACAGTATGTTGGATGTGCCATGCAATGCTCAATTACATGGGTGGGAGCTAGTGTGTTAGCGCAGTTAGCTCGTTAACGTGTTGGCCGTCTAGCCCCACACACGGGGCGATCGGCGGTAGCTCGTTAACGGAGATTTGCAGTGTTGTGGCGTTAAGGTCATTTCAACGAGATTAACCTGAAAGCACTAGTGGGAACACAACGAATATGACTGCACATTTACGCCGACATCATCCTAGTGCAAAGACCAAAACAACAAGCATGCTACTAACTTTAGCCGAGTCATTTAGACAGCTGTTAGCACATGATTCTCCTTATGCTGCTGAGAATATAGCCCAGAAGAAGCGGATAGTATAGCTTTTATTTTGGAAAGAGCCATTTCTCTGTAATAAACTCTCTTTTCCAAAGATGAGTGATTCCTCAATCAGATACAGGGCTCGCAATATCGCTAGCCCGACGTCCCGGAGCTAGCGATTTTTTTCAGTCGGGGTACCAAAATCTATCTCTGCCCTGCCCGTCGGGCTATTGTAGGAAAAATATATGTCAATGCTTTTGCATTCTTTCAGAAATGTAGCTGGGTAATTATGTCATTGGCATCGGTGAGCCACTGTCAATATGTGACATATTGAAGTCGCGTTTGAATTTGCGCTTGTTTTTTTGCTTTCACTTTGCAATCGTGCGAACTGTGTATAGAGAGCGACAGCACTGATCTGTGAGTGATGATAATTTGTGCACCAATTCCTCTGACATCGTCTTATTAATCGTTAGCTTACTATGCAAACATGACAAGTGAAATCTCCCGCAGCTTAAACATGTGAGAGGTTGATCGCGCAGAGAATCGCTGACCGTCATGTGAGTGTGTGTGTAAAAGCAGCAGTATATATATTTTAGTTCTGCTGAGCCAAACAAGACAGGTCAGGGTGAAGAAGTGACAGCCAAAGAAAAGCTTACCACAAAACGGAGAAGTTATGACAAATCAGACTATAAGGCAAAAAGAAAGTGCAGCTTTATGGTTTCATGGACAAAAGAATTTCTGTGGCTGCAATATGACGAGCTAAATAACCAGGGCTGCACATAAGTGGTCCGCAGGTGCGCATTCGCTGTCAAAATAAAAAACACGCACAAGGGTTAGGGTTAAATTTAAAAACTGTACTTTTGAGTTAAAATATATATTTATAATTTTAATAAATGACAAATTAAAAAGGCATGAACATTTTTTTGTATCGAAAAAATATCGAACCGTGACACCAAAGTATCGAACCGAACCGAACCGTGAATTTTGTGTATCGTTGCACCCCTAATAAATATGCTACGATGAGATAGCTGACTTCATCTAACTAGCAAATGTTGTCCAGGCTACGTTGGTGATGCAGTTTTTTTTAATGTGTATGATATTTTTGTCATGCGATTTTAAAGCTGGTCCTACAACCGCATCCAAGAATAACATGCAGCTTATCTCAGAACTGTCGGTGAAAATTATTCTTGGAGCTAGGTTTAATTGAGCTGCATTTTAAAGAGGTGCAATTTCACAATTTGTGTATATTTTCTAAGTTCACTATTTTGTCATGTGTTGAGAAAAACACAGATTTTAAAATTACATGGTCTAATATTTACATTTAGCATATAACTGCAACATTATTTTTTCGTGTTTTTTTTTTTTTAAAGACTCGAAAGGACTTGAAATTCAAAGTTTCAGACTTGTGACTTGACTCGGACTTTTACACCAGTGACTTGAGACTCGACTCTGACTTGCCTGACATTACTTGAGACTTGACTTGAGACTTGAGGATAAAGACTTGAGACTTACTTGAGACTTGCAAAACAATGACTTGGTCCCACCTCTGGTGGTGGTAGACAAACAGAAGAAGACGGCCGTAGTGATCGATGTAGCGGTTCCGAATGACAGCAATATCAGGAAGAAGGAACACGAGAAGCTGGAGAAATACCAAGGGCTCAGAGAAGAGCTCGAGAGGATGTGGAGGGTGAAGGTAATGGTGGTCCCCGTGGTAATCGGAGCACTAGGTGCGGTGACTCCCAAGCTAGGCGAGTGGCTCCAGCAGATCCCGGGAATAACATCGGAGATCTCTGTCCAGAAGAGCGCAGTCCTGGGAACAGCTAAGATACTGCGCAGGACCCTCAAGCTCCCAGGCCTCTGGTAGAGGACCCGAGCTTGAAGGATAAACCGCCCGCAGGGGCGTGCTGGGTGTTTTTTTTTTTATATATATATTCAAATAATTAAAGAAAAATTAATTTACCTGTTGCTACCACACACCCAATCCGATTGTTAGTACTTGCTGGCTTGTGTAGCCACTAGGTAACAAAAGCTCAACACGGCCCCTAGCATCCTGGAGCACTTGTGTTGTGTTTTGGAGTTTTGTATGTGCTTTGTCTCTAGTGGCCACTTTAGACATACTTTTATTTATTCACTCCACATAAACTGTAATAAATAAATTATAAAATACAAAAAACAACTATTTACATTTCATACATTTAAACTTTTAAGTAGTTAAATTTTCAGCTTTTTCCTTTTAAACAAATTTAAAGTGAAACAACACAAAACACTGCAAACCACAACACAATAGAATATGGGGGGGGGGAGAACGCCCAGACCTTTAATTAAGGGAAAGGTTGTCACTGAGAAATATTAATGTCACACTCAACTGACTGCGTTTTATCTTCCCATTGCACTGATGGGTGGACATTTCTTAGGTGCCTGTGCATGTTGTTTTTGGAGCCGGCTCTATATTATATCCTTTTCTTGCAGACTCTACACTCTGCCTTTGTGTTGTCAATAAGACTGAAATGGTTCCAGACTTTGCTTCTTTTCTTGGTGTTACTCATTTTCTTTACTGTACCTTTCCAGTGTGACGGTGTTGTCTCTTGTTGTTGCTCCCGGCTGCCTTTTTTTCCCTCTCCCTCCTGCTCTTGTTGTGTGCTACTGCTGTTGCAAGTGTAACTACCACCCGCCCCCTCAGCTCAGGGGGGAGGGACGCAAACGCAAGGCTCTGTTTGCCGTCTCTGCTCAGTGCAAACACAAGGGTGACTTGCAGCGTGAAGCAAAAAAAGTGAAAGAGAGGGCAGGAGAAAGAAAAATAAAACCCCACGGCTCGCAACGTTCACTTCAAAGACCCGGCTCTAAGAGCCATTTCGTTCGCGACCGACCCATCACTATTTCATTGGACTTTTCGGACTCGGACGCTCGCTTCTCATGGGAATAAGAAGCTTTATTTTGTAGCGCGATCAGAAAAAATACTTGAATTACCCATAGCGAATTCATTAGTTTTTAATAATTAATTCCGGAAGTACGAATGCTGGCGGTATCATTCAATTCTTCACAGGTTTCACGAAACTACGTTAAGCTAGCAATATCCTTAGTTGAGAAGACTCGTCTGTCAGGCTCCATGCTGGAAGGAGACTCGGAAGACTAAATTGTGGAAATATGGCTTTTAAAAGGCGTTAACACAATAAGGTTCAGCGTGCTGTCATTAATGTATTGTTGATACCAATGGAAAGCTCAGTGATTGGTCTTCGTCTATCCTTGAAGCAACGATATTTTCTTCTACTTTGCGTCGCTGCCGCGGGAATAATTATGTATCGCTTTACAAGGTAAGGCAAACACTGATACAGCGCTGTTTTTACCGGTCACTAACTTTTACTAAGAGTTATGTGCGTGAAGACATCTCGCACACTGATACGTGAAATGTTTACAGTTTGTGATTGTTAAGCTCCACGAATCGTGCTTGGAGCTACTGGTCCGTATTCAACTCAGCTACACAGCGACTGACCAGGGCACCTGTGAACGCGTATCTGGCTCACCTGTTAGACTCTACGTGTCTACGTAACAGCTACTTGTCTTTCACTGGCCCACTTTTCCCACACACATTTTATACTCAAGCCTAGTCCTGGAGAATTAAAAAAACAAAACAAAACGCTGGAGATTTACATTAAAATTATTATTCTTAGACTGTAGTATGTGAAAAAAAACGGATAAGGTAAAACTTGTGTGATGTTATTCAGCTGAAATATATTCAGCTTTTTTCAGTAAGGTTGGGATGCTATGTAAAATGTAAATTAGGCATGTAACTGCTGCTTAGATAACCCTGCAACAGGCCAGTAGAAATAGTAGGTATGAAAAGTGACGATAAGAACATCACAGAGAGGCTAAGTTCACCACTCTCTGAAAGGTTATGAGAGAAAATAGTTTAATAGCTGAAGAATAGCATTTGTCCGTCTAGATTTCCAATACGAGCATGCGGGGATTTCATCATCTGAGCATCACTAAAAGATTAAACACAATAAGGAGAAATAGCTACATGTAAGAGGAAATGCAGATAACCAGTGCTGAATGGACGTGATCTCTGGGCATTCAGGCAACACTGCATAAAAAACTTAACTCAGAAACAGAGAAACACTGTTTATCATTGCATGTGCAAATGGAAGATAAACATGAACAAAAACACCTCCAGAAACCTTAAGATGTCCTCTGGGCCAGAGCTCAATTCAGATGGACTGAGGTGAAAACATGTGCTGACTGTTTAAATTCTTTTTAGATGACATAGACACTTTCCTCTGCAATAAAAAAGAAGAGGTACTGTCCAACTTGTTTGAAACCAGTTTAAAAACAAGCTTTCACAATCTTACACAAACCATAGGTAACCTGCACACTTGCAAAGGCACCGGTAACCAAGTGATAATCTGCCATTCAAATCAACATATTCGTTTGGGAAAGCCTCCACGAGGACAATGCCACATTTTGTCAAGTCAAGTCAAAGTTTATTTATGTAGCCTCTGCTTTTAAGCCTGGATCTAGAAATGTCCTAGAGCAGATGGTTCTAGACCTCAGTGCTCTGTTAGGGTTTTAAAAGTTATGTTAAGTAAAGGCATCAAACCACTGAGACGCTTAAAAACAAGTATAAAATTTTAAACTGGATCCTGAAAGGGACTGCACGCCCGTGTAAAGGACACCAGTACAGGTGTAATGTCATCACATTACATTTTGAACGACTTGAAGATGACGAAATAAGATTAGAGCCAACATATAAAGAGTTACAATAATCGAGACAAGAGGTAATAAACTGGTAAATTACACAATCAAAGTCAGGTGGCGCGAGGTAGGCCTTCACCTGATTGAACGAAGCATGTCTTAACAAAACAGCTAATTAGTTTATCAAATGTTAATGCACAGTCAAGAATCACACCAAGGTTCATTGCAACCAGATGACAGGAAGAGGCTAAGAGTCCAGTGGTGCTGTCTTACCCGTCTAATGCGTTTGGGTTGCCCAAGTAGAATCATTTCTGTTTTGCTTTTGTTCAAATGGAGGAATTTTGTATAATTTTGTATTTGACATTTTGGCCGTATTACAGCAGCATGATTCTGCGGGGAAATATCCACTAAACACATTAAAAATATAACGAATTTAAAAGTATAACAAATTAGCTCTGAAGCAGCTGAAGTTATATAGTAACCAAGACCTTCAAGACCTGCAAAAACTAAATGTTTGCAGACATTTACTAAATTACTAAAAGAAATTATGATGATGTAACACTGATGCAACCCTCCCCTCCTCCCACCCAAACATAGTACAATGTTGCCGTTGTACTATTTTTTTAAATTAATATAGGTTTTAAATAGTGTAAAAACAAGGGTGTATAGTGTAAAACATGAGAGAACTGGTTCGTGAATCTAGTAGTGATCAGAACTCAAAATCAAACTCAAGATAATCAGCCATAAGCATTTTATTGCAAGCTGACAAAAGACAAAATCTCAGTATTTCAATATAGTGCTTACACTAACCATTGACCCCTAAAGGTGTGGCTTTCCTTTTATGCTCACCACGATAAGATATACAAGCTACCTATTACCTCTGCGCTTCAGTAAGGGAGATTTCCGCGAACTTGCAACAGATTTTAAATATTAGCAGTTTTCCTTTTCTTGTTCAGCGAGTTCTTTCACAGTCTCAAAGTTTTGCCTCTTAGGAACCACCCTGAAACAAGAAGAATGAACCGTGTGGAGGGCCTGAGAGCCAACTCTTCTCAGTTCACTCTGGAGAGAAAACCTTTCCTCATCTTGGGAGGCTCCATTCATTACTTCCGTGTCCCAAGAGCTTACTGGGAGGACCGGCTGCTGAAGATGAAGGCCTGTGGCCTTAATACTCTGACTACGTAAGCTACTACAACTCAAGACTGTCTGAACACATAGCGGAAAATTCATTGCCCATACTTCTGTAAGGAGTTTGCGGCTGAAATAATGCACATAATAATGCACACGTATGCATTTAAAAAAGTTTAATTTCTTTTTTCAGATATGTTCCTTGGAACCTGCACGAGCCAGAGCGGGGGGTCTTCAAGTTTGAGGATCAGCTAGATTTAGAGTAAGGACTGAAGGCAGGGGAAGGCTTTCAGGGAATTCAGAAGATCGCCTGCAGATGGCACTGTTATATTGCTAAAGACTTGAGTTTGCCAGCCTTGAGTGATTTGAGGTTATAAGAAATGTTTTAAATCAATTAGTGAACTTTGTCTGTCAGTGATTGAGTTATTAATTATAATGTCATTGTCCTGTTAAATCTGTTTTTTGTTTTCAAAGTACACGATGAAGGTTAAGAAAAATATTTTACAATGAGAAAATATATTATTCATTTAAATACTTTATTGACTTTTATTCATAATAAATGGCCCCCACTGACAGCTCATTTTACATCCGTTCCTTAGAGCCTACCTACGTCTTGCAGCCAGCTTGGGCCTCTGGGTGATTCTGCGACCAGGGCCTTACATCTGTGCTGAGTGGGACTTAGGGGGACTACCCAGGTAAAGATTTTAGATATGCAATCAAGTGTTACTGTATATTTATACATAATTTGTAAGTGCCTTAAAGCATTAGTTACTCTGGAATCTGATGCGTAAAACAGCTAGTAGATTGCTAAGCAGTTTAACTTGATTACAGTGCTGTGCAAAATCATTTCTTTATATTTTGCCTCCAAGGAAGCAGACTTCCTCGTAATATTTAAAATGATCTTAAACAATAGTTCTCCAGACTTTTAGAAGAGCGTTGAGAATTGTTTTAGATTGACATTCACTAATTTTCACTGCAGTTCTTGTACCTGACCATTTTCAGAGGAATGTTTTTTGTTTAGTTTTTCTGCTTGTTTAAATGATTCAGTTCAATGATTCAAGCGTAAAAATGCCCATAGCTCAATTGATGGACTAGTGTTGTGTTTACTCATAACAAAGAATTTACCAAAGAACCAATTTTAAATTGTATTTTTAGGCACTTTCACAGGCATGGAATAGTATTTCATTGTGAGTTGTTTTACAGGTGATTTCAAAGAACTATTAGCCTCATTAGAAATGGTCTCAGTGGAACAGATGCTGACAGGAAGCCATTCGTTAGGAAGGGAAATGTAGAGAAAAAACCGAGGCTAGCCAAATTGCTCAAGAACTGGACTGAAAATCAGTCGGCAAACAGGTCTGATGGATTGATGAATGCAAGTATGACATTTTTGGTTAAAATGTTATCAATATGTATGAAGGAGGTTGGGAGAGAGGTGCAACAGTGAGTGTCAGCAGTCATCTGCAAAACACAGTGGAGGCTCTGTCATGGTGTAAAGCTGCATTCTTCCAGTAGTAGTGTTGGAGATCTTGACACAAATGAATGAAATTATGCACGGAGAAAAGTACTGTCAGATTTTCATCCACTGTGTAACACCATCTGGACAGTATCTGGTTGCCTGCAGCTTCATTTGTTAGCATGAAAATGATCTCAAACACACTGTTGATCCAGTAAAAGCATAACTTGATGAACAAACACATAGTCGCTGTCAGTCATGGATTGGCCTTCCCTTTAGCCCAGACCTCAATATCTTAACAGAGAACAGAACAACATCTAGAACATCTAAATAAGTGTTTTGGATGTCCTTCAAGAAGCATGAAGAACTACTCCTGAAGACTTTCCTTTTATGTTTGTAGATGTTTAAATTAAATGCTGCAGCCATTTTTCATTTTCCCAACAAAACAAACTCTTGCACAGTACTTTATAACTTCTATTATCAAGTGGTTCCTTTGCAGAGGGCAAAATTTGTTTAGTAAATATAAGAACTGCCTCATTATTAAGTCATCTGAGTTTTTTTTTAAGTGTGCAAGGACAAAAATTGCTTGATTTCTTCTGGAAATATTTTTTTTTGTTTATTTTGTTTTGTTTTGTTTGTTTGTAAGACCCACCTTACAGGTTTGCACCTGCAATACAACAGGGCCTCACATAGGCTTATTAAGAATAAACAGCAATATGCAGTACGCCATGTAAGTTTGCCACTGCTATTACTCGAATGAAAGTCACTGAGGACTACCAGCAGACTTTTAGAGATATATTGGCGACAGCCATAATTAAATCTGACAGGCACATCTCCCTGAAAGATGAATTGATTTACTTCTGTAATCACGATAGATTCAGACAGATAATCAGATAATTGCTGGCAGGAATAAGGTAGTATTTTTAGAGCAGTATTTTCCTTTTGGGAATGTGAGGTTGAGGTAATTATTTGATAATTGTCAAATCTGAGCGAGAGGGACAGAAAAATGCACTAAAGCATGACTTCCTCTGCTTGACGGTAGCCATTCTTAGGTCAGCTTGGTGCAGCTGTCTTTAAAATCGTAAAGTGAAATCGCATCACAACACTTTGCGCTGTGATTTCTTTTCAGCTGGCTGCTAAGGGATCCCCAGATGAAACTGAGAACAACCTACTCTGGATTCACCGATGCAGCCAACTGCTTTTTTGATGAGGTCATAAAGAAAGTCGTCCCACATCAGGTAGTTTTCTATGAGTTTACTGAAAATGTAGAGGTCCTGACCTTTATAAGTGAAACATGCTTATTAATGTTCCAGTTGCGAGGGGGGCTGAGAAAAATGACTTACGCCAAAGTACTATGGTGTAAGAGAAATAACAAACAGATGTCACATACAAATTTAATAGATTTTCTTTTAAATTCAGTAAGCACACAGTTTAAAAAGCAATCATGACTCCAATGTGATACAGCAATTGTAAGATGATGACACTTTTATAACCTCAATCGCTACATCAATATTTTCATTACAACGTCCTGAAATGCTGTGCAGGGCCCGGCTGCCATTAAGAACGTGGTAAACAGTTTTAGCAAGGCTTACAGTGGTTACCAGACACTCTTGAGTTGCTTATCTTGTGTTCACAGCCTTATTTTTTTTATCAGCTCCGTGCATCACTGAACACTAAAGCTTTCATATCTCAATTTTTTTTTTCCATTTTAACTACGCTGAGGATAGGAACGAGAAAGAACTTGTGTCAAGTCATACTGTATGTCCTAATATATGGCTAATTGCTGCACAGTACTCCAAGGGTGGCCCGATTATAGCAGTTCAAGTGGAGAATGAATATGGCTCCTATGCTACAGATGAAAATTACATGCCCTTCATCAAGGAGGTAAGGAGGTAGTTAATAAAGAACTATCAATAAATAGGTTTGCACTTATTTACTATATATATATATATATATATATATTCAAAAATATAATATATAATTTTGGTTTTGTTTAGTTTCCTCTATAATACCCCCACCCTCCGATCTTTACAGGCGCTATTGTCAAGGGGTATCACAGAGCTGCTGCTGACCTCAGACAACAAGGACGGGCTGAAGCTTGGAGGAGTGAAAGGAGGTATTGTCAGATTGGCTGGCAGACAAACAAGCTGCTGTATGCACAAATGGCCAATCAATCACACACACATTCTACAATATGTTGGCTGGCATGTCTCATTTTTATGCACAACGGCAAAAACGTCTGAAATAAGTGCAGGCCAGTGTTGCACAACTACAATGCAGAACCAAATCTTAGTGTCATACCAGAAATGTTTTTGAATTCACATTAATTAGTAACCATTATGTACTGTTGGTTTTTACTGCAGTGCTAAAGCATTTTGATTGATACTTGGTATTACTGATATATTCCGGTGTGTAGTATTCATATACCGTATTTCCCGGACTACAAAGCGCACCTGAATATTAGCCGCACAAGCTAAAATCAGGGGAAAATCCTGTTTTGTACATACATTAGCCGCACCTGACTAAAAGCCGCAGGTGTTTCAATGTTGACTTATCATATGTAAGAGAATATGCACAAAGGGAATTGTCAGGAAAGAGATGGCTGTTTGGAGACATCACTTTTATTAATATTTTGAAAAACAAGTTATGGGTACATATTTGCACATGTAGTACATAACAGTAGCCTACAGCACACCAGAAAAATAGATTCGGACTACCTTTTAGGCTCAGGTGCAGTGACACGGCTTTAACAAGAAGAAAAGTCAGTCATTCACCACCATCTTTCTCTTCTTCCTGCGCTCTAAAACCACCAAAGTCCTCTCCTCCAGTGTCGGATACAAATAGGCTCAGGATGGCTTCGTCATCCACTCTTAGCTCCTTTCCTTCGTTGTCACTTTCAAAACCAAAGAAATCCTCGTTGTCAGTGTCAGAGTCGAACACCCTCAGAAGGGCCGTGGCGGTGTCCTCCTCTCCATCATGCAGCAGTCCAGCCCTTCAAAATCCATTGGTGATCGTGGATGCTTTCACACTTTTCCACGCTGTCAGAATCCACCGGTGGAGTTGAGCATAACTTGCTTTTCGCAAGTTTATCGCCGCTCATCATCCACGCCTCCCACTGAACGCGTACCGCTACTTTGAAGTTTGTTTTTCGCGCTACTTCGTACGGCACTACGTTGCCTGGCGGACGGACATGTGACTAACATACCACTCTTGAACCCCGATCCTTCCGCCAGGCAACGTAGTGCCGTACAACAGCGGAACACACAAAACAAATCGTCTTACGATATGACAAAAATCATGGACAATCCATAGAAAAGCCGCACCTGACTAAAAGCCGCAGGGTTCAAAGCTTGTGCAAAAAGTAGCGGCTTATAGCCCGACAATTACGGTAATTAGAAAGCAGCATCCACCAGGGTATGTTATATTGAACCTTCTTCTGAGAATCACTTAAAGTATTTAAATGTATTTCTAATAATTTTTCAAAAGTACTGTGCAAAAGTCTCAAGCTACCTCTCATTTCTTTCTATTTTGTTAGGAAAATGGGAAAAACAGTTTATTAAACTATGTGCAAGCATTAGTGGAAATACAAAATAAAGGCTAACACAGAGTTTCAGTTTGTGGCCACCTTCTTTTTTCAACACAGACACTCATAGACTCCTGTAAACAAGCTTTTTTGAAGTAGTCTTCAGGAATAATTCTCCAGATTTCTTGAAGGACATTCAAAGCTCTTCTTTGAATGTTAGCTGCCTTTTGTTCTGTTCTCTGTCAAGATGATCTCACACTGCTTCAATAATGTTAAGCTTGCGGCTTTTGGGAGGTTTGTCCATGACTGATAGGGTAATTGTTGTCGTGTAATATGGCAGAGCTCAGCCTTTTCTCCCTGTTTCTCATCCTTGCAAATGGTTTCTTGACAGTCACCCTTTCACTGAGACCATTTCTGATCACGTTTTGGTGAACAGTAGATTGATCCCCTGAGAGGTCAGCTGCATCTCGCAGGTTATGAGCTTTGAAGTGAGACGACTTTCTAAAGGATACTGTTAATCTGCTAAATGGACAGGTTCTTCTATAGCAGTTTTCTACTCTACTCAAGCACTCGGGGAACTTTATGCAACGTTCCTCTTTTACCTATTCATACAAACGTTTATTTCCCCCGCTACACCCAAGTGCTTTCTGTCTAACTTTCTATCCAGGAATACTTTGGCATGCAAACTGGAGCAGCCAGGGATCAAACCACTAACCTTCTAATTAATGGATGACGTGCTCTACCGCTGGAGCTACACTCGATTTAAGATTATCTACAGCTGCAGATAATTCACTTGTCCAGTTTCCTCAAAATTGTTTGCTGAGATATGACAAATTCTTGGCTGTTTGTTCTTTGGGAATCACATTGTTAGAGCAGAAATACTGTTTTATGCCTTTCAGACTGTTATCTTTGGCAGTTTTCATAGATTCAGCTAAATAAATTGGAACAAATTATGTGTTTCTACAACAGGCTGCTGGTAACAAATTGCCTAAAGATACAATTTAAAATGTTCTCTTTGCTAAGTATTCTGTTACATGTATACACATCTCCCTTGAGTTAGGTGCCTTTTTTATGCTTGAGTGATTCCAATTAGTGCTAAGTGCTAAGCTCAAGACTTTTGCGCAGTATTGTATGTTCACAGTCTTTTATCAGAACAATTTCCTGCCTTTCCTGTCTTTACCAACTAAAGGATCATTTAGTTTCATTCAGATACTACCAATTCATGGTTGAATGACTAATACCTCTCTGAAGAGTGGTTTAATATTGTGCCTTATTTAACGTAATATGTGTCTTTTTTTTGTTTGCAGCTCTGGAAACCATCAATTTTCAAAAACTGGACCCAGATGAAATCAAGTATCTGGAACAAATACAAGTAAGTCTTTCTTGCCACTAAATTAGTTAAATTCATGTTGATAGATTTTGGAGTTTTCTGATATAATCAGACTCATCACCACACTTAGTTAGCATTGCTCTCTGCAAGAATTAGACAATCCTGGTAAAACAAACTGAAACTGTTTTCTATGAAAGGGATTTGAAAGGTTCAAACTATCAGTTGCTTTACTGGTTGAGTAGTTACACTAAAACATGTTTTCTTTACTAGCCTCAGAAACCTAAAATGGTGATGGAGTACTGGTCTGGCTGGTTTGATCTCTGGGGCGGGCTCCACCATGTTTACACTGCTGAAGGTAAGACGTGCTTTATTTTTACAAATGTAAAAAACATGTTTTCTTTAATAGAAATTCAGGATCCATGATGAGCGTGTGGGGTTCGAATGAGCGTAAGTTAGGATTACTGCAGATGGATTCTTTGTTGTGGGTGAAACTTTTTTTTTTTTACAGACGGTCGATAGTGGTGGATAATTTGAGGCAAGAGCAAGACAGGTTTGGTGCTGCAAGCTACTACAAAATCAGTGAAAGTAAAACAGGCTGTCTTGAGAGTAAGACAGAGTCACAGTGCCGTAGGGTAAGAGAGGTTTAAGACAAACCTTTTAGCTGAGTATAAAACAGTGTCTATGCCAGAGGAAAGACTGTGTAAGGACAAACTCACTGCCATGGGAGCTGTGTGAGCCTTTCTTCAGGCTGAGTGTAAGACAGTGTCTAACGCCATGTTTCTTCAAAGAAGGCGCTGAGCCCACACAGTGCAGCTGGGGTATACAGCTTAGCATATGGTCATTTCTTACTTGTTTGATGGCTTTGTTAGAGATTTATATAGCTTTAATGCTTGGTTGATTGTAAGCCAAGTATCACAGACCAGAGGCTGTGTACCATGCTCTTAATTGCAGAATTGTTCAAAGATATGCTTCACTGATTTTTATTGAACTGAGGTGGAGGAGTTCCCATCTGTATTTCCTGCAGCCTCACAAAAGATAAACGGATACAAAAACACTGATACAGATCAAGTGTTGTGCACTACATTTCTGTTGGTGGGAAGACATCATCATGGGTTTCCCATAGTGTTGCTATACTGGTTTGTATTTTGTATGAGAAATAACGTGATGCATGTTTCATGCAATATCTGCCTGCTTAAGAGCAAAGGACATTTACTTATTTATTTAATTTTGATTTTATCTTTGTCTTTGCAATTAAAATCTCTTTTCAAATGAGACCTTGCCAAAAATGACAAAATTCCTGTGGAATCTTTTTTATATTTGCAATCTCTGACACTTTTATGTGAAATTATAGCAAACACAGGAAAAGTATAGAAATAGCAATTCACTTATTTAATTTAAATGTAACTTGTACATATTACAATGGTTTATTGTTGCACTTGAATAAAAAAAAAAAAATAGAAATAGATTAAATTGCAATGGAGCAAAAGTATATAGTGGCAGAAAAAGTAAATACTAATGGAGTTTTCCTATGTATTTTGGGATAAACAAGTTTGTGCAGTACAGTTTCATAAAGCAATGCAGTTTCTTATTTTCATCATTTCATATCTTATCTTTGTACTGTTTTAAATTAAATAATGGTTTATATTGGTTAAAAAATCATTACATTGTATTATTATTTATATTTTACCCAGGCCTGACTGATATATTAGCTATTTGCTGATATATATACACAAATGTACAGAAATATATATGTGTATACATGTATATATGTGTGTATATGTATATATGTGTATGTATGTTTAACAGGGTTGTATAAAACAGCAAATCTTCATGTCTTTTAATCTAAGAATTCTCTCTTTAACTCTACATTGTACCCCACATATCAGCTGTATAGCATGCTCCATATGCTGCTGTTGTGTGTGTTATTTATAGTCTAATGCACAGTCATGACGTAAATGATAGCACCTATTTCACAATTGTTGAGATTAATGGCAGTCAGACACTATGGCATCATCATCCTGAGTGCTCTTGGAAACATCTTATTTCTTGAAAAGATTGCAGTGCCTCAAGCCTCCTTTTTGCTCTTGTCATTCCTAGCAGCCATCCGCATCTTAACAAAAAAAAATGCTCTGAAAAGGAAAATGGGGAGAAAGAAAAACCCTCACCACGCAGAAACTGTCACAGCAATGAAATGAACACTGAAATATTCAGAGGGGGATTCATGTCCTTGACAGTTCAGTGCTCTGCAGACTGCAGCACACCCAGCAGTTGGTCACAGTGAGTTCTGCCACCATGAAACCAGCCGAGTCCAGCTCTACTGCTTGCCTAGCCCGATTGTTATTCAAAAAGGCTAACGCCTCTTGATTAGAATCATTAAACTCAGTCCAGTTACACTACTAAAATTCAATTTAAATTCTTAATTACCTTCTTAGCCACGTTCATTACAAAATATATTAAGCTTATTTGTGCAAGAAAATAGGCCATTTTTTGGGTGTGAGCATTGCCCCGTAATAAATTATAGTTTCCTGTAATAGGATTTGTGGTTTGTGTTTCAGTTAAAGTGACACTGAGGGCAATAGGGGTATTAAAACAGCCGCTCTAGCTCATTAAATTAGAGTCTGTGTGGATTTGTTTTCCCCCTTTTGTGACTTCAAGTCCTGTTTGTTATTCCCTGCTTCACTCATTGGTCATATGGGAAACTTTCAGCTAAATTAAACCTTATTTTGGTTTTCTCGACAGAAATGATACCTGTGGTGACCGAAATCCTTAAGCTGGACATGTCCATCAACCTTTACATGTTCCACGGGGGGACAAATTTTGGCTTCATGAGTGGGGCCTTTGCTGTTGGACTACCGGCACCTGAACCCATGGTAACAAGCTACGGTATGTGGAACGAATCAGTTTGTCTTTCATGAGCTTCTAAAGCACACTGGCCAGTATTTCCTGACATTTGAATAAACAAACCTCTCTGCTAGAGCTGGAAGGAAAATGAAGTTATACATGGCTGGCTGGTCAGGCTTTAACTTGCCCCTGCTGCAAGGATTCAACACAGGCACATATTCGTAATTAGTGACACTTATCAAAGCCCACGGATTTTGCACAACAATAGGCTAAAATTTGCATGCGTCATGTAGATAATAACTCATTGGAAACATAGTCTCATTCTGTCAGCTTGTTACATTGAAACAAATGGGAGGTTGTTTGGTAGATAAAAAAAATATGATAAGGATGTTTGAGACGTCTGTAGATGGTGCTATCTCTACTCAGCAGCATCTGACCTGAAACTTATAAATATGCAGAGCACACAGATGAATTCATTACCTAATAAATGCACGGGAATGTAAATTAAAGATGGTACAATGGGTTTTATATCCTCCTCTAGGGTACTTAACATTGTAATGACCTTGTTCTTCAGAAAGGAGGAGAATTCTAAAAAAAACAAGCTCCACAGTAGGCAAGGCCACCTCTGACCTTCAGCAGCCCCTCATACTTGTGTTTATTTCTCCCAATGCCTTTTTACCTTTTTTGCCTCACAAAGCCTCCATTTTCTGTCAAGATAAAGTGCAATATGTCTCGGCCCGCTGCTGCCTCGAGATGTTTGATAGGGGCGCACAGTGAAAGCATCTGCCACAGTAAGAGGCATCTCTGCCTCCCTCTCTGCCTCCCGAGCCTATGTTCTGATAGCGCATTATCTTTCAGATTACGATGCTCCATTATCCGAGGCTGGGGATTACACCAACAAGTACCATCTTCTGAGGAATTTATTCAGCCACTACCACAGTGAGTGTTGTGCGTTGCTGGCGAGACGGGCTCCCAGATCTTCTATCGCTCCTTCTTCCCCTCCTTTTTCTTCCATCGCCCTCTTTAGTAAATTCTCCTTGTAGAACCTGTTCTCTGTTGGCTAAAGCAGGATCACTTTGCATATGATTACAAGCATGGATTACAGATATGTTTTTGTGTGTGTGTCTGAGGGTTTGTGCATGTGTGGCAGAAATGTGTCCAAGTCAATGACCCTCAATTACTGCTCATCTTCAAAATTACATCCTCGGCCTTCTGTCACGTTTATTGGTTAGGCAGTTTTCCCTCTTTGTAAAACAAGGGTTTTGCGGTCGGGTGCAGGAGTCTCAAGTGTTCTGTGGCTATGGCTAGCTTTCGGCAATCTGGGATTGAATTCAGCACAACAAGCTAATAATTTGCTCAACACCGTGGTGATTGAAGATAGTTTGAAAGGCTGCCTGTGCGTGATTCATCCTTATGGTTTGTAGTCTGCTGAGCATGAGCAATGGCCCGGATATGAGAGTCTGAAACTGCTCTGTGTTCTTCTCGGCAGCTGCGAACACATGACCTAATTCCTTAATTAGATCAACTTGATATGTTTTTATTGTTTGGTTGTCATCATGTACGTTGTGTCAGAGCTGTGTCTTTTTCCTGGAGTGGTTTTTTTTTAGATTTACCTTTGACTGCCCGAACTCTGTCAAGGTTCATGGCTCTTAAAACAAGCCTATGATTTTATATTCTTTGGGCATTTCGTATTATTTTGCTGCTATAAACAACAGAACACACTTACAGAACGGTACATTAAATCACTTAAATTATTGAATTTAAGGCAGGCCTTAAGTCTGTAGTTAGTGTCTGTATGTGTTCTTAGTCATCTTATGTTAGATTTGATCCACCGCTGAGGCAGTGAGAGAGATATTTAGAGAAAAGGTGTTGGCTATTCCAGCTGTTACCACTTGGCCATGTGAAACTTCTTCCACTGTGTGCTTTAACACCTTTAAAAGCTGTTAGAGGGCATGGGCAACCACTGCTAATCGTTGTAAAGAGACTGTAAACTGGAATGCAAACTGGATGCTGCTGAGGACTTTTTGTGGCTCATCCAAGGAGGTTCAAACAGTTTTTCAGGGACAGCATCTAAAGGCTGGAGAATGAAAGTCTTGTACGAGGTCGTGGTTTAATAATCTAGGAGGATGTCCAGCAACCTTTTCTCTATTTCAGTGTATCATTCACATGCCAGATGTAATAGATCTTCTTTGTATTTGCAGCAGTATTCAAAATTGTTCTTAATAGCTGACAAACTAAAGGAAGAAGCTGAATCCTTGACCACTACAGTGAGAGGGTCCACATATTTGTTAATTTCTTAAGAGAGACTTGAATTTCATTCGTCGCCCGTCTGTATAGAACATGTCCAGATAATTCTGACAGGCAGGCAAACTCCTTTTATAATTACAAAAGCTCCCTAAAGAATAAAGCTCCTTGTGGTGAATAGAGGATAAGGACAGAGAGCCAAACTGCAGGCTATGCTTATTTTTCCTACCTTGTTTTCACAGCTCAGCCTCTCCCTGAACTGCCCCCTGTTCATGAGCGGAGAGCATACCAGCCCGCTGTCATCCAGCAGCACATCTCTCTGTGGGACAGTCTGCGCTTCACTGACAAGGTAAGCTACAGCCGCAGTGCGAGTGCCAAAATATGGGGAACGCATTAATAAACAATAACAGCGTCTCACGAAGCAACGCTCATCTGCACGGTGTAGCAAAGCTGCAAGGTTGTTTACAGAGAGAATACATAAGAAATTCAACCAAGCTCACAGACAATTTACTGTTAGCCTTTGGTTGTTACCTTTGTTAACTTTTGTAGCCACTTTTCTGGCTTTTCTAACTCCTAATGATAATAATAAAAAGATAAATGATAAGGAACTTTAGCTATAGTTTGTCAAATTAATCATCTGTGCTCTTTGGGGTTTGTTTATATGCATCTTTAGTTGAGCATTTTTTTGTGTCTCATTTTTTAAATGATCCAAAAACAAAGCATTATCACACAAGGCACGTGTCCCGGCTAATTTTAAATGATTCTGGTGAATTGCTATTGTGAGAAGTCTGAACGAGAAAATGAACAACAGCGCTCGGAGCAAGACATTTTCTCCTAACTACACCGGCGGCCTGCTCGGGGAGCAGCAGAAATCAGCCGTGTGCAGCTTCATGACTGTAGAGATTGTTGTGGAAATAAAAGCCCGAATGCGACACACACGCACAAAAAAACAAATGTCCCTTTGCTAAAGAGGAGGAAGAAGAAAACAATTAAGGTTAAACACCAACCAACCTTTTAAGGTGGTGTTGTCATTTCTGCTTATTTTCATGTCTACCAGTCTAATTTAGCCATTTACGCCTCGTTCTTCAATGGCATTTATATTCAGAGCAGATGTAGCAGGTCTGGCAGTTGCTTACAACATTAATTATTCACTCCCCATCGCAATAATTTGCTTTCCTGTGAGACGGCAATTACTGTGCCCCTGTCCAGCCGCACACCCTTGTTTAAAAAGCATGTTTTCTCTCCAGCCGCTCCAGAGCTGCTGAGTGGGTTGTCTGAGCTTGATATTGTATCTGTGCATTTGGAGGTATGTGGTTAATCGTGTCATAGCAGGGAGTGGTTATTGTCTCGTGAAAGGTAGATAATGCGCCTCCCAAGGGTAGGAGATTGTTGCCGAATAAAAGAGCAGCAGATAGGAAAGCGCCAATGTTAATGGTAAACACTAACATCAGGTCATATTGCAAGTGGAAGACTTATCAAATCTGTATTGAGAGAGGTTATCTTGTATTTTATTCATTCATATTTTTAAAAATCCGAATTTCACACACAAACTGTATATATATGTATTTATGGTGTGTGTTAAAATACCTGTCTTATGCATATCTTGTAGCCTTTCAAGTCGGAGAGGCCGGTGAACATGGAGAATCTCCCCGTGAACAATAACAATGGTCAGTCATATGGCTACACGCTCTATGAGACCACCATCACCAGTGGCGGAGCTCTCAAGTCGCAGAACAATGTCAGAGACAGAGCTCTGGTAAGGACAGGAAGACAGACACACACACAGTCCATCCACAGTCTTTGTGACAACATTTGGACCTAGAAAGCTGCGATTTCCTGATCAGCGTACTTGTGGATTACAAGTCAAGGCTGCGACCATTTGGTCTGGTATTAGTGGGCAGTTCTCAGGAAAGATTGAATGCAGTGAAAGACAAAAACATCTATGTTCAACTTTCCTTCTTTTCCCCAGGTTTTTGTGGATAAACATTTTGTAGGCGTTTTGGACTATACGGTGCAAGAACTTGCTGTACCTGATGGGAAGGTAACTTTTGAGTCTGTCTGTCCTTCTCTGTGAAAATGTGACACAGTTGGCTGTTTGAAAAGAATAAAGTTGTAAATATTTAACAGAATGCAGCATCTGAAAGCTTCAGGGGATGCTGCTGGGTGTTTTTTTTGGCAGCTGGGTCCCAGTATTAAGCCAACAGCAAATTTTCAAACAACTGTTTATCCTAACAAATGAGAAAGTCACCTTGAGCCTTACAGAAAACAGTAGACACACATCAGCCTTGATGAGTTGCTAAAATCAAAACAACTGAATGGATTTTTTTGTGTGCTAATGCTGCTGTTCTTCTATTAATGCCCCTTAATGTTTTATGTATTTTCCCACTGAAGGGAAAAAGAACTCTGGGCTTACTGGTGGAGAACTGTGGAAGAGTGAATTATGGAAAAACCCTGGATGAACAGCGCAAAGGTGCAAGCAGTTTAACAAACAGATGGCTCTGCAGACATTCCAGTCAGACGAGTCTTGCCTTGAAATCTTTTCCTTTTATTTGAGACCCTTAGAGAAACTCATTAACATTGTTTTAAGATCCATAAAGAAACTGAAGCAGCTTTGACTCACCTTTCAGGTCTTGTTGGCGATATTCTGCTAAACGAGCACACCCTCCGAGACTTCAATATTCACAGTCTGGATATGAAGCCTGCCTTTGTAAACAGGTTTGTATGTGTCAGTTATTATTCAGTTTCCCCACCAACGTTTGTGTTTCCCCGTCTTTAAACTTGCATTTTCTTATCCAATCCATTTAGTAATAATCCTGCTTATCACCATCCTGATAGTGGGGAGATGATGCCAGAATGCAAAACAAAAAAAACATCAAAAACATCTTCAGTTAAAAGCATTAAGGGCCAGATTTACTAAATGGGGCAAAAATAAAGTGTGAGCATAATCCCCAAATAACGCTGACAGGCGGGGTTAGTTTTACAAGTGATGTACAAAAGTTGTGCTGTTTTCTAAACACAGTCACTTGATTTCAATAAGACATGTTAAATCTGCCAATAACTGCAAGGGATGGGTTTGAGAGATGGATTTGTTTAGTAAAAACAACAGGTTTGCAGATTTAATGGCACACTGAGCACTGTGAAAACTACTTGCACTTTCCATGGTCCTGAAATGATAAGTTCAAAATTCTACGGTTAAATTGTAGGGTTCAAAGTCAACATTGTCATCCCTCTGTTCTCGCCGTTCTGCCGTACTTTCCTGTTGGAACCAGTTGCAGGTTGTGAGATAGCACTCGCAATATGTTGAAAAGAATCTGCTGGCAAAAACTGGAAGTTTGGTTGTCACTGGTATCTTGTGACTCCTTCAGGTTGGAGGTTCCAGGTCATCTCTGAGTTCATTGAGCAAACTTTGTAAATGATATGTTTTTAATCACATCTTTGTCCGATGTTCCAAATAAATTGGCACGAGTGGAGAAGCGTCTCTCTCTTCTAGCACGGACCCTTACACCTCTGAGGTGGCTCCTAAGTGCAGCAATAATTGGCACCATTTCAGGACCAAAGAATAAGACATTCTTTTTTTGGAGTTAAGTATCGCCACGCTTTGCAGTAAATTGTGTTTAGGAAATGTTAGTAAATATATTTGCACACTTGATTTCAATATTTCCCTCCCTAGATTTTGCACACCGAGAAAAGAACTGGCAGAAATGCATAACCAAGAGGGTCAGTCACAAAAATGAGTTCCCACCTCACTCTGCTCTCTTTAAACATCAACTGTACTTTTTAATACTTTAACCCAATATGTGGTGGTCCAATGAGTTAGTAGCACTTAGTGGCTCTAAAGGCAAGTCAATATATAAAATGCCAATTCCATGCCCAAGGACAACCATGTCATAGATAAGTGTTGAACACACAACAAAATGTCATTAAAAACATACAGTACTATGTAAAAGTCTTGCACCAACCCTGATTTCTTTATATTTTGTTAGAAGTTTGTTAGAAGCTTAAAAGTCAATATTTGGTATGACTACCTTTATTCTTTGACACAGCCTGAACTCTCTTAGACAAGTTTTTCTATAGATTCTTTAAGTAGTCTTCAAAAATAGTTCTCCAGGCTTCTTGCATAAGCATAAGCTTTATCTGGATAAATTAGCAGACCTGCTGAATGAGCATAAATATGTTCTGTTAAAGAATAAACTGAGCTGGGTGATAATTTATCCCCTTCATACCTGTGTCCTGAGTGTCCTTCCTTTTCATCCTAGGTCTTACAAGAGCTCCAAAACATCAAAATTACTGCAAAGACAAAGAGGCACTGAGGGTAGAAATGGACTAGCATGGATAAACAGAGCAGGCATTGAATACTGCAGTATGTTTGCTGTTTTTCTGGAAATGTTCTTTGAGGCTTTTACCTTCAAGGGCAGGCCACACAAATGCAAGAACTGAACATAGCTCTGCAGTGGAAACTGATCTGTGTTATTTTCAGAGAGTTCAGCTTGCAGTTTTTTGATGCTATGACCTACCTACCTTGAATGTGCCATCAATGCCATTATGGTCATCGGGTCTGGTGGTTTCTATACATGGAAGCACAACACTACAGTCAAACATTAAAAGGCCATTTTGCAGGAGGTGGCACTCTGCATGGACCAAATGCTTTTCCCTCATGATTGCATTATTAGAATCCCCTCTCATATTGCCATATTTGTGCTCCACATTTGTACCCCACACTGCAATTTATTTATTTAGTTTTTCTCATTGCTAATGAACACTAGGGTTACTCTGTCAGCCTGTTAGAGGTCTTTATTTTTTCCTAGTAACATTTTAATTGCAAATCTAGTGTATTTCTCGCTGTATAGCTTCAAAATAAAATTTCTTACCTCAGCACCGCGCTGAAAATGTCAAGTCCTAAAGCATTGTACCAATGAAAGCTGCAGATTCCTACCCGGAGAAGAAATTCTGGTCTTATATCACTGTAACCTTTTGAATTCACTTACTTGTTAAAAAAGTGAAGTGTGTAAATACATCTGCATATTCCACTGCTAGCAAAATAAATGTTGTATGAAGGACGTGATATGCTGCTGGCGGACAAACAGGCCTGCTAAAAGTGATTTTTTTTTAGTCAGATTTATATCACATAACTCACATTTGTACTTTTTATTCATTCTTCACAGACTGGAGAGTGCAGGTCACTGGATGTCCATGCGCCATCAGCCCTCCTTCCCAGGATTTTTCCACAGCAGACTCTATGTGAACGGCTCACCTCAAGACACCTTCATCAAACTCCCTGTGAGTGATTCAGTTGATTTCACCATTGTACAAAATGGGAAAACATCATTAGAAATGATATCCTCACTAACTTCACAGATTTGAGTGGTGTTTGTTTTTTTTGACACAAATTCAAATTTAAAAGTATTTTTTCTTGATGTTTATTTTGCATGAATTTCGAGTTTTGATTCTTCTAGATGACAGAAACACAGAAGTTTCACATAAACAATCTAAAGCTGTCGTCACCGTGTTATCAGGGGGATCTCTCCTCTAATCTGTTACGAATTCTGACATCAAGCTAGAAATTCAGTTTAGAGCAGACATCTGTTAGGAGATCAGCTTTTCACTGAATTTCATTTTGGGGAGTGATAATCGACTTTGACTTTTGGTTTTCTAATTACTGTCATGAATGTTGATTTAATGAATTAGTCTTTATTTCATAGTTAATACACATCTGTAAAACATGCTCAGATAAATGGCTTGATTGCATGCTGACTCGTTTATAATTCAGTGGGCAAATTTACACAATGATATTATTCTTTCGCTCTGCTAGTGAGATCGGACAATTTCTAAAGAGGTTTTTAGGAGAAAAGGATGTTCAGTAAGGCATGAGTAAGTCCACCTACTATTGGTAGTCGGGAACATGTTTTTTTCTTTTAATATTTTAATATCGTTACGCACTGTAATGGGGAACTGGTTGTGTTCACAGGGTTGGAGCAAAGGTGTTGTGTTCATCAATGGCAAGAATCTGGGACGTTACTGGTCCACTGGTCCTCAGCAAACTCTCTATGTCCCAGGACCCTGGCTTCACAGGGGTGACAACCAGGTACTGTGTCTTCTCCAGAAACACATGTGCTTACCGTTTAGAAAATCTGTTTAAAGTCTGTTTTACACACTTTAGCTAGAGTCAAGAGACCTAGTGAAGACGACCTGGTGCAGTTGAAACTGAGTCAGAATGAGGGAAAAAGGTGATTTAAGTGACTTCATGGTTGTCGGTGCCAGACAGGCTGATCTGAATTTTTATCAGAAACCGCTTACACTGTGATCTTTCCACACAAACATCTGTAGGGTTTACAGCGAATGGTCTGAAAATAAGATCAATTATACAGTGAGCAGTAGTTTTCTTTTCTGATGCAGGACATCAGAGGACATCAGAGGAGAATCGCTAAACTCGAATAACCACTCATAACAATCGAGGCGTGCAGAAGAGCATCTCTGAAAGGACAGTTCATCATTTATTGAAGCTGATCGGTTAAAGCACCAAATGACCACACCGGCTCCCACTCTTGTTAGCTGAGAGCAAGAAACAAGGGCTACAGTTTGTACAGATGCAACAAAATTGAAAAATAGAAGAAGATTAGAAAAATGTTTTCTGCTCTGCCAAGTCCTGGTTTCTGCCACAGCATTCATGGCAGGGTCAGAACTTTAAGACTCACTGTCTTGTATCAGTGGTGGTATCAATTTGCTGGTGGTGGCGTCATGGTGTGGGGGATATTTTTACAGTGAGCATTGTTTAAATGCCACAGCCCTACCTGAGTATTGTTGCCATCCTATTATTACCACAGTGAACCCATCCTTTGGTGCCTGCTTCCAACAGGATTACACACCATCTCAAAAAACTCAGGTAATCTCAGACTGGTTTCTTTAATGTGACAATGAGTTTATTGTTCTCAACTGGGCTCCACGGTAACCAGATCTTAGTCCAGTAGAGCATCTTTGGGATGTGTTTATTGACATCATGAAGATTTAGCTGGCAAATCTGCAGCACATCATCCTATCATGTCAGCATGGACCAACATCAATCAGGAATGTTTCCATCACTATCTTGAATCTGTGCCATGAATAATTCAGGCCGTTTTGAAGGCAAAGGGGGTCCAACCTGATACTAGCAAGTCGTCCATAACATAGTGGCCAGTGAATGTGTGCGTACAAAACTATCTGTGTATTTATTTAGTTCTATGCAGATTTTTTCCCTTCTCTACAACATTTTTTAGATTTTTCTCCACTATTTATAATATAATATAATATAATATAATATAATATAATATGCACATGCTATTTTATATGAGCTCCACTAATATGACAAAACATATTGGCGGTCATACGCTGCAGTTTTCAGTCATCTGTTTTGTTCAACTCTGCAACTTTATTTCTGCTCTTTCTCCCTGTTTTCTCCTCTCTTAGTGTGCGTATGTTGACATTAGTTCTTAAACACCCACACTTACTGTACTTTCATGACCTCAAATAAGCCGGTATGCAATGTTTTTGACTTGTCATAGGTCATAGTGTTTGAAGAGCAGGAAACCGATGGTAAGATCCAGTTCGCCAGCAGCCCAGACTATGGCATGACTATTGATGTCCAGTGAGGAGAACAAGAGGGAAGGGTGGATTAAGAGAGGAAGAGGGAGGAGGATGGGAGGATAGCGTGGGAGGACACGACCGCTGTAAGCTGCACTGACGCCTTTCTGCAACTCAAAAACACTCAAGACTGACACGTCAGTGAGCACGACATCAGCAATGCAGCTGTGTAACCAACTTCCTCACAGCAGTTCCTCATTACTGTGTGTTTGCAGCTTTGTTTTTATTTATTTTCTTAACAGATTTAACCTTAAACCCTGAAACGTAATTGGAGATCAAGAAACGGAAGGAGAGTGAACTTGATTATAATAAATGTTCTTCCTCTGAAAGACTTAATTTATTGCTTGCATCCAGACTGTATAACAACAATGTGTGAATAAAGAGTTGTTTGACCTCTCTGCCACTAACCAAGGCCGAGGAAACCTTTAAATTGTTTTATTTATTTATTGACTCTGTTTGCTTTTCAAATATACCTTCTGATGGTATGTTGTGTGCTTCTGTGGATAGGTCATGCACACAAAGTGTCTCTGAAAATCTCTTTTCCTTTTTATGAAAACCTGTCATGTGTCTGGTCATCATCAGGGATTTTCTTTGAAGACATACTACAGGAAAGCAATGCATTCTAGATCGATTAGAGGTGGGTGGATCGATCAAAATATTGATCGTTTTGGTAGTGCTGATATTGGTATTGGATCGATACTTAGTCTCTGTCCTCAAAGCTCAGTATGAGCCCACTAACTTGTGTTAAATTAATAATTTTTTGGGGGGAAATAAAAAAACATATACCTCAAATGTGCACTATGAAAAATGTCTCAATCTTCATTTGAACTAGGTAACCTGATGCATTAAGTCCAACACTTGATCTAATCAATGGATTTACAAACAGCTGGAAACACAAGCAAGATGTATGTAGACATAAAGTTTGGCAAAAACCATTTTATATAGTAGCACAAAAAATGCACTGGTTACAACAACAATAGCATGAAAGCAAAACTTTTATCCAGACTTTGAGCCCTAAACGTCTTCACTCTGAGGGGGAAATTACATGCAGTACAACAGACAGTACAGAGGCATCCACTGGACACAATACACAGAGCCAGGTGAGGTTGTTCTCAGTGATTTATTTATCTGGATTCAACTAACATCTTTCTCTGAGACAGAATTGCTGTGGCAAATAAACAACCTTAAGAGTCACATGCATAAAATGTGAATCGCATGAGGCTGAAAGATGACGGTGGAGATGATGAAAAGGGAGGACTTTGTGTCTGTGTGTGTGCATGCGTGTGTGTAAAGTGTATTGTGCCTTTTAAACGCCCTCAGAGGGGTTATGTTCTTTAAATGACTTTCAGTGTTGATGTTGCTGCACATTGCAGGACGGTTACTTTATAACAGACTAATGCTGTATCACATACTGCTTGATGCGTCATCAGCTGGGATCAGATGAAGGGCAAAGTTGAAACAGCATCACTCTGACGTTGAAGCCTTTTTAAACCAGGGATGTCAAATTCATTTCACATCGTGGGCCGCAAAGAAGCTACTTTGATCTTAAATGGGCTGGAGCAGTGAAATGACATGCTAAATATTAATAATTACTGGAAAAGTTCTGACAATTCATTGCCCAGACTGGCCTGTAATTATAAAATATAAAGTTTTAATTCAAAACATATTTTATTAAATGACAAATTTATATAGTAGATACTGAGAAAATGGGAAATTTCTGTCAATGAATTGTTTATTTATTACTTAATAACTTTAGCATACTACAAATGGGGGGGGGGGGGGGGGGGTCTTCATTAACAGGAAAAGCCACAAAACCTATGAAAATCTATACAGTCATTCACATTTTCCAGACTGGAGTCTTTGCAGGTCAATTCTGGTCCCTGGGCCTTATATTTGACACCCCTGATTTAAACTGTCCTGACATCGCAGCATCATTGTTCTGAACTCACCACTGCCTCGTCTGTACCCCACATCGCATTTGTTCGCCTGCACAAACGCAGCATTTGGAACATTTTGTTTCACTCGTAAAAAGCAAACTTTTCAGATGGATTCTGTCATTGACTTTTAACACATCTCAAGTAGAGCTCAGCCAGCAGCAGTGCTACGGTCCTCCTGGCACCTTCAACCTGTTATTGATCTGTGTAATCGTCCCTGTGTACAGTGTAGTGTATGTGTGCATGCTGTTTACTGGAAAATACAGATTAAAGGGCAAAACCCTGGCATGACTGAATTGCACATCCAAGCTTGAAATAAATATATAAATAAATATATTAAATTTGATTTTGAATAAATAATGGGAGGATAGCGATCTCTCCGTGGCTGCGGTGTAATATCATGCAGTCAGTGGAAACGGCCTGTGTTATTTTAGAGATACCAAACAGCCTTTGTCTGCGTGTGTATCTTATCGCATCCAAAGTGAAATCTGCAATAACACGGGTTCTGCGGCTTGTACGTGTTCATGGGGGCAGTAGGGTGTTTTGAGTTGGCTGTGTGTGCTGGGTTATGGAGGATGGTCTGGGTGTTTTGTTTCGTTTTTCTTTTTTTCTTTTTAGGAGGTGGGGGGAGGACATAGATAATCTAGCAACAGCACAGAGGCTCAGTTCTTTCTTGAATTATCTCCAGCTACTTCTGCTGGCCAGCGTCAGATAAGAGAGCCACCGCTGTGTCTAAGATGGATGATTTATCAAGCAGAGGAGAGACTCTATTATACGAGATGCAGAATAACTTTCAGCAGCGCAGCGTCGTACCTACTGATGTCTAATGTTCAGAGGAGCAGAGACTCCATTTCTTGACATCCATGGATGCTAACACACATCACCTCACTGCCAGATCTTTAGCAAAAATAACACTGATTTTCATTGTGCTTTTCTTCTTGTAGCCCACTGTTACTTTAGGCTTGGGTTTAATATTTGATTTCATATGTGGAGGCCATAACTAATAATAATAATTCTCTATGTTTTGGGGTTGGGGGGGGGGTTCTTTAGCGCTAACAGGAAGTGACAGGCTTTGTGAAAACCAACTGTGTAGGCTCTGATGCCGCTTCATCCTTCTTTTTTTGGGGGGGGCTATACACAGCAGACTTATGAGGTCCGGGGCAGATGTGCGTGTGCTTGTGCACAGATAAAGGGAAATATTAAATCATTGAGTTTTTCTGCATTGCAAAAAACTCACAAAGTTACAGCAGATGAAGTCAAGGGTAGATTTGGAGGGGGGTGTCAGGGCAGCGGTTGTGAATCTGCCACGTTAATGATGCTGATGTGCTATTACTCTTTCCATGTGTTGAACCCATTGTGAACCTGTGCCTTGTTGTGTGTCGTTCTAAGGAATTTACCAGGGAAAGGGACTCTTTCTTCTTCTTCTTTACATAGAAATACAGTAATTACAATGCATCTGTCAAACCCCTCCTCTGACTCTTCTCATATTCAATTAGTATTTATACATGTCGTCACAGAGGAACATTTGTGTGTTTTTAAGTGCTAGGGAGAGTGTTAGGTTTCTGATGCTTACTTGTACAGTTCAGCTTCGAAGCACAGAGGGGTACGTGTGCAACAGCAGTCTGTCTTCAAGTGTACGAGTTATGATGGATGACTATAAAATGGACAGAGTAAATGTAGGCAAGAGTCAGTAGTATTGAACTAGCAAGTCAAGTGCATGTGAAACGCCTAAACCAGTTAAATGAACTTAAAGCAAACCGAAATGAAGAAGTTTCCTTCCCTGTCTATGTTTGCGTTCGCTCAAAAAGGAAAAATCCACATCAGGCGTCTTTCTCCTCGGAGTGGTGTTTTTTTCTTGTGTGTTGTTTTTTTATCCAGGCGGATGATGTGGGCCGTGTCCTTAAATCCATGAGGAATTTCTCAGGGGGGGATACGATGTGCAGATCCAGCCCCATTTGTCTTTTATTTCCTCTTTTTTTGTTCTTTTAAATTTGAGGTGGATATTTCTTAAAACACTTGTTTGGCTGAATCCGCTGTCTGTATGCTTTTTTTTCCTTCTTCGTATTGTGCTGTCTCTTTTGTTAGGCTGTCCTCAGCGGGCCATTGTTCACCACCGCCCCCCCTGCCACCCCACCAATCCTGCGAGGCTTCCTTTGCTGTTGTCTCCTCTGCACATCGGTGGCAGACCTGACAAATATCTGCTGCCTTTTTGCTATAATCTGTGCTTTAATACAATACATTATGTACTGTTTTGGTCCATATTTTTTTAAACAAAAAATGTCAGATTGAGTCAAGAGGATTAAGTCCCTCTTTAAATGCCCCCCACCTCCTTTTTTTCCTTTTCCTCGTGATTAAGATGTGAGCACTTATCGAGAAGCTTAGCCGTTTTCTCCCTTCTCAGCTCAGAGGCCAGCCACCTGCAATGGAAAGGATTAAGACGGGTTGAAAAAAGATCACCAAGGTTTAATTTAATCTCAGTAAACCTGTTTATTTCCTTGGCGACATTTAATAATGGACAGCAGCTAATTGGACTTTAATAGAGGGGCACTGAAAATGACTGAATGGCGTATCAGGAAACATTAATGATAAATGCTCCTTTTACAGGCTAACCAGGCGAGATCAGGTGATGCTAACCTCCTAAATTCACCTTATTTGTAAATGAAGCTTGCCAGTGAACAAAAGGTTGAGCTCAGTAACAACTCTTGGCTCAGTAAGCGCAGACTTACTGTGGCGGGAACGCAGTCAGATCTCCACATTGGGGTCTGTGAATCCCTTTTTTCCCTCGTTTACAAGGACGGGTTTCTCTGTTCTCGTGTGCCAAACGAGTATCTGGTGAGAAAAAAAACAGCATGGAGATAAACAAGCAGGAACATTAGTGACATGCCGCTCCCTTAATGCACCCATTCAGTCTGCTCCCCGGTCAGCTCCCACTCCGCCTCATCTTCTTCAAAAACATTCAATTTCCCTTATAGCTCCAGCCCCCCCACCTATGTGCAAAGAGCTACTTGAGTGTGAACCCTGCATTAGAAGGGAGTGACAGGAGACCACAGGAGTGCTTTATCTTACAAATATGATGAAGCCCTCTGAGTTTAGCTTGTGTAAAAGAGTTCTCTCCTTGCCATGGGGTTAATGGCTACCACCGAATGACAGCCTAGTTTTAAAAAATGTTTTCACACCACAGTTTGTGTAAGCTCCTTTGCTTTTGTGGTGCAGCTCTTTGCACACTTCCTCCGGGTGTACTATTGTTGCTATCGAGCCTTTACACTGGCTTGGTTTTGGCCCACAGAGAGCATACAAACATCCAGGAAAAGGACGGCAAAAGAAAAACAGGGAGAGAGAAGAAACTGTAAGTGTCAAGCTCATGTTCTCCCCCCTCCTCTCCTCTCCACTGTGCTGGAACCCTTCCTCCTTTCATCTTGCCGCAGCGCTGGTCATGAATTATGCATTGGGCTCGTGTGAGATACGCCAGGAGTCCACTCCCACTTTGCTCAGGTGTGTGTGTGTCTGTATGTGTGCGCAGGGGGGGTTAATTATCAAACCTACATCTGAAGTGGTAGATTATGAGGAAGAGAGATGCCTGAGCACGATTTTCCATCTTTTTTTGTCTCCCCCTAACCCTTTCGCTCCCGCCCTTCAGTCCGTCCCTGCACTCATCTGTAATCAGCGTGACACCCCGACGTCCTCGCTTCTCCATCGACTCCAATTCCGTTCTCTCGGCCCTCCTCTGAATCCCCTCTTTTCATTTGGCCCTCTGAATGGCAGAGAAAAACAGGGGAGAAAACTGGCCCTTCCTTTCTCTTCTTTCGCTCTCTCTACATGTATCTGTATTTGTGTGTGTGCGTCTATTTGTGCGCGTGTGTGGGGGTGGTTGTGGTGTGGATATTGGCTAGCTCAAGCCCTCTGGCTGACTCCCCATTGCCCTGAGAGAGTGAAGTGACCCAAACCACTGGCCATAAGCAGGAATGGTGGAACGGGTACTGAGAAAAAATTGTGTTGCTGCTGCTGCTGTTAGCCTCAAGCTACTGACTCAAGTGTGTGTGTGGATGTGCAAGAGAGCACGAGGGCAGCCTGGGAAATATAATCAATGATTTCCAACTTTTTTGCAAGAGCCTTAAACTTATAGACACTCTGACCATTAGAAAACCATCAAGTTTTTTCATGAAATACATCACCTTCTGACTCTCAAAGAGGACTAGGATTTTTTTTCTTTTCCCCAGAGAGAGGACTGGGGGTGAGGGCTCAGTCAATTAAGTTTGTTTATTCTAAATCCAAAAGCCAGGAGCCAGTTGGCTTATCTTTAGCTCAAAGGCTGGAAGGAAAGAAACAGCAGCTCTAAAATGTCATAAATAAGTAAGCATGTGCACTAAAATGTCAAACTTTTTCTTTAATAATTAATAAGACCTCTCTTATGAAGGAGACTTTCTGTGTTTTGTTGTTACGAACAGCTTCTCTGACGATCTCGATTATTTATAGAAAGTCACACTCTCATTGCTAATGCTTTTATTTTTAAAAGAGAGGGAAAAAAAATGACTATTACATAACTTGTGAAAACTAATAATAATTCTCTTTGTTGCCGACCGTGGTGCTCAGCAGGGGGCTTGATTTTAACGCTGCGAGAAAACATATTGTGGATTTCTTTCCGCTCTTTCTTCTTAGTCTAAATGATTGGTGAAATTCATGTCGTGGGATGATTCAGCACTTAAAAACATATAAACTTGTCAAGGCGGGTTATGCACAGGCATAATGGTTCTATGGAGCGGGGATTCCCGTGATGCACTGATGAGTGTTTCTTCACTCACCTCTTTTCAGTCTGTGTTTATACACCGCTTTGCATTTAATCATTAAATATTATTAAAATTTGTCTCTCTTCCACAGTGTGTCTTCTCTCCTTCCTCCCTCCCTTCTCCCCTCAGCCTGGTTCTCCTGGACGCTGCTAAAAGGGAGTTTTTCCTCCCTGCTGTCACCAATGGCTTTCACATAGGGGTTGTCTGATTGTTGGGATCTTCTCCATAATAATTAGCATCTTTACCTTACAATATAAAGTGCCTTGCAGTAATCGTTTTTGTGAGTTAGCAATATATATAAAAAATGTATTGAATCTATAGAAGTCAAGCAAACACACAAATGGCATAAACCTGGTCCAGTCCAAAACAAGGCTAGGCAGCGCCTTTACCACCTTCGACAACTGAGGACCACCCCCCACCCCCCCAGCATCCACAAGCATCCATAAGCATCCATAAGTGACTGAGACAGGACTTATTCTTAACACATCCCAGCCTGACTCTTCTGAGCCTCACTACAGCACTAGACACTTTAACACCCACCCGCACAATGTACATTTTTCATATTTTCAATTTAAAGTTTCCAGACTGTCTTATTTATGTAATTCACTTAATGTACATAATTCACTTACTTGCTGCACATAATGCTACTTACTGCACATAATGTCCTCCTGTATATGTTCTCTCTTTTTGCACAGTTGAGGAGTGTGTCAGGCTACATTTCACTGTGTGTTGTACTCGTATAACTATGCATGTGACAAATAAAGAATCTTGAATCTTGAAGAAAATCATTAGGATTGAAAATGAACAAAAAACAAAACAAAAAAGAAAAACTTTTAAAAGTGTTCAGAAGTCCTGGGGAACTATTGGTGATGACCACTTGACCAATAGCTACAAAAAAGTGAAAAACCCCCACTATGTGAAGCTCCTTGGAAGCACAATACTGCATGATTGGTATGCAAACGATGCACGGCAGACCTGACCACATGGTTCACTTTGTTACACTTTTATTCTCGGTTACTGTTCTCAGTAACATTCCTTGGCTGCAGCTTTTCAGCTCCAGCCGCGCGCGCACACACACACACACACACACACACACACACACACACCAACAACAACTCAAAACCCAGTACAGACTTAAATGCAGGGGAGGCGTGATGAGCTGAGGCAGCTTCGGTGTGTTAGCCTCCCAGCAGCGGCGCTACAGACCACGCCCTGCCACATGATACTTTATAGTCTTGAAAATTGGATACCAAATATATTTTGTACTGCTGTCCCCATTAGAATCAGAAACGGAGTATGAAGCCAGCTTAGCGTTAGTGTCGTTATTTTATAATGCTCTGGTAAGTTGTGATAAGTACATTTACATCATAACAGGTTTGTGGTCCTTTACATGAGTTTTTTCCATTTCGCTTTTTATGTTACACCATTATTCCACAACATTTCAAATCATGTGGTTCCGAGCCTGTAAAGCTTGTGACCCTTTACATGGAAAAAAAAAAGAGTGGTGTTTAAGGCTCTCTGTCTTGTAGGATTTTAATTCTACAAGACAGAGAGCCTTCACTGTTTGAAGCAAACAGTGAAGCAAATCCCTGAAATACAAACCGCTCAAGGCAAGCTGCTTAACATCAGTAAACATGTGAAAAACTAACCCCAAAAATCAAGGAAATTACCTTAGTGCAATTGGCTGCTTTCGGCTCCAGGTCGTTGAGTGTGACAAGCTCCCGGAGCAAGCTGCTCTCCTGGTAACCTCCCTTCACCCCGCGAAGCTTAAAATACGCCTGTGGCTTGAAGAGGATGAGCCTCAGGTTGATGGCAAAGCCAGCCATGTCGATGGCAAAGGGCCGATGGGGGTCAAACACCGTCTTCCAGCCGTAGACCTTACCGGCTGCATTGACCTTGGGGGATTCGTACCTCAAGCCACCCACAAAAGCCACAGGCCACACAGAAACCTTCCGAGTCGATCTCATCTAGCGAGAGGAGAGAGGGGGGAAGAAACAGACAAGGGAAGACAGCAAATTAGTCAACTGAAAAACCATACATGACAGCGAAACAGTATTTGAGCATCAGCTGCTGGCTTTACAGCAGAGCACGGACAGAAGCTTTTTAGAGCTGCTGCTGCTATTCATTCTGAAAGAATATTGACCAAGCTATTGTGGCCTGCGAAGCTGACATGCTGTCAGATGAAGGCAGATCACACACACTGTTCAACAGCTGCCCTACAATGAGATAATTAGGCATCTAAAGCGAGTAAGCGCGGGGCAGTGCCAAGAGGGCTTGAAGTAGCAGAGCCATTAGAGCAAGTGGCCCTGGTAGCTGGATGACTGAGGAAATTCTTTAAGGCGCAGAGCCACCATTTTCTTCTTCTTCTTCTTTTTTTCTTTAACCCCCCCCGTCCTTTAATCTTCCAGCATCAAACGATTTTGCCGCCCTCTTCTTTGTCTGCTGCTCAGCGAGTCTTCGCTATTCTAGAAAGAGCTGCTGCAGCCATAAAAGGTACATTTTTATAATGAGGGAAGAGGAAGGTTTAGAAACAGCAAAGTCATTTAATCAAACTCAATGCAGCAGAAATAATGATGCCGGTGCCTCTCCATAGGAAGGCCAAATTTAAAATAAAGGTGTGTGTGTGTGTCTGTAAGAGAGAGCGCCTCCGTGCATAGATGATAGGAGAACACATGGAGGCAATATCCATAACCATATGCTCCCCGTCAGAACAGAACATGAAATATGTCTCCACATAAGGACCAAGCCCATCATATCTTAATGACGTTATATAGTGCATTATTACCCCGACAGAGCACTTCACTCTTATACAGGGTGCAGACGTGCTTGTGGCTCCTATAGTTGTCAAAAGTGGAATGGGAAGTAGAGCCTTCAGCTCTCAGGCTCGTCTCCTGAGGAACAAGCTTCCAATTTGGGTTTGTGCAAATCACATGCAAATATCGCAGTGTGCATGAGTTGCTGCGTTAGGTTGGTGTGTGATCTGATGGGCTGCTGCGCGAAGAGCTTGGGTGACCAGAGAGAAGTGGTTTGAACAGCATGAAGCAGCCCGGGGGCTTATGGGAATGATTGGATTTGAGCTTCGGGGGAAATGACTGTTCGACTCACCCAGATAAGCTTGAGCTGTCTGTACTATCTTAATGAGCTCTGTAAATTAAAAGCTTACATGCATGTGCGTATATGATAGTGATAATTTATAGGGAGGGGCTGTATATTTTTGTAGCTTGTTGTGTATCAGAGAGTTGCATTCTTTGCTACGCTTAATGGGCTTCGCCTCAAAGCTGAGATTAAATGACATTATCCTGCCTTTTTATCAACAGGGTTTTGTTGGGAAAACAACATTTAGAAATTTGGTAGTTTCCGGTCACCAAATTGTTGCTTGATTCTTTCACGGTTTACACTTAATAAATGAATCTTAACTTTGAGGCTTCACTCACGCATGGAAGGGATTTTCATGCTCATTTTTTTTCTTTTCCTGCTTAGGGGGTGGGTTCACTCCCAACATCATCTCACAACAATGCCTGCGCTGGACCTTTTGATATCACACTCGAACACACAGAGTTGTCAGGTAGACCATAATGGAAACAGATGCCATGAAACTGTTGTTAAATGTAGCGAGCTGATGTCACTATTGTAGATCAGGAAGTGCTTCGGAAGCAGTTGAGGAAGCTTGTTGCAGCTGCAAAGGGTGTTTTTTCGCCTACTGCGCACCATTATCACGTTTTATATTTAATCAGCTGGTCAGGGTGAAGATTTAGGAGTGAGAATAGGCTGTTCCTTAATAAACATCTGAGTTTGAGTCTTAAAAGCTGCTGTTTTGTCCTGAAGATAGTCTCAACTTTTGCTTGTTTTTTTCACACTTTTACAGTCCGGCCACAAGTAAAGTTATCCATCATCTTGCCCAAAAAATACCTGCCTGCGTCCCTTTCCTAACAGTATAACTCAAAACAATAGGAAACAAGCAATGAATCAGGCTCTTTACAGGCAGCGTGAAGAGGTTTGTCACTTTCCCCATCTACACAGACCATGTGAAAATGAGAACGCCTGCTGCTTCTGTTGGGAATATCAGCTGGAGTAAAGTAGCACAAATCCCTCTTTAGCCGGCAGCCAAGCAAATGAAAATGCAACCAAGTCCCCCTCCCCACCCCCAAGTCACCCCCACCCCGCCTCATTCTGGTGAATCTGATGTATCTATACAGCTTTTCTTTTCTTTTTTCTCTTCAGTGATGTTTTAGTTTGTGACTGGATGCCAATGTGTGCATTTAAGCTTCGTGTTTGAATGCAGAATTGTTGACAGCAGGGGAAAAAAAAAAAAACAAGAGCTCCAAACTCTAGCAGAGAAAAGAAGGCAAGCATCCAGATGCATTAATCAATCCTTAAGGGTGCAGAGAAGATAACAGAAACAGAAGGGTCATCCACTGCTGCAGCTGGTAGTGCCTGTGGATTAAGTTCTTTTGTTTTTTGTTTCTCTCTTTGATCCAAACAATAGAAATGTGCATACTTAAATCTACATAGTACATGGTTGGGTTTTGGAATCCTGTTCATTTCATTAGAAAATCTATCCTCATTATAGGATTCAAATTACACAACCAACAATAAAGAAAATCAAAGAGACACATTGGCTTGCATAAGCAACCATTCTATCTGATCTTCAAATGCTAACGTAGAGATTTTTTTAGTATGTCTTTATTATTTGTTTGTTGTGAGAATAAATGCATTTTTCAAATCCCCAGTAGTCAAATATAATGATAAGACTGATGTGTCTGGATGCTATATTTTTGTCAATATCATCCAGCTCTGTTAAACTGCTGGTTTGCTCCTTTCTCTTGGATTTAAGTGGCCGACAGCCTGCCTGACAGCTAAATTGGAGTAGTCTTAACAATAGCATGATAAACAGTAAATAGGTTTCTCTTTTTTTGGAGTTTGGGAATAAAGCACATCTCATGAGGCCTCAATAATATACTGTATGTAGGTCTTTACTGTGGTACATGAATTTTTCATAAAGTTTTCATTAAGCCTTGACCTAAAAACTAGGCTCTTAATAACAGTCTGTATGCACCAAAGTCTGCCAAAGTAACTGCTGCTGGAATGAAAGACTGAGATTGAATTCAGATAGCGGCTATGTGTCGGTGGCAGTAATGGCAGTGTCCTCTATAGCAGCTGATGACAATGACTTTACCCTGCTGCCACAGAGCATTGTGTCTGAAGTGTACTGTGTCTGTGTCAGTCTGAGCTTGCTGAGGTGAATTGCTGCTGCTTGTTGATATTCATTTTCCCTGCTGCTTTAAAAGAACTGCATGCAAGCGTTTTTGGCAGTCATCTGTGATGTAGTCTTTTGTGATGTCTTGTCTTTTTGGATGCTTGCTGCTTTTTGGGTTAGTGTCTTGTTTTTGTATGTTTGACTAATATTTGAAACACCGCATTTAAATGTAGACTAAAAGGTCTAATCATCCAATTACACAGTAGCAACTCAGTACATGTAGGCATGTAGACCAAACTGAGCATCAGAATGGGGAAGAAAGGTGATTTAAGTGACTATTAAGGTGGCATAGTTGTTGGTGACAGACAGGTTGGTTGGGGTATTTTACAAACTGTTGTTCTGCTGGGATTTTTCCAAACTTTTCCAAAAGTGCAAATGGTCCATAGAATAGAAAATACACCAGTGTGATGCAGTTGAAAATGTCTCGTTGATGCCAAAGGTCAGAGAAAAATAGCCAGACTGTTTCAAGCTGATAGGAAGACAACATTAACTCAAATATCCACTTACATACCATACCACATATACCAGATACCACGCAATCCAGGTGTGCAGAAAAGCATTTCTGAATGCACAACACATCAAAACCTTCAAGCAAACAGTTATTAGCAGCATAAGACCACACCGAGTGTCACAGGTCATATGGTCTCACTACAGTTGAACAATAGAAGATTAGAATCAGAATCAGAATCAGAATACTTTATTGATCCCTGGGGGAAATTATTTTTTGTTACAGTGCTCCATTTTAAACCAACATTAAGACAAGACAGACAATACGCTAACTAAGAATAGTACAATATATACATATATATACATACATACATACATAAGTCACTTATAAATAAATATTTGGAAAAGAAACATGTGTAGTTGTAGCAGCAAACAGTGTGTTAAGTGGATGCGTTGTACAGGGAGATGGCCACAGGCAGGAATGATTTCCTGTGTCGTTCAGTGGTGCTTTTCGGTAATCTCAGTCTCTCACTGAACGAGCTCCTGTGACTGACCAACATGTCATGGAGTGGGTGGGAGGTGTTATCCAACATTGTCTTTATCTTGGACAGCATCCGCCTCTCCGACACCACCTTGAGGGAGTCCAGCTCCATCCCCACAACATTGCTGGCCTTACGGATCAGTTTATTAAGTCTGTTGGCATCTGCGACCCTCAGCCTGCTCCCCCAGCATGCAACAGCATAGAGGATCGCACTGGCCACAACAGACTCATAGAAAATCCTCAGCATTTTCTGGCAGATGTTGAAGGACCTCAGTCGCCTCAAAAAATAGAGACGACTCTGGCCCTTCCTGTAAAGTGCTGTGGTGTTTTTAGCCCAGTCCAGTTTATTGTCAATGTGTACTCCAAGGTATTTATAGTCCTCCACAATGTCAACACTGACCCCCTGGATTGAAACAGGGGTCAAGTGTTTCCTGGTCTTCCTGAAGTCCACGATCAGTTCCTTGGTCTTTGCCACGTTGAGCTGCAGATGATTCTGCTCACACCACGTGACAAAGGAGTCGACCACAGCCCGGTACTCTGTCTCATCATCCCTGCTGATGCATCCAACCACCGCAGAGTCATCAGAAAACTTCTGAAGATGGCAGGTCTCTGTGCAGTGGCTGAAGTCTGTGGTGTAGAGGGTGAAGAGGAAGGGGGAGAGGACAGTCCCCTGTGGTGCCCCTGTGTTGCTGATCACCTTGTCAGACACACACTGTGGGAGACGTACATATTGTGGTCTTCCTGTCAGGTAATCAACAATCCAGGACACCAGAGAAGCATCCACCTGCATCGCTGCTAACTTATCACCCAGGAGGGTCGGCCTGATGGTGTTGAAAGCACTGGAAAAGTCAAAAAACATGACCCTCACAGTGCTCGCCGGCTGGTCCAGATGGGTGTAGACACGATTGAGCAGGTAGATGATGGCGTCCTCTGTTCCGAGACGAGGCTGATAAGCGAACTGAAGGGGATCCAGATGTGGTCTTACTATGGGTCGCAGCTGGTCCAGGATGAGCCTTTCCAGGGTCTTCATGATGTGGGAGGTCAGTGCCACGGGCCTGTAATCCTGGGGGCCACTGGGACGAGGCGTCTTTGGTACAGGGACGAGGCATGATGTCTTCCACATCACCGGGACCCTCTGCAGACTCAGACTCAGCATAAACAGTTTATGAAAGACTCCACACAGCTGGGGGGCACAGGTCTTGAGGACAAGGGGACTCACTCCGTCTGGTCCAGCAGTGAAGTCTCCTCATTTGCATCTCATTAGAAGATTGGAAAAACATTGCCCGGTGAAAGCATGGATCATCGAAAAGTGGATGTGCAGTTGAAAATGACAAAATCTCAGAGGAAGCTTCCAGTATTGAATCTATGCCACAAACAATTAGGGCAAAACGAGGTGTAACCCAGCACCAGCAATGTGTATCTAATAAAGTGTCTAGTTAGTCTAAATCTCAGTGACATTAACAATATTAGTTTGCAAAAGACAGGAGAACATTTCAAAGTACAACTTGTGTATTGCAGTATTGCGCTGCCAATTAGTAAATGCAAATGATTCACTGCTTTTTTCGATTTTTTTCATGGTGAAGGGGTCACCCATGTGTCTACCTGTTGAGTCCCTGTTTAATAACATTTGCCATCTTTACTGCAGTAATAGCCAACTCTCCATGCCCTGTCTATCTTACTGTCACCTCTTTTTTTTGTTTATTCTTTTCTGTGTTGCCTTTCCCTCTCCATGACTCTCTCCGTGCCCCTTGGGGCCATTACTCTGGACCATAAATAGGCCCATTGGAGGTGATGGAGAGCCTTTGAGCGAGACCAAGCGCTTTGGCTGATTCCCAGTGAAAGGTAATGACAGGCCCCGTCAATACCAGCGCTCCATTTACTACGGCTCCTGTCGGCACTACTAACAAGACTTGAGGCACATACTCGGAGAACCTAGACCGTGTCCGCTCAGGTAATTCAACTGATGTCAAGATGGATGGCCTGAGATGTACTAATTACATGCCCAAACTTCTCCCAACTGGCTTCAGATACCAACTGTGCTTGTTAAGAGTTTAAAGTACTTCAACTAAGAATTTATGGTTCAAATCCGCCCACGCCTCACCACTTCTCCTGTAACGGTGAGTATATAACAACACAGATAGATAATATATGGCACTCCATGCAGTATATCAAGAATTATTTTATATAGAACTTAAAAATGTCCAGTGTCCTTTTTCTCTAAAGAATACACATTGTATGCCAAAAAGCACAGACACAATATATTGCTCACATAACTATTTAAAGGTGCAATCCGTTATTTTTAATGCAGTGCATAAAATGATTTTAATACATTGTTAAGAATTCCAGTCATTCCTCTGATAGCTGAATGGCTTCTGAGCTTTAAGGCCTTTCTTATTCCCCCAGAAATACCCATCATCAACTCTGCACGTGGTTAGTGTTTCAGAAACTCAAGTGGAGCATCTGAAAGATTAATGGAGCTTGAGAGTAACAGATTTTTTTTTATAACTAGATAAGAGCTGGCAGCATATTTGCCAAGTTGGTGAAAGTGCTGCGACTGCCCCACCAAACATGAATATTAGGGACGATTTTAAAATGATATCACATTTTGATCTGAGTACATGCATAGTGTATGTTTGAACAAAAACCTACATCTGCAAATGTACTTGCACTGATATTTTTAAGAACAATTACTCAGTTAGCTTCATGGAGTTATCATGAAGCCTATCTCATGGAGAGAGGCAGGGATACACCCTGGACAGGTGACCAATCTGTCTCGGAGTAAAAACAGAGAGACAGGCAATCATTCACACTCTTGGACAGTTCAGATTCATGAACTAACTACGGTGGAACCCCAACTTACGAATACCCCATTTACCGAAAAATTCCAGTTACGAAGGCACTTAGCGGCAATATTTCTGCCCGTGTTAGGACAAAATGCCCGGTATATGAAAACCGCTGGCTCTGATTGGCTGAGCCCAGAATGCCTACAATGCCCACAATGCCTTCCGAATCATGTGACAACCCCTTTGGCTTTTCTACTTGCATTTCGCTGTTCCACTTAAACGACGTATTGTTGTTGCAGTTAGCAATTAGCCTATAGCCTATTGTTCACTCAAAAGGCGCGATGGGTGCTTCGGCTTGCGAAAAATTTCGACTTATGAAAGATCCTCGAGAATGAATTAATTTCGTAAGTCGGGGTTCCACTGTATATGTGTTTGGACTGTGGGTGGAAGCCAGAGTACACAGAGACAACCAGCAGTTTGGACACAGTTAAAGCTGGATTGGCGTTTCTGCTTAGTTTTCAAACTATAAGTTCTCTTCGTGTTCATACTGGGGGTGTGGGCTGTACGCTTTCTGATTCCTGCCCACAAACAACGTGAATGTGTCCTCAACTTTGTTATGTTTATTACAATTCAGCCACTGACCTCCTCAAACAGCTCCAGGCTGTATGTGTTATCATCATCAGCAAAGTAGACGATTCCCGGCTGGCTGTTGTTGGCGTTGAACGTCTCCCTCAACCACCGCAAGGCCAGATTCCGCTGCATAGTCCCTCTTGGAATTCTGGGATCCCGAGTGTCACCTCGCAGCTTATAGTTCCTGGGTGTCTCTACATTGAGATGGGTGTAGTTTAGTCCCGTTTCTCGGAGGAGTCGTGTGACAAGAGGCGTTCTCCTTTGGGAATCCTCCACCAAGATCCAGTGCAGGTTGGGGACATGGAGGAAGGTGTTTGCTAGCCGTGTCAGCTCAGCTTTCTGAACGGGCCGGCTATATGTGGGGGTGATGATGTGGATTGTGGGCAGCACATCCGACCAGGGCGGAGGCCGAGTGTACACATACTCTGTCCTCACCACCTCCACAATGTCCTTATCTGAGGCACAGTATTCCTTGGAGTCCTGCGCCTGGCCACCTGCCTCCCTCTTGCCCTCGACGCCATCATCTGTAGATGTGGGGATAAGAAGACATGTAAGGCATTAGTGTAACCTTGAGCTGCTTTTTCTATATTTGCCTCAGGTGACTTAAACCCAATGGGGGTAAAGTGTACCTGAGAGCCGGTGGTGGCGAACTGCAAGCCTCTCTGGAATGATAAAGATCTCTTTTACTAGATGGTGACAGGCTGCAAAAAGTGAAAGCAGGCACCGTGAGAGGATAACACAGCTGATGGACAGAGAGACAGTGCAAGACGAGGGAGGGATGAGCCCTGCTATTCCCCCGGTGTTGCCTTTGGGCTTTTCTTTTTAAAGGAAGAAAAAAGGCATGTATGTAAATGCGGCAGACATGCCTTTTCCACCACAGACTCTCTCACCCCCTGTATTGTTGAAATTGCTCTTCTTCTTATATTAAAATATCTCAGGGTTCAAGTGGTAGTTAAACTTTTTTACACTAAGACTGGTCTGGCCCACTTTAGATCACAGTGGGTTGTATGTGGCCCATCAATTGAGTTTGATATCCCTGCTCTAGACCCAGTGTTCACAGTTCAAATGGATTTGACTTCAGAGAGGCCTAAACATCCACATGTGTGCTATTACAGTGAGGTTTGTAAGCTTTTGAGTCAAACAGCAATGACATAATGTTGGATTTTGCCATTTCTCGTTAAAGGCCATAGGTGCAAACTCTTGTATCAAGCCATCAAGAAATCTGCAAGGTCTTCTCTACTGAAAATCTGTTGCTTTTGTCGGTATCTTCTTTGCATCCATGAGCTGCACATACGCATACTGTATGTCAGACAGAATAGCAAAGTGAAGGTTTCTCATGGAAACGCTTTCATAAGACACCCTGTGTGGGTTTTAGGGCATGTTTTAGGTAACACAACCTAAAATTGGAATGGTGCTTAAGGTGTTACATCGCGTATCAGTGCAGAAACTGAGGTTTGTGTGCTAAGTCTATAGCTTGTGTCAATGCAGTACATCATTTTCCATTTTATGTGTGGGAAGGTGAGGCTGTCACGGCTGGCGGAGTGAGCCGTGTGGTGTGGAGGAAAGGGAGGACCCAAAATGCAGCAGTGACTGATGATACGAGTGATGTTTATTTACAAAGTGACAATGGCAGAAACAGGCAGTGAGGCATGACAAAACAACTGAAGAAACCTAAACTGGGAGAACTAAATGACAAACCTGAGACCATACAAAAGGGGTGCGGGGCAGAGAGACGCAGAGACAGGAACACCATAGAGCGCAGACGAGCCGACAATGAACACAGACCGACACCCACTAAATATACACACAAGGTAATCAGGTAATCACACACAGGAGGGAAGAACAGCTGAACCTAATACACATGAGGACCGGAGGACACAAGCTGAACACAATGACAACAGACACAGACCTTCAAAATAGAATAGGAAATCCAGAACATGAGCCTTCAAAGTAAAGCAGGAACACACAGACTGATTTACAACACAACACGGGGACATGAACAGAGCACCAAGGACAGACACAGGTAGGGCTGAATACACACACACACCAAACTACAGGTTCAACCCTAAACCAATACAAAATCAGAATAAACACAAAGCACAAAAATGAACTTCAAGGAAACACAAAACGCTGGGCCAAAATGACCCAGGACCATGACAGTACCCCCCTTCCAAGGGCTGACTCCAGACAGCCCAAAACAAAAACAGATGACCAACCCAGGGCGGGCGGCGGGGGCCCAGGACGGAGGGACCAACACCGAACAAAAACAAGCCCCAGCGAACCAAGTGACCTGTCCAAAACAAACACACATGCTGGAGCACAAGGACAAAACACAGTTCAGGAGGCCGGCCCGGAGGCTGACACAGATCCAAAAGCCGACCGAGCGGAAGGCAGCGGTGGCGGAGTGGAGGCAGTTCAGGGGGCCGACCGTGCACACAGCAACGGCGGCGACGGGCAAACAGTTCTGGGGGCCGACCGTGCACACAGCAACGGCGGCGACGGGCAAACAGTTCTGGGGGCCGACCGTGCACACGGCAACGGCGGCGACGGGCAAACAGTTCTGGGGGCCGACCGTGCACACGGCAACGGCGGCGGCGTGGAAACAGCTCTGGGGGCCGACCGTGCGGACGGCAACAGCGGCGTGGAAACAGCTCTGGGGGCCGACCGTGCGGACGGCAACAGCGGCGTGGAAACAAGTCCGGAGGCCGGCCACGTGGAAGGCAGTGGCGGCGTTCAGGAGGGCGTCCACGGTGGCGGAGATGCCCAACAAGCGGCCTGGCAGATGACTGACGATATGAAGGTGGTAGTAGGGGACCTGAAGGCTGCGTGGCCCCTGCAGCCCAAGGCGAAGCGGAGGCTGGACCGGACGACGATGAAGACGCGGAGGCTGGACCGGACGACGATGACGACGCGGAGGCTGGACCGGACGACGATGACGACGCGGAGGCTGGACCGGACGACGATGACGACGCGGAGGCTGGACCGGACGAGGATGCAGAGGCTGGACCGGACGAGGATGCAGAGGCTGGACCGGACGAGGATGCAGAGGCTGGACCGGACGAGGATGCAGAGGCTGGACCGGATGAAGCCAAAGCAGACGCTGGACCGGATGAAGCCAAAGCAGACGCTGGACCAGGCGACGAGGATGAAGCCAAAGCAGATGCTGAAACCGGACCAGGCGAGGCCGAAGACTCTGAGGCCGCAGCAGGCGAGGGTGATGAGACTGCAGCTGGTGATGAGACTGCAGCTGATGGCTGGACGGGCTCCTCGGGCCCCCCAGCTGACGAGGCAGAAGGCTGGACGGGCTCCTCGGGCCCCCCAGCAAAAACAGTCTCAGACCCAGTGGGCACTGGAGCCCCTGGCACACACAGAACAGAACCAGCAGGCACACGGGCCTCTGGCAGGGACGCAACAGAACCAGCAGGCACGGAGACCTCTGGCAGGGACGCAACAGAACCAGCAGGCACGGAGACCTCTGGCAGGGACGCAACAGAACCAGCAGGCACGGAGACCTCTGGCAGGGACGCAACAGAACCAGCAGGCACACGGGCCTCTGGCAGGGACGCAACAGGACCAGCAGGCACACGGGCCTCTGGCAGGGACGCAACAGGACCAGCAGGCACACGGGCCTCTGGCAAACACAAAGCAGACTGCAGCTGCACTGAGCAGTGACTCAGCTCAGGCAGCGACAGTCCGGTGCAGTCCTCAGCTGGCTTCTTAACCTCCAGGGGTCCAGACTCGGCTGGGGGCTGGAACCCAGCCTCTGGGGAGGCCCTGGAGCAAGTAACAGTCTCTAAACTAGCCAGCTGTTGAGGAACGATTGCATTTTTAACGTGTTTGTCTCTCTGCAAATAATACGTACTAGAAAAAGAGTCAAAAATGGGAGGCACGGACGCAGCCTCCCGTACAGAGGGAGTCTGTGAAGACGGAGACGGCATGAATGACTGGGCTAGCGGAGATACCGGAGTCCGAGTTGCTTGCGGCTGTGCAGCTAAACGAGGTAAAGACAGCTCAGCAGGAGAATGAGCAAGCAACACACCGTTCTCCTTGTCGTCTGCTGCACCAAACAAAGTCCCTGGATAAACTGTTCCACAGTCCAAGACAGAAAAAGGGTCCTTCTCACTCACCACGGCCGGCAGTTCTGAAGTTCCAATATCCGGCTGTGGGGTGACGCGCCGACGGCGCGATCGTCGCTTCCTCCCGGGCAAAACCTCCGGCGGGAGGGGCAAAACCTCCGGCGGGAGGGGCAAAACCTCCGGCGGGAGGGGCAAAACCTCCGGCGGGAGGGGCAAAACCTCCGGCGGGAGGGGCAAAACCTCCGGCGGGAGAAGCTGACGTGGCTGTTCCGGGGCGGCCGTAATCCGCTGCTGCTGGACAAAGTCTGTGGATTCCCGAGCTCGCACCACCCCCCGGGCTTTATGCAGGTTGCAAATTAAGCCTGAAACTCCCTTAAGCTGGCAGAGGTAGGGATTTTCTTCCAGGATTGCTTCGATGGCTTTTAACCCCACCACTTGTGCCCTTGCGTTGGTGGTGTGGGTTACCCAGTCCATCAGGCGTCGGATGCGTGCGAGGTCGCTCTCTCCAGACAAAGCTGCTGGGTCCATGTTTGGTCGGCTCGTACTGTCACGGCTGGCGGAGTGAGCCGTGTGGTGTGGAGGAAAGGGAGGACCCAAAATGCAGCAGTGACTGATGATACGAGTGATGTTTATTTACAAAGTGACAATGGCAGAAACAGGCAGTGAGGCATGACAAAACAACTGAAGAAACCTAAACTGGGAGAACTAAATGACAAACCTGAGACCATACAAAAGAGGTGCGGGGCAGAGAGACGCAGAGACAGGAACACCATAGAACGCAGACGAGCCGACAATGAACACAGACCGACACCCACTAAATATACACACAAGGTAATCAGGTAATCACACACAGGAGGGAAGAACAGCTGAACCTAATACACATGAGGACCGGAGGACACAAGCTGAACACAATGACAACAGACACAGACCTTCAAAATAGAATTGGAAATCCAGAACATGAGCCTTCAAAGTAAAGCAGGAACACACAGACTGATTTACAACACAACACGGGGACATGAACAGAGCACCAAGGACAGACACAGGTAGGGCTGAATACACACACCAAACTACAGGTTCAACCCTAAACCAATACAAAATCAGAATAAACACAAAGCACAAAAATGAACTTCAAGGAAACACAAAACGCTGGGCCAAAATGACCCAGGACCATGACAGAGGCTCATTTTCAAAAATCTGACCTTCTTTAGAAATGCACAAAACGCAGCGAATCAGTCAGCTGACGCATTTTGAGTAGACTCCCTCGGTGAAGGCTGTGATATTTTGGCCTGAATAGTTTGGTCATGATGGACAGAATGTGATTACAGAGTCATTAAGGTTGCTCATTTCTTCCTATTGTGCCACAGCTCATGGCAATCTTTCACTTTTCTTCTTGAGCTCTAGTCGCACCTCCGGCATAAAAGGGGATTTTTTTCTGCAGCACAAAGATTAACACAATCTTCTGATGGCCAGATGTTCAACAGAGGCTGCCAGTGAGCATGCTGCCAATAAATCTCTAGCTTTTCTCTTTTAAAGGAACACAAAAGGAAGCCTGTGGACAGAGCTTGGTTAGATTGTCATTTAAAAAAGTTATTATATCTTTAGTGTATTCCATGAGAAATTAAAATTGCTTAACTATGTACAATTTTTTTTTTTTGGGGGGGGAACTTTTTATTTTTATTTTTTAATTTACCTTAGTCGTTAAGGAGCTAATCAGACTCTATTCAGAGGGTTTGAAGAACCTGCAAAAACATGCTGAGTCAAATCATGTGTAAGTTCGGTACAGACTCCCATAGCTCATTTGAATAAGCCTGTTTTCCTTGTTAACCCCTCTTTGTGCATTTCTGAGATTACAGGAATAGAGCAGATTGCTCTATTGATTTGCTGTTGCTTTAATTTGGGTGTGTTTATTCTGCAGGAATCTTGACATTTTAAACTGTTGCTTTTCTGGTTTGCAGAGAAGGCACCAGACACTGGTGAAGTTAATTAATAGGACACATTTATGCTTTTTAATTGCCAACAGTCTCTGAAATTAATTTGCAATGACACTGAGCCAATTATAACAGGCAAAGGTTTGGCTCAAATGCTTGATTGACACAAACTCTATACTGGATACTGTGTCACACCAAGAAGATATGGATTGATGTTGTAAGCTGAATTGTAATGTGAATGGATAAGCTGCAGAAGGATTTAGTTTTATAATATGCAACTCTGTTCAAGTTATTACTAACAAAAAAAGAAAAATTGCAGCTTAGCAGTTTTATTCTGACAAACTGAGTATATGGAATAAATATAACTCCCAAATGGAGTGGGTATGCAACTCATCCGTCACTGCAAAATCATCCCTGACTGATGAGGTTTGCAGTGACCGGACAAGTGCTTTTCAGTTCCGATGAAGCTGATGGTCATGGCTTTCAAGTGTCTCTGTGTGAACAGCCTGTTGTCTAAACTTGAAGTACGGTGTTAAGTTCGAGGGCCCACTTCAAGTTTGATATCGTCAGTGGAGTGCAGCGTGCTGCGTACCCTTTCGGATGGCGAGGAGTGGAGCAATAGCGTTTTGGTGCCAAACGGTGATGAGCAGAGTCCAGGGTAACACGATCAACACGATGGCAAGAATATCTCTTCTCTTCGGCATCTCCAGGATTGGTTATTTGGCTCGGCATTACCTGGTGGGAACCGTGAAAAGAAAAAACCCAAACAGATATTAAAAGTCAGCCAGCCAACTTAGACTTATAACCTTCACCAGAGCAAGCTAACATATTTGTTTTTGATTAATCTCAGTTATTTGAAGAAAAGGAAATCACACTTGCAGGACCTTTATTATTGTTGACTGGCTTTTAAATAGCATTTAAGACACTCAAGGACTTTGTCTTTATGGACCTGACTGGCTCTCTGCAAAGCAAAACCTTCAGTGACTAAAACTGAGTAATAGCTTACTTACTGTTGTTCAATCTTGAATTCTATTTTGCCACAAATGCATAACGCGCTCACAGTTTTCAAGTGAAAGACAACATGATTACTGTATTACCTACACAGAATTTAAAATAAATAAATAGGGCCTGATTTTAAGCAGTAACCAACAAAGGGAAGGTCAAATCCATTGGAGGAGGCAATGCATTGACAGCTTGTGCCCCCTGCTAACCCAGTGAGCTCATCAGCACTATCACTGCAGACACGGTGGTGACTTCATGCCCAGTGCTGAAAGTATTCACAGGCCAAATGGCAGGAAGCGATGTAACCAGACTGTGGGATGACTGTTTTGCAAATGTGCCTTTCCCTCTGAGTCCAGAACATTGGTTCAGACTTGTATCTCTTTGAAAGTTTCAATTTCAGCATGGAAGGAATCACACATTAACTGAAACAGTGGCTATTATTCTGAAGTTCCTCTATTAATTACTTTGAACTTCAGGCTCAAGTTAAAAGTCTGAAATCAAAAAAGTAGGAACAAACTGCAATCCTGTTTGGAATTGTTACTGCAAAAATGTTCATGCTACAGCAGTGAAAATGAGACTATATTTGAGCTTTGGATGGGAGAAATGGCAAATGTGTTGCATCTGGAGAGACTCAGATGCAACACATTTGCCAACCTATTTGAGAGATCCTGTACTGCTGTTTTTGAATGGTGTTCATTAGTATGCTGTGTTTGGTTTTGTCATTTCTTCTGTCTTAAATTTTTATATTTACACCTACTTATATTTTTATCATTATACAAACTTTAATGCTGTATCAGGGTTCCAGTGGACATTGTTGCTAGTTGGGCTGTTTTTCCCTTCTCCATTTAAAATACAATATTAATATTAGGGGGGAAAAGTCTTTCAAATTTGATCAAGACTTAACCTCCTAGGACCTGGTGTCCACATATGTGGACATCACATTTTGGGTTATTTAGAACAAATTACTCAATTTTGCTCTACAAGGGCCTGATATCCACTTATGAGGACATTATACTGCTACTGTTCTATCCAAATTTTAAACGAATATCCTCATATGTGGCTCTCATTTTTCTTAGAAACAAAAATTAGGTAAAAAAAAAAAAAATCTGGTAATTCGTTGTTTTAACATTCATCAGGCCCCAATCAGCCCAAATATCAAAGAGAAATTAAAAATGCATGCCGTGGAAGAGTTCAGGTCTTAGGAGGTTAAAGCTTACATTATTAAGGGGTTGGCTAATGACTGACATATGGATGGTTGCACAGGAGTCTGTAGCATGTAATCATCTGTCTAAGGATAAATTGAGTCCCTAAATTGGATGCTTCAACCTGGTTTGTACTGTTGGTGTGTTTTGAAGCAATTTGAATGCAATTATCTGACTTTCTGTGTGGTTAAGTTTACCAGACAAAGAAGCCCTTGCTCTAGTTTTGGTGAGTAGTCCTACCAGTGGACGTTTTTTTATTAGTATGTCATTTATATTAACTAGTACATATCTATGTATGTGTTTCTGTGTATGATTTACTCATAGTTGATCATGATTAGAAACCAAATTAGCCATGTTAGATGAAAATGTATGCTTTTTTTTTAAATCTAAATAACTTCTAAAACAGAAAGAAAGAAAGAGAAAGAAAGAAAGAAAAATAAAACTAAATACAAATTAATAAATAACTTCTGGCATCTACCAAATTTGGACCATAAAGCTAAAGGTTGTGGTTTCAGTGCAATGAAACAAGTGTCTAGTTACGGTTCCTAATGTCTGATTGGATAGTTGCTCTTCATCACAGGGTATAGCCAATCAAACTCAAATGTAAGTACACGATCAATTAAACCATTGTGTAGTTAGTACCGTCTACCATTTAAACATAATTTTCTCAATTAACATTTTAAGCACAACAATCATGATTCATGAATGACACCAATTTCCTTCCCTCCAGCTATATTTTTGTTCAGCAGCTTGTCCGAAGTCTTACAGGAATTTTGTGTAGAAGTGCTGAATGAACACTTAATTGAATCAATATTTTCTCCACAAAAATAAAGTCATGTTTCATAAATGTAAAGTTTTATTTAGTCTTTCTGTTTTGTATTCCATCATTATATTTCATACCTCTATTATTACTGTTCTTCATTGACCATTTACATTGAATTTAAGGTCAGCAGTCCTGCCCATCTCTCCCAGGGTCTGTCTCTTATACTTAAAATGCTTGTGGTATTATGCTGAGCCCTAAGTGGGAAATGCAGATATTAAGTGATCTGCTCAATTAAACAAAGACTAAAACAGCCATAATGTGGGCACAGGTGTTCAGCGCATTCATTTTAGCTTTACACGAGAGAGAACAAGTCATCGCATTTCCCAGAGCGATCCTGCTCCCACTGCTGGGGACGGTGGCAGAATATTGTGGCTTAATGTAATTGTATATGCCAATTATGTTCGTTTGCTTTGTAAATAAATACACTATTAATGGCCAAGCCTTAGGTATAAACGCTTTTGACACAGACTCTACTCATGCTCTTTAGCCAGGAAAAGAATTGTGCGCTGCAAAGCTGTCTGTATGTTTGTTTATTTATTTCGATCATGTAAACAATATACAAAGTCCATTTATCAAAGAAAAGAAGAAAAAATGCTATAAAAATACAGCCAAATACATTTCAATATTGCTTCACCTGTTCTGATTCAGTTACATATTGAAAAGGAGTGAGAAGAAGTACACACTTATTTAATCCCATCCCTTTGCCATAAGTTATCGGTCAATATTTAATCAGCTTCCTTACTGATATAATCTGTATGTACTTATTTCTTTTTAAGTAGAAAGGAAAATTACTAAGAAATACTGAAAGAACAGTAAGAAGAGGGAGGTGGATCAATCTCAATAGCGATGACATTGATACCAACACTGGTATTGGCATCAGATACAGTAGATACTAGGTACTAGGATCTAGATACTAGGTACATGTTTCTATCGTCTATAAAAATGTCTGAGCCTTTTAAAGTTGGCTGTTACTACGGTTTTATTTATATCCTATAGAACATTTAAACAAAAGTAACTGATCCAAAGTCCTTAACAGTCAGCCACATTTACAGATCTGAAAAAAAAAAACAGTTTCAAAATACACGAAAAGCTGAAAGCTGCATTTTAATGAGTTAACTCGTTATTGTGAAAAGTAAACTCGCAGGAATTTAGTGGTCATTAAAACAAATTTAATTGCAAATTGATGACTCATCTCATAAATCATGACACACTGCTCTCTCCTACAGCTGCCTTTATATGTTATAAGCATCAGTGTTAGCATCGGCAATACTGGCCCTGTGGTTACTTGGTATCACATCAGTACCTTCCCCATAGCCACTCATACAACATCAATGTAATTAAATGACAGATTTCTGTAATTTTACATCTTTAACTCGTATAATTTAAGCCCACAGAGCTGTGCTGACAGATTTCTGATGTTTATTACAACAGCATTTCTTTATCATGTAGAAGAAATGAGACGTATTGCACTTGTTTTTTCTTAAATGAAAATCTCATTGATTAAATGTGTAGTTAAATTTATCTACACTGACAGAAAAGGGAGTTTCACTGGTCTGGCCCACAAAAAAATCAAAATGGGCTGTATGTAGCCCTCCATGTAAAATGAGTTTGACATCTCTGCACTAGAGGAAAAAGCTTGTGATTAAACTCATCATGTAAATCCTTTCTCAATATAAGACATCTAATAGTCAAACATTACTGCTACTGTTTACGTTTAAGTCGAATGGATTTCTTGGCCTCGCTTAGATGCCCTCCAAAATTTTAGTGTCTCTGTCTATGTCGGATTTACAATGATCAAATCATTCCATGGAACAAAGGCCAGTCTATTTTTGGAACTACACAAAAACTGTGATTGTAGAGCAGTGTTACAAGTTGACAACAGCAACATTCATCACAGCTCACCTTCAATTCAAGTGTTAAGCTCCTGATCGAACGTTAGACCCAGACTTTAATATCTTTTCTTAGAGCCCATTTTTGCCTGGAAATTATCCATCATTTCTTTTTTTTCCCCTCCTTTTTTTTTACAGCACATCTTTTGTAACACAGTCCCTAATTGTACTGTATAACATCATCAGGCTGATTTTCCCCAACTTAACAAAGCTCCTCTACAGCCACAGAAAACATTAATGATCTCTTTTTACAGGTTCAGAAATAGTGCTTATTTTAGAAAATTGACCAGGATCAAAAAATTTGGGTAGGCCTTTAAAAATATTGTTGCCAGGAGTCTGATGACTAATACAACTACACTGCTCAAAATTTTTTTAAAGGAACACTTTTAAAACACATCAGATATCAATGGAAAAAAATACATCAGTGCTGGTACCTATGCTGTTATGGTCTGGGTAATGTGTTAGGAACAAAAGTATTTCACAGGATTTGATGTAAATGAACATTTTCAACCTGCAGTGGGCTGAATTCAAGGACACCCTGGGAATCAAAAAGAAACAAACATTGTAGCAGGCTAGTCCATTTAGCCAAAATGTCATTGCAAAAAATTCAAAATTGTATTCAGTAGTTTGTAGAGCTTCACGTGGTTGTACACATGCCTTACAGCACCAGGGCATGCCCTTATTTGAGACCACAGATGTTATCATGACAAATCTTGTCCCAGATCTGGACCAGGGCATGACTGAGCTCCTGAACAGTCTGAGGTGCAATCTGTGAGCATTGGAAAAGACTGAAACATAATGCCCCAGAGGTCTTCTATTGGTACTGGTCAGGCGACTGTGGGGGGCAGTCAATGGTATCAATTCCTTAATCCTCCAGGGGCTGCCTGCATACTATTTCCACTAGTTGTGCCCCAGGAGGAACCACTGAACCACTGCAGGGTTTGACAATAGGTCCAAGGGTTTTATCCCGATACCTAATTGCACACAGGGTGCTTTAGGCAAGCTAGGGAGGTCTGTGCGTCCCGCCGCAGACTGATCACCGAACCACCACCAAACTGGTTCTGGTATTCCGTGGCAAATGTCAATCACAGTGCTGGGCAGTGAGCACAGGGTCCACTAGAGGATGTCAAACCCTCAGGAGTAGATACTGGTCTTACTGATGGCTTATGGACCTTCTACAGCCCTATCCAGTAACTATCCAGTAGCTGCCCATCTCCTGGAATGCCCGTCTCTTGAGATCTTGCTAGAAGAGACAGCAAACCCTCTTGCGATGGTACACATTGATGTACTGCTGTCTTGGAGGAGTTGGACTATCTGTGTAACCTCTTTAGGGTCCAGATATCGCCTCATGCTAGCAGTAGGGACAGCTAGATGCAAAACTAGTAAAAAAAACAGTTCAAAAAGATAAGGAGGGAAAAAATGTCATTGGCCTCCTGCTGAAAATCCATTCCTGTTTGGGGGTTGTCCCATTGTCTCCCCTCTAGTGCACCAATTGTTAATGTCATTAACACCAAAAAAGCTGAAACCGATTAACAACCCCCTCTGCTACTTGACTAGATCTGACTAGATCAGTATCCCAGACGTTTAATTGGCTTGATGCTATACTCAGATTTAAAAAGTGCTCCTGCAGTTTTTTGAGCAGTGTGTAACAAATGAAAAAAGTGAGCTCACCCACAGTTAGAACTGGATCATTGCGCGGCTGGGAAAGCCACACTGGAGACGAGACGGGCTACCTAGCGTTGACATCCTCCATGACACATCAGCCGACCATTTCCTTTTCCTGTTCCTCTTCCTCTGTCTTGTCCACTCACAGAGTCAGGAAACAGCAAGTGCACACCTGGAAGATGAGATCACTTTGGTTAATATGCTACAGCAATGCCACATTTTCTTCCCTCTTTGTGGTTTCACCATACTTCTTCCACTGACACTCAGTGACAGTCACCCAGGTTTAAAGCAGTTTGGACAGAGTCTAAGAGTCAAAAGCCTTACAGAAATGCTTTACCAAAGACACCCTCAGTGAGCACTCTGCTTGTGTGACATCTATTCATAATTTAACATCAAAGAGCCGGGGCTGAAATTGCTGCAGAGGGAAAGTGTGCCAGTATAATACAGCGAACTCTAGTTTGGATGTGCATCGTCCACGAATCCATCCCCCGTTGGTACACCACTGCTGTGCTTCACAATGCAGCGTTCTGCTTAATGCTCTGTATATTGGTATGTGATTTACTCGATTCATTTCGAACTAAATTGCAGTGACACAGACTCTGTATTTTATTCATTTTCGCCTGATATGGAAACTGGAAGATGGTTTAGTCACAACTCCATTGCCTGCCAACAGTCTGGGGTGGGGAATGTTACAAAAATAAACTGGCATCATGTCTTATTCAAATACATCTGAGGAAACGCTGCCTCCATGGAGGCTTGTGCTTCACACAGCCAGCGATGCCTGCGTGCTGCATCAGCACCACAACTTGATGGCTGAAGACTGTATTTTTAGTGCTTTATAAGCTGCAAAATATGTAGGTTTTGGGGAATGAGCAACGGGAGTGCTGGAATCATTTTACGAAGCCACACTGTTCTGTGAAAAGGCAAATTACCTGTGACCCAGTAAAGCAGAAAAGAAGAGTGTGTGCTTGATGTGCACAACATTTCAGAAACAACCTATTTTCAGGTAGCCTTGTTTTGTGAAGTTTCTCAAACTGAAATGTATCTGACGGGGTGAGGGGGCTGACATCATCGCGTGGAAAGAGGACTATATGTTCTTCATGCGTTGGTGCAGATTGTGCAGTATTTGTGTTTCCTGACAGCGACGAGCAAGTACTGTTGTGACAAAATAAACAGCTTCACCAGTAAAGCTTTAGAGTTGCTGCCAGGTACCGTCACGCGTACAAGCTCCCAATGACAGTGTTGTCGTTGTGATTTCTGTACAACACACTCGCCTTCCTCACTGCGATGAAGCTATAAACAGATTGAAACACAGTCGAGTTAAAACGACCTGCCAGAATCTCCGACCATTCCGCGGGCCATTGTGTTTTCTCGGAGTTTAACATTTTGAAAAGTGAGGTTTGGAAAAACAAAAATACGCTGGCATACACTGTCTGCTGAAGGGAGCTCAAACTAATAATGCGATTGTGTATAGAACAGTACTGAAAATGGGTGTTTAGCGATATAATGCACATATTTCAATTTTAAAGTCTTGCAGTGTAGCACAGATGCTATGGTTGTTGGTTGGACTTTAGCAGCATACAATCAAGGGCCACTTCATTAGTTATGACTTCCTGATACCAAATTGGACCCACCTTTGGGTCTATTGGGTGCTCTATTGGACTGAGATCTGTTGAGTGTGGAGGCCATTTGAGTACAGTGAACTTGCAGCAGATGGCCGCCCCTCCCTGAGCCTGGTTCTGCCGGAGGTTTCTTCCTGTTAAAAGGGAGTTTTTCCTTCCCACTGTCGCCAAAGTGCTTGTTCATAGGGGGTCATATGATTGTTGGTTTTTTCTCTGTATCTATTATTGTATGATCTACAGTACAATATAAAGCGGCTTGAGGCAACTGTTGTTGTGATTTGGCAAAATTGAATTGAATTGAACTCATTGTGATGTTTAAAAAACCAGTTTGAGATTATACGAACTTTCTGGCATAACATTTCATCCTGCTGAAAGCAGCCATCAGAAGATGAGTACACTGTGGTCATAAAGGAATAGACATGGTCAGCAGCAGCAGTAGGCTGTGGCATTTAAATGACACTCAATTGGTTTTAAGAGTAAATATCCCCCACAACTTTACACCACCACAACATTGCACTTGGTTGGTGCAGACTGGATCCATGCATTTATGGTGTTTATGTCAAATTTTGTCCCTACAATCTAGATGTCACAGGAGAAAATGTTTTTCTAATTCCCTATTGTCAAAATTTGATGAGCCTGTATAAATTATAGCCTTGTTTTCCTGTTCTTAGCAGATAGGAGCGGCACCAGTGTAGTCTTCTACTGGTGCTACACATCTGCTTCAAGGTTGTTGTGAATTCAGAGATACTCTGGTTGTAACAAGCAGTTATTTGAGTTACTGCTCCCTTCCTATCAAGATTGAAGCAGTCTAGCCATTCTCCTCTGACCTCTGATATCAATAAGAAATTTTTTGCTCAGCACACTTTCCCGCTGCCGCTCACTGGACAATTTCTCGTTTTTGGACCATTCTTTGTAAACCCCAGGGTTGGTTGTGTGGAAAAATCCCAGCAGATCAGCAGTTTCTGAAATACTCAGACCAGCCCGCCTGAAATTCAGCAGGTTGTCTTGTGCATGTCTACATGGCTAAATGCATTGGATTGCTGCCATGTAATTAGCTGATTAGGTATTTGCATCAAAAAGGAGTCGAAGTGGTTGTTGAGTGCATGTCATTGGATATGTTTTGCTGTACCACTGTTTTAATCAGGAGTTATCTATGCGATATGTGATACTAGCACACCATATTAACACACAGCCAGTGCAACCAGCACAAGTATCATACACCCATACAGTAGTTACTCTTAAACTATTCATTAATGTATGCCATCATGTTGACTGATCCACCAGTTGAATTCAGACTGTTATAATTAGACTGAGCACAAATATCGACGCTCTTGTCAAAATTGTGTGATCATATTGTTCATCTGGATAATACGCAACCCTAATGCATGTATAAACAAGTGTTACATCTCTCACATATTCTATTTTAAAGTGTCTTTCATGTCCGGACAACAGACAAGACAACAGCAACAAAAAGGCAACCCCAACAGATACTGTAACTGCGTAAACGGGGGCCATAAAGAGGCCTCTGTAGCCCAAAAGCATGCAGGTGGCCGGTTAGCTTCGGTGTAACTATGTGATGGAGCAAGAATACAGAAAGTCAGCTCCATGGCGCTGACTGGAACAGCCAATGGCAGACAATGAAGCCTGACAGCCTTTCACATCAGCTCGAGTTAACCAGCTGTGAAGGGAACACCTGCCACTGATTAATAAAGAATTACAGCAACAATGCCATGTGTGAAAATTGCTGTACTGATTGTTGAACTAACAACATTAGCCCCAAAAGGTGGAACAAGGAGGTGAAACATCAGATTATTCTGTAAAGGACTCACGTATGTCCAAAAAAACCCAAACCCATCCTCAAATGTTTTGCCATTTTAAATGTGTTTAATGCTCACTGACTTTAAAACTAATGGGTAATTTATCTCACATTATTACAAAATAATTTAATTAATTAAAAATAGTTAAACTTCATTTATAATAATGCAAACACTTATAGTGAGTTACTTACTGAGGAGTGTGGTTGTGCATACTTGATTTTTGTAATACAAACACTTGCTGTTAATCTTAATCTCACATATTTTATTCAGTGTTTTTTGATTATTATTATTTCGGCTGCACGGTGTTTAGACTTGGACTCTTGTGCATAATGTTGTTTGCAGTGTTTGTGTTGCAAAGAATGGAGTATTAATAGGCCACCATGACTGAGACTCCTGTAGTGATTAATGGCTCCCAGTCAGCGTTGTTGTTCAAATGTTAATGAAACCAGTGTTTCCGTAATAGTGCGGTGTATGGGACAAACACATGGGACAGGGATCTCTGCCTCCTAAAACTTATTGTAGATAATCTGAACAGGAACTCGTAAGTTTCTTAAAAAGCCACAAGCCAGATAAGGGATGTCAGTAGAAATAGAGTGATTGTAGAGAACCTTTAACAAAAAAGGCAATAACCCTGAATTGTGAATAATGCAAAGCTACTTTAGTGAAGTTCCAGAATAATGTAGCTTCCTTACTTATTTTTATTTGCATATGTATGTTCTGTATGTTTATGCCGATAGTCTATCGCCTATCTTGGCACTACTTGCTCACACTTCTCCCTCCTTGCTCTGTGTCTTAGATTTATAAAATCCCATCTTCAAAGATGAAGCAGGGGCATGTTTCCAAGTTTGTAATCAGTCTGCCTCTGAATTCTGAGCTCCCTTGGCCTTGAACATATCCTATTTCTCGAAGACCAATAATAACACCCTTCTCTGTTTGCTTGCTTCGCTGTAGAATCGTGTTGATGTACTCTCCAGGCGGTGGGGAAAAGAGGCTCTCTGGAGACAGTGTGTCCTAGTATGTCCAACTGCTCGTTTTCCTTTATGAATTCATTGGTCTCTGACCAACTTGGTAAAGCCCAGAACAGTTTTCAAGGATATCTAGGGAATCTCGAAGACATGCCGCTGTAGTAGATCAATATTGATGTTACTGTCATAGCCACAAAAAACAGCGTTGCCTTGAGGTGCTATTAAATTAAATATTAATTTTTATGTGTGGGCATTGATTCAAACAGACTTAATTGCTTTTGAAGGGCATTATGCCAGAAGTAGGTGATCTGTCTATCTCTGATACTTTGTTTCTTACGGAGTCTTGTATAGCACGTCAATTCAATTCAGTCCCAACAATAGTCGCCTTCAAGGTGCTTCACCAGGTTAGTACATGTTAATGTTTTTTTTTGCAAACTAACAGCTTACAAGGTGACAAGTTTTAATGCTGTTTAATGCTTCATAAAAACTAAACAGGAAACAATAAAGTGCAGACTGTACTGCATAACACTGTACAGTATATCTATGTAGTCAATGCATGACTACAAAGATCGTGAATCCTATGTAAAAGCCTTTATGACATTCTGTAAACAAGGACACTGCTTTGTTTTGGTTATCAGGCAGTTTTGGAATGGATTTTAATATTTTACTGATCACATTTCAACATCATGTGAAAAAGAAAGTTTTGAAGCTTTAAAGCCATAAACATGCCGCCCCTTCTCTCTAAAACGAGGATGTCAAGTATGTCAAGGACTGCACAAAGCCCTGTGAAAACTTGGTTTTTCATATGACATGTAAAGCGCTTCTTGGCTCTGATATATACTGATGGACAGCCTGACAGTTCAGGGTTAGGAGCCTCTCAGCTCTGGCTGATAAGCTCAAAGTGGCACAATCGTTGCCATGTTGTATGTGACTATCTAAAATGTATATTTTTTATCTTTGTTGTGCATCTTATGTTTATTTTTGCAGAATCAAGTGCAGTGTCCTCCTTCTGTTATGTCTCTGATGCTACTCAGGACCTAATCTAGCAGCGATACCAGAGTTCTGCCCTGCACCCTTCTAACATAGTTTATCACTGTAAATTGAACCACAACACTTCAAACTACCCACTTTGAAGTATCTAATATAAACTCTGGATACAAATTGAATTATTATCATTTAATTTGCTTTCAAAATACATCATGTACAGATCCAAATACCTGATTAAAAAAAACACATGACATGTACATTAGGGGTGGGTTTTGATTATCGATTTATTGATTAAAATCGATTCTAGCTTGGATTACGTGATATCGATTCATTAAAATCCTGAATCGATTTTTTAATATAAATTTATTTTGCCCGAAACGTGAATCTCAGGTTAAACCGCACTAAATTTCAACAACCACCAAACAGCTAAAACAGTAAATGAGAGCAGGAACACGGATTCTGCACAAAGACGTAAACACAAAGCGCAGACCCGCCGACGGATCAGAATCAGTGAGATGTGCCTTTCTCACCCGACGGCACGTACACGGTCGGGGCTGAAAGCTGACAGCTCGCTGATCCTGATCCGTCGGCGGGTCTGCGCTTTGTGTTTACGCCCTTTTTGCGCTAGATTCAAAAGCTGCAGGTTTTTATCTCTCTCCAAACAATATTGACTGAACCAGCAGCAAAAGGAGATCCAAACTACACTTCACATAAACATCGTCATGAATTCCCTCTTATTGTTTTGCTGCCACCACGATAAAATCACACTTCATGCACAGCTCTCTCTCTTTCTCAGTATACTTCAAGAACAGTTTCCCATCTAAAAATCTCTGTTTTCTGCATTATTCGCTTGCTTGTTATGCACAAGTCTACCGTTGTTTACAGCGCTGTCGGCCGCTGTTATTTTCCTTTTACCTACTTCCGAAAAGAAAACCTAATTTCTGCCGTTCAACAAGCTTCTGAACAAATGTAAACTTTTTAAAATTATGCAAAATTGCAAAACGCTCAGCTGTGTCTCTAAAACCTCTGTAACTTTGCTCTGCTTCACTTCCGCAGCATCAGGTAATGTTCACATGTTGATTAATGGTTTTCTTTCATTTTTGATCTACTGCAGAATATTTTTATTAAATCCCAGGCCAGGAAAATCACCCTCATGTTTTTCTGTGTTTTATCCTCAGTTACTTTGACACAAAGGCATCTGCTGTGACGCTCACACCTTTGATAAAGTCTCGCAAGTGTCAGCTTTCTTTTTATAGATATAAAAATATGGAAATGTACTGATGCATGATCTGAATTATAATATTTCTGACTGTCTGAGGCAAAATTTCCCCGAATCGAATTGTGGATCAAATCGATTTGGGACCTTGTGAATCGGAATCGAATCGATTCTAGAAATCAGTGACGATACCCAGCCCTAATGTACATTGCTAGTTTATCAAATCACACTTGCTGAGCAGTCTTTACCTTCAAAATCAATCTCTCGGCTTCCCCTCACGTTCTCTCTTTCTTACATCATTCCCCATCTCAGACTCTGTGTTGACCTCTAAGAAGGAGAACAGAGATGAGTTTGTGTGTCATGTCTGCTGAGCTGTTTCAAACGCTGAATTTGAAATTACCTTTTAAAAAATTGCTCAGATTATGCTCATTTAATTTCTGTAGTGTTAACTTGGGTGCAGAAGTGCCAAAAACATCTGAACCATGAACACAGCACAGGCATGAGATGGGAAGAGGGTGTGTGCAGACAGGATCATCTGGTCTGCGTGTCTCGGGACTCTGTTTTGGGTCGTTACATTCCCCTTTAACCCCTGAACATATGCCATTTTTGAAAACCAATAATAACACCCTCCTCTGCTTGCTTGCTTCGCTGTAGCATCATTTTCATTTACTCTTGAGGCAGTGGGGAAGTCAGGCTCTCTGGAGACAGTGTGCCCTAATATGTCCAACTGCTCGATTTCCTTTATGAATTCATTGGCCTCTGACCAATTTGGCAATGCTCAGAGGAGTTTTCAGGAAAATCTGAGGAATCTTCGAAGACATGCCGCTGCAGTAGATCAATATTGATGTTACTGTCATAGCCATAAAAAACAGCGTTGCTTTGAGCTGCCATTAAATATTAATTTTTATGCATGGGCATAGATTCAAACACGCTTAATTGCTTTTGAAGGACATTATGCCAGGAGGAGATGATCTGTCTTTCTCTGATATTTCCTTTATTATATAATCTTGTATAGAACATCACCAGGTTTGTATTTGTTGATAATATTTTATGCAAACTGACAGCTTATAAAGTTACAAAGGTTTTTGGCAGTTCTTTTTTAGACACTAGCTGTAACATTGGGTTTCTGTTTCCTCTTGGGATTGAATTGATGATCTTTTTTGGTTTTCAGGTATTTTTGGAATGAATTTTAAGATTTTAATGATCACGTTCAACATCACGAGCAAAAGAAAGATTTCGTAAACCTGTAAAAAAACAAAAATAAAATCAAACTACATTATGCCAGCTGTGAGGCACGGTGGTGGATGGATGACCATTTGAGCTTGTTTTGTAGGCACAGGATCTTGGCACCTTGCAATCATTGAGTCAGCCACGTACTTCTCTGTATACCAAAGCATTCTAGAGTGAAACGTGAGCCCATTTGTCCAACAGCTCAAAGGACAACGATCTCAAACACAGCAACAAATCTACAAGAGAATTAAAAATCTATGTCTTATATCATTGTTGTCCAATATATATTTATATTTGCATGTTTAAATAATACTGTCACTGCTGCTTTTCAGCTCTTATTCACATTTTTCTAGACTTAAATTCTTGCAGAGAGATGGCACTAAGAAAATACATTATAAACTAGCACTTAGTGTACTTTGTATCAGCTCTAATTCCATCCATGGACTCAAATCATCTATTCTGACTCAAAGAGAGGAACTGTAAAATATACTAAATGGAAAACCAATTAGTGGATGCCCTATTGGAGTAGTCAAGAACAATCTGGTGCTTTAAAGAGCAAGGTGTGCTGAAGC